>NC_081413.1:686881748-687237548 GCF_030272615.1 Cryptomeria japonica
AGAAGGGTGCTCCTACACCATACTCCCCCTCTGCACAAAATTAAGGAACTAGGGGAGAGATGAGAGCTAGGTCAATACCAAGTTTCTCGAACCTACCCTCTTCAACCCAAGTGGCTTCAGACTCAGGTTGACCTGCCCACTTCACCAAGTGTTCCATGTAGACCTGGTGTCTAGTAGATTTCTTCACCCTTGACTCCAAGATCTCCTCCCCTATGGGCTACTTCACTTGAGGCAAGCCATTCACATCCAAGTCCTGTAGCACCTTGGCTTGATTCTCAGTTTGCCTTGCTATTTCACCTTTGTATAATATCAGATCAGCAACATTGAAGACTAGTGATATAGCCAAATCTGAAGGAAGATCCACCTTATAGGCATTCTCACCATATTTGGACAGAATTCTACAAGGTCCTACCCTCTTCATTTGTAGCTTAGTAGGCTTGCCACTTTGCATTTTAAGCTTTACTTAAATGGACCATCACATAGTCACCCACTTTGAACCGAACCTCTCTCCTTTTTTCATCCACTTTAGCTTTCAGTTTTTGGGTAGACTCTAGGATGGCTCTCTTGACCTGTTCTTGGACTTCCTTGATGGTTTGAGTGAAGTCGCCTGCTTGCCCACTCTTCATCTTCATGGAACCAAGTTCTCTTAGTTCACATACCCCTCTTGGATGTTTGCCATAGACAACCTCAAAAGGACTCCTTCCAATGGTCCTATTTACACTGTCATTGTAGGCATACTCAGCTTGTGGAATAACTTGATCCCAAGTCTGCCCATACTCCTTGGTTAGACACCTCAACAAGTTGCCTAACACCCTGTTAATGACTTCAGTTTGACCATCAGTTTGTGGATGGTAAGCTGAGCTGAATGATAAATTAGTCCCTAGTCTTCTCCATAAGGTTTGCCAAAAATGGCCCATGAACTTGATATCCCTATCTGAAACAATACTTAATGGGAGTCCATGAATCCTTACAATCTCCTTAAAGAAGAGATGTGCAATATAAATAGCATCATGAGTAGTTCTACATGGAATAAAATGGCTCATCTTAGAAAATCTATCTACCACCACATAGATGTTATCCATACCTATCTTTGTCTTGGGAAGTCCTACCATAAAGTCCATGCTCACACACTCCCAAGGCCTATTTGGGACCAGTAATGGCTGATAGAGGCCTACATTGCTTGATCCTCCTTTTGCCCTTTGACACACACCACATTGCTCCACATACCTTCTCACATCCCTTGGCAACCAAGGCCAATGGTAGTATCTTTGTACTAGATCCAAAGTTTTATTGATTCCAAAGTGTCCACTTAGACTTCCATTGTGTTTCTCTTGTATGAGATTTTCTCTCATGGATCCTCTAGAAACACATAACTGACTGCCTTTGAACAAGAGACCATTTTGAAGAGTGTAATCTACATACTCACCATGAAAATGATTCTCAAACTCCTTGCAGACCTTGTAGGCTGAGGAGAAGTCTTCATCTTCTTCATAGAGATCCTTGAAACCTTCTATCCCTATGCTCTACAATTGTAATTCTTGGACAGTCAATAAATTTCGGCTTAAAGATTTGCCACCTTGTTAAGCTACCCCTTTTTATGCTTGATGGTAAAGGTAAAGGATTGGAGGTACTCCATCCACTTCAAATGTCTATTTCTAAGCTTCTCTTGAGTGTTAATGTAACTCAAAACCTAGTTATTTGTGAACACCACAAATTCTTTTGGGAGTAGGTAATGCCTCCACTTCTTGAGAGACTGAACTAGTGCATACAACTCTAGATCATATGTTGAATACCTCTTCTTTGCCTCATTAAGCTTCTCACTAAAAAATGCCACAGGCCTTCCCTCTTGACTCAATACACCCCCTACTGCAAATCCACTTGCATCACATTCCAATGTGAATAGCTTGTCAAAAGTAGGTAAGAGTAGGATGGGTTTTGTGGCTACTTCTTGCTTCAATAATTGGAATGCTTCATCAGCTTGTTCAGTCCATTTGAACTTAGTTTTAAGGCCTCCTTTTATGGTGTCAAGTACTGGTGCACATATGCCACTGAAGTTCCTCACAAACTTTCTATAGAATTGGGCTAAACCATGGAAACTCCTAACTTCAGTCCCTATTTTAGGGGTAGGCCAATTCAAAATTGCCTCCACTTTGCTTGGATCCATCTTCAAGGTTCCCTTAGACACCACAAACCCCAAGTAGACTAACTCTTGCTTCAAAAAGTCACACTTCTCTAAGTTGATTGCCAACTTCTCTTCATGCAACCTCTCTAGGACTAACCTCAAATGTTCTAGGTGCTCCTCTTTGGTTCTGTTATAGATGAGTATGTCATCTAAGTACACCACCACAAATCTGCCTGTGAAGTCCTTCAACACCTCATTCATCAACCTCATGAAGGTGCTTGGGGCATTGGTAAGTCCAAATGGCATCACAAGCCATTCATGCAACCCTTATGTGGTCTTAAAAGTGGTCTTCCACTCATCACCCTCCTTAATCCTAATTTGATGATAACCACTTTTAAGGTCCAACTTAGTAAAATACATGGCACCTCCTAAACAGTCCATCAAATCCTCTATTCTAGGAATAGGAAATCTATACCTTATGGTGATCTTGTTGATTGCCCTTGAATCAGTGCAAAGTCTCCACTTGCCTCCCTTCTTTGTTGCTAGTACTACCGGGACTACACATGGGCTGATGCTCTTCTTGATCAGTCCTTGATCCAACAACTCCTGCACTTCCCTTGCCACCTCCTTGTTTTGATCAGGTGTGAGCTTATATGCTGCTTTATTGGGTAGGGATGCATCGGGGACAAAGTCTATTTGATGGCTTATAGACCTTCTTTGTGGAAGTGTTGCAGGTGCTCCATCACTCACTATGTCTTTATATTCTTGCAACATTTGCTTTGCCTCCTTAGGTACCTCTATCTGCAACTTATCTTCCTCCTCCTTTGGCTTCACAAAGATGGCACATCCCACTATCTCTTCTTCATGCAGTAGGTGTAAGAACTATTTACCAGTATTAAGTAAGACACTAGGTGTTCTTGAGGTTCCCTCATCATTCTCTGTTAGAGACTGAATCTTATAGGTTTTGTTGTCCTTCTTGAAGGAAATGGAGTTCTCCTCTCCATCATAGATCACCTTCCTATCAAATTGCCAAGGTCTACCTAGCAGCAAATGACAAGCATTCATGGGTAACACATCACAAAAGATCTTATCCTTGTATCCTCCAATAGAGAACTCTACCCAAGTTTGTTCATTGACAAGCACACTCTATCCTTGATTCAACCATGTCACCTTGTAAGGGCTAGTGTGGGGTATCTTTGTGAGTTTCAAATTCTTGGCTGCCTCATCTGATATGATGTTATCAGTTGACCCTGAATCAACTATCACCTTGCAAACCCTACCAAGGATTTTGCATCTCACCCTAAACAATGCTCTCTTATGCTTAGGTTCATCCTTAACCAGCTGTCTTATCAAGACCCTATTGAACATCAAATTTTCTCCAATCTCTGATTAAATATGGTCCACCTCAAGTGTTTTTCTGCTTGATGTGTCTTCATGGGAATAAGCAACCCTCTTTCCACTGTTTGATGAGGTAGGCTTGTCAGGGCATCTATAGGCTGGGTGTCCCAATTGACCACAATTGTAGCATTTCATGGTTGCAAAGTAGGAATTACCCCTATCGGTACCTCTACCCCTATTTGGGCCCCCTTGTGCACCTCTTCCTTGGGAATGGCCTCCTCTAAGAATGGTTTCACTATTATGCTCAGTCAATTTGGACTCTCCTTGATTCCTTTGCTCACTTGCCTTGCTTTGGTAACCACCTCGGTGACTCATTTGATCTCTACTTCTGCCTCTACCCCTATTGTTGGAGTCTCCCTTCCTTTTGTTCCTCTCTTCCACCTTAGCAACAAGCTGATGACACTTTTGGACAATGGTAGGAGTCCATAGGCTTATCTCCTCTTGGATGTTCCACTTTAGGCCACTTAGATACCTAGCCACCTTGATAGATTCCTCTTCTTAGACTTTGGATCTAAGACAAAGCTTCTAAAACTCCTTCGTGTAAGAGACCACATCAAGATCTTTTTGCTTCAATCCATGTCTCTTCTTATGAATTTTGACTTCATAATCCTCTGGCAAGTAGTTCTCCTTGATCTTACTCACCATGGCCTTCCAGTTTGCAATAGGTAGCTTCCCCATGCTAATTCTCTCCTCTTGTAAGTACTTCCACCATGTCAAGGCTGCTCCCCTTAGTCTTGATTTGGCAACCTTAACCTTTTGGGCTTCTGTCACACCTTCACACTCAAAATGGTTCTCCCTACCCTCAATCCATTCCATGATGGTGTCAATATCCATCCTTCCACTGAAATGTGGCAATCCTTCAAAAGCTTTTGTATTCAAAGCCTTGATGGCCTTTACAGAAGCTTCTTCATTGATTAAGGGGTCTAGTTCAGGTATGATGTCATCTATATCAATAGCTTTCTTGCCTCTGTCACTAGTGTCCACACCCCAGGGTTCTTGTGCTCTCTGATCAACCACTTCTTACAGCTTGTTCCTTATCTCACTCATAGCATCTTCAAGGAGTCTATTTTTCTCCTTTTGTTATTCTACCTCCCTAGCTAGCTCTGCATTAGTGACCATTATGTTCTCTCCTACTGATTCACCAGAATATAGAGACATGCATGGTCCACCAAATCTTTAACTTGGCTCTGATACCAATCTGATGGGAAGGGCTTGGGATAGACTACCCTAGTCTATGCTCTTTGATCCTCTCCATGGATCACCAGGTGTTCCAACCTCACCCTAGGGTCTCTAGGACTTCCTTTGCTTGTGGAATCCCCTGACCTTGCCCAATCCACCCATCAACAACATGTGATTCTTCTCCTAAGCTCTCACCTACTCATAAGCTTCAAAAACCCTTACATAGGCTAATAAGGGTTTAACTCTTCCTACACCTTCTCAGGTCCTAGCAAGGATAGGATAGGTCTTTGAAATAGTAGTCCCTTTGGGAATTTTTACAAGTTTGAGCATTGTTTGCAAGAGGGAGCCCTAAAAGTTTGGAATGGAGGCCTAATAGGGGCACATTCCTTGTAGCCCTATTTTGTAGGAAAGAAGCAAAATAGTGAGATTGGTAACAAGTAGGAAGGCCAAAACCTCTTGGGGGAACATGAATGGCTGGAGAAATATGTCAAAGACCTGTCCTATCCTTGCTAGGACTTGAGAAGGTGTAGGAAGAGTTAAACCCTTATTAGCCTATGTAAGGGTTTTTAGGCCTGCCAGGGTCACAGTGATGGTTTGCTGTCTTGACTACCTTGTCTAGATTGGTGGAAGCTCTTCCTTCTCACCAATTATGCTCCACACACCCCTCTACAAATTTCCCCAAGGGTGCCTCCTTCATTTTTCTTCCTTTCTCTCACGGACCTCTGCAACCTCAACCCTTCCTAGCCGGGCACAGTCCAGTCTCGCCTAGGAGTGGGTCTTTGAAAGGCTTTCCTGCATCTTTAAGGGCTCTACTTCCTTTGATATACTATATAGGTTCTGCACTCCTATTCCCCATGGTTTCATGGTGTTTCCACAATGGGGATAGGAGTTGTCAACCCATTTACACAAAACAGTCCAAAACTGGACAGTAAGGGAGAAATTTACAAAATATTTACAAACACACCAAAACTTGTAAAAAAAACTTAATCTAAGTGCTCAAAATGAATGTGTCAACACTCAAAAAGGCTCCCAATATAGTTTAGGTTCCAGAACAATCCATTAACAATCCTTCATTGCTCCATTTGTGCCGACTGGCACCCAAAACACAGTCATAGTCAAGGTCTTTTCCCTTTGGCCATACAATCTGACATCCAACCCCTCATTTTAGGGTTTGCACCAATTTATAATGTCTTTGCCTTGGTTTGTGTGCCAAGGTTAGGGTTCCCAATGCCAAGCTAAGGTTATGACCTGTTAGGTGGAAAAGTTGCATGACAACTTTGAAAAGTTGTCATGCAACTTTTTGCAACTTTTGAGCAACTTTTGCAATGTTGCTTTTCTTGACTTTTAGGCCTACATTGGGCTATCCTATGGACACAACTATGCTAAAAGGACCCCAAACACATCAATGGGCACACATACCCTCTACTCCAAAAGAAAACTCAACCTAGACTTGTAAACCTAGCACCTAAACTAGGACCTAAACAAAACCAATGAGGTCTTGGCTCTTATTACATTTACATGGCTTCTTAAAGAAGCAAAATCCCAACAAAATCAAATGGTGGAAGACCTTAGAAGGGTGTTCTTGCACCAGTCATTGGTGTCCTAGGGGGGTCATATAGCATCCTATGACCTCTTAGGACACCATATGGTGTTATTATAAGGGGTCATATGGTGTCATAAGGGGTCACAGGATGCCATATGACCTCTTAGGAAACAATATGACCTCTAATGACCATTGTCAGCATAAGAGAAACTCCAAGTGAACAAACAATGAGGCTTCACTAAAAAGCAATTGTAAGAGCTTGACCTAACCCTAAGAGTACTGCCTAAGTTCTAAAATATATGATGCTATTAAATTTGCAAGGTTATAGGACTGGTCTCGATTGTGACTATAGGAATTACAGAAGAAGAGAAAGAGGAAGGGAGAGAAGAAGAGAAAGAGGGATGGGGTATGGAGGAAGGGAGAATGGGAGAGAGCAAGAGAGAGGGATGGGGTATGGAGGAAGGGAGAAGGAAGGAGAGAGAGAGAGAGAGAGAGAGAGAGAGAAGAAGGAGAGGGGAGGGAGAGGAAGAGAGATCGAATCCAGGACACAATATGACCCTTAGAACACAATATGACCCCTAAAACATCTAAGGGGTCATACGGTGTCCTAAGGGGTCATATGACACTATATTATCCCTTAGCACACTATAGGACCTATAACGATGCCAAATAGTGTCCTAAGGGGTCATAGAACACCATATGACCTGTAGCGTCCTAAAATTGCGACACTTGAAATTTCGACTGCATTTGGGTCTTCACGATGGCGGTGCAACGTTGAACCTGAATGGAGACCCCGAAACCTGTTTACGACATCAAAAATTGCATTTTTCTGCACCTTGGCCTGATCCTTCCTTGCACCCTGCTGTCCTGGGAGGTGGGACCATGGCACCCAGCACCCTGGTCCTTCAGGACCATGGCACCCAGCGCCCTAGTCCCCCAGGACCATGGCGCCCAATGCCCTGGTCCCTGGCCCTATTTTGGGCCCGGTCTCTTGTTGGGCATCGAGTCTTGAAGTTTGCAAATTGGAAAATAATGTTTCTAGGTCGGCCTAAGGTCAGAAAAATCAGTCTCTCAACCCTAATTTACAAGTATATAAACTACTTTTCCTCTCCTAGAAGAGGAGGAGATAGGTGTGCAAAAAGGCGGAAACAATATTCAAACATTCAAACATTCAAGCATTCAAGCATTCCTTCAAGCAATTGAGCATTCTAAGTCTCCATTCAAGGCTAAGTGTTGCATTCAAGACAAGGATTCAACCATTGAAGAGGAGATCACCTACAACATACAACATACAACATCATTACACCTTCGCATGTAAGAATACAAACATTCTTACAACAAGGTATCAGTACTTGATTACATTACAAACATTTACATTTACAGCATTCTCATTTCTTGGTTAATTCCAAAACCGGGGTTTGACCTAAAGGCAAACCCCTAATCCTTAACCCCCCAATCGTCCTCTCTTTTCTATGTGTAGGTTGCAGGTACGCGGCTGTAATTGAAGATCTGGAATCCTTGTGCAGAGATGAACAGATCCCCCTTCATTTTGCGGATTTTTCGGAGGACCGTGTGCACTTCGGGCGCGATCATCCCGTCAACTTTCGCTCAAATTTGCAGGACAGCATCGTCTCGACATTTTACTGCTAATTTTAGGTCCATATCTTCATCCCGTATCCCTATCTCCATCTACAAGCGAATCTTTCTTACTTTACATGCACTCCTAGTTCAATCATTCTATCTACATTCTTTACAAAAGAGGGTATCCTTGATGTCTTAACCCTTCAAACTCATTTAAAATCTAGTCTTGCATTGTGTGAGATTGGATCTTGTGGGTTTCAACCCCTCTTTTGAATGTAAAGTCTCTCCCAAGTGAAAACTGTCAACCCTAGTGACCCTCCTTTCTCTCTCCTTGGAGTGGAGTGGGGGGAACACCTAGGGTTCGATTTTTCCACTTTACATTTTGGTGAACCCAACGTGAACATCCTAATTCTGATTATTCATGATTAGATCTGAAAAATTGGCTTCCTTAATTACATTTCCATGTTTGATCTTTTGCAAATTTTAGAGGTTAATTGCATAAAAACCCTAAAATTTTCTTTTTAGTAATTGAGCTTGTGAAATGTTTAATTGTTAATGCTTGTTTCAGATCTACCCTTCTATTGCAAATTGCCAAATCATATTTGTGCTTTAATTCTGAAAATTAAGTGGTTAAGTGTCAAAACCCTAATTTTTAAAACCCTCTTGATTCAACCTTTGACTGACGATTTCACTGATCAAAACACCTCCAAATTAGCTGTAACTTTGGATTCCGCAACAAAATCACAATATCTTTCATCCCCGAAAATTTTGAAAAAAGTTGCGAGGACCGTGTGCACCCCGAGCGCCATTGTCCCCGACATTTTTTTCGAAATTTCGGGAGCTGGATCTTACTGTATTTTTCTGCTAAAATCCAGAATTTTGGCAGATTTTATCAATTCTAACACTTTCAAAATTAAAGTCAAAGTTGTTCTAGTGATTGCTTGGATTAGGGCTTATAATCATTAAAAAATTGTTGAAATTGAAATTCGTGTCAAAATTGTGTTTCTTACTGTCCTAAATCTGAAAAGTGTGTTGGCATTCATTCGAAATTTCAGTGCTTTGTTCAAATTTTTGCAGTTTGTGACTTTTGAAATTAAGTGTTTAATTGCGTCAACCTTGATTTCCACTTTCAGAATTGAATTTTGCATGAAATTGACTCAACTTTTAAATTTCAAAGCTTGCACTGCTTTTAGTATTCCCTCTAAAATCATAAAATTTAAAATTTGAGTTTCCCTCTCTTTTTAAAAATTCAAATTTTGCATTTTTCAACAATCTTGGTAGGGTTCAATTTTGAGATTGCAACTTTAATTTGGCCTATCTACAGATTGTAAAATCACTCAATTTTTTCAGATTAGCTTTAAAATCATCATAACTTTCATCCCTGAAAATTTCAAAAAAAGTTGCGAGGACCGTGTGCACTCCGTTCGCCATGGTCCCTGACATTTTTTCCAAAATTTCGGGAGATTGTCCTGATTGCATTTAACAGCTTAACTCTAGGAGATTGGCTGATTCTATTGAAATTTGCTACCTCTAAAATTCAAAATCTTCTCTCTCTCTTTAGTGCATGAGTTTTACAACAATAAGCCCTACTTAGACTATCCTTGTTAGACGAAGCCTTAGAATTAAGTCTTTCCAAGGTTTAATTACCGAGGAGATGGAACCTAATTTGAATGGTCTTTTTAACGAGGACATGGGTAATTCCTCTAATCCTCTTAATGATGAAGAAGCTCTCCATGAGGTTCCTGTAGAACAACTTTCAAAATTGGATAACCAATTTGATGATTTTCAGTGATGGATGTCTCAAGAATATCCCGATAGTCAAGCTCTTTCATTAATTGAGGGTCTAAAACGTATGGTTCAAAGTGATAAGAATGGAATTGATATTTTGCGTGGTATTGCACACATTGTGGATTCGAATGTGATGTCGATGAAGAGTTGTGCCGAAACTTTAGGTTATACACAACCTCCTACTCAAGTCAATCATTCTATTCCTTTGACAACTCCTATTGCTAGTATACCTACTTTTACATCAAACATAATGACTACTTCCATACAAGATATTCCACCTATGATCACCAGTCATGGGGGCAATCCTTCTCCTTCAATCAACCCTCTTCCTTCATTCAATCCAACTTCTTCATTCATTCCTTCAATGAGTGTTCCTATTACATCTCCACAAATGAACACCACGCAAGGGGGCAATTCATTTAACCCTTCCATTCCTCCTTGTAGTGTTCCTTCTTTCCAATCATCTCCTATGACTAATTATCATAGTGTTCCACCACCTTACTCTCAATCAATACCTTCTTTCAACAACATAATACCTCCATCACAATCTAACATGTCTAATATGAACTCTTCGACTAAAGCGACCATTAACAATCTTGCACAAACTATCTCTTCTTTACAGCAACAAATTGCCTCTATGAATCAATCTAAGTTTAGTGTGCCCACATTTGATGTTGCGAGCCCACTTTCTCTTGACATTGTTAGAGCTATCCCCCCTAAGCATGTTGAAATCCCGTAGTTGGAACTTTATAATGGTAAAGGTGATCCTCTAACGCATGTTAAGACCTTTCAAACAATATGTACTGATTTTGCTTATGACCAAAGGTTGCTTGTAAAACTATTTACTAAAACATTAAGAGATAAAGCCCTACAATGGTATTGCTCGTTGCCTTCTTATTCTATTACTTCTTTCGAACAACTTGCAAATGCTTTTATTCAACAATTTGAAAACCATATAAGTCCTAAAGTTACTTTGATTGATTTAATGCATTGTAAACAAGGTGTTAAAGAAAGAGTGACTGATTTCATTGGTAGATATAAGCATTTGTATGCTCAGATTTCTTTTCCAGTGCCTGACAATGATATTCAAAGAATCTTTATTTCTAATTTACAAAAAGATATTAGAGAAAAACTTCTATTTTCTGAGTTTACTTCTTTCCAACAGTTGTGCGCAACTCTTCACAATTATCAACTGGCTGTGAGTCAAATGGAACAAGCAAATCCTATGGCTCTGAGTGATAAGGGTGATAGTAGTCAACAACCATTTGGGAAGTTTAAACCGAACAAAGAGTCCATTAAGTTCAATGAAAACATCATCAACAACAATGTGAATGCAGCATCAGGTGTGCCTCCTATTTCTAAGTTTTTCAAGAAAGAAAGAAAGTTTACTCCTTTGAATGAATCATTGCATAGTATTATGAATAAGTTATTCGAACAAAATGTGCTCACTCTTCCTCCTATAAGGCAAATGGATCCTACAAAGATTAATTCGCCCTATTTTGATAACAAATCTTTTTGTCAATTTCATCGTCAACCTGGGCATGATACTGAAAAATGTTTTGCTTTAAAGGGTAAAATTCAAGATTTGATTGATAATAATACTATCTCTATTTCTGGTGTGAATGATAAAGGCAACACATCTATAGCTCCTCCTAACCAAAATCTTAAGATTTTTACTGATCCTTTACCTTCTCATACCTCTAATGTGATTGATACTAATGATTCCTCTGTCTCACCTGATGATCTTGTGTCTATGACTCTAAATGTGATTAACTTTGTAGAGCAGCAGAAAATCCCTAAAGAACCTTCCATCACATTTGATTCGAGTGAAACTATCAGGGCACCTGATGGTCCTTTATATATAGTTGCAAAAGTCAAGAATACACCTTGTCGTGGAGTGCTTATTGATCCTTCTTGTATGGTTAATATCATTACTGAAGAATTTATTTTTACTTTGCAATTGAATCAACTGATCTACGACAAAACAAATGTGGTTGTGAAACTATTTGATGCATTTTCTTCTCCTGCAATTGGTTCTATTACATTACCTATTGAGGTCCATAACAAACCCCTTGATGTGAGCTTTGCTATTATCCCATCATCCGAACAATTTTGTGTGAAGCTAGGCTATCCTTGGCTATCTTCCATGAAAGCTATTGCTTCTCCTATTCACAAGTGTTTGAAATTTCCCCATAATGGTGAAATTGTTACTATCAATCATAGTCTCTTTAAACCAGCTGAAAGAACTTCTAGTGTTCCTATTGATTATTTTTGTCCTAAACAATTTCAATCTCTTCCACCGCGAAGTGATCATCTTTTCAAATCTTATCAAAAGTGGAAAACAGATATGATCTTATCTCTAAGTGAACCTAGAACACCCAAACTTGATATTCCCATCATTCTTGACAAGGAAGTTCTTCCTTTGAAAGATAAAACTAATGTCTTTCCTCAAGAAGATTCCCAACCCATCCCTATGAATGTGACTATGTCTATATCTAATAAACTTTCTAAAGGTAGACCTATACCTCCTCATCATGATGGACTTGGTCTCCTTCCTAAACCAAATATTCCTCCTTTATATGGAGCAGTTCCTCCTCCTTCCTCTTATAGAGAGAAGAGACCTTCCTCTTCTCCTATTATTCAACCTAAGAGACCACAACCTAAACACCCAAGTGATAAGGATGAGAACATTCCTCCTCCTCAATCTTAGAGCTCAGGAAGCTGCTTCTCAAACTTTGCAATCCCCAAAAACACCTTCAGCTAGTATTATTCCATTTTCTCCTAAGCCGAAAATTGAGCCAAAATCTCCTAAACATAAGATGCATGATGGTCTTGATCCTGTGTGAGTTAAAGATCCTATTTTTATAAATCTTGATGATGATATAGATGAAAATGTTATTCATGATGAAAATGTTACTCCTCTTTCTTCTGATAGTGAATATGAATATGTTGATGTTGATAACCATTTATCTAACAAATTTTCTAAAGCACTTATTCTAGCTCCTAGACAAGAACAATGTGGCTTGGAACATGAACATAGCCCTTGTTTGGATCTTGTGATAGCTCCATCTGCTGTGTTGGATGTTCCTCCTCTAGCATGTGTCTTGCCTTCCCAAAATATTGATCAGCAAGATTGGGGGGTGGATGATGTGCTAGACTAGTTCATTAGCATAGCAGACTCTCTCCTCCTCTCTTTTGTTACCTCTTCTATGTGTTATTCTCATTCTTCTATTTGTTGTCCTTAGTGTTGTCTACTTGAGGATGATGCAAAGCATTGAGATCTCTTGGTCTCTCTCATGTTGACTCAAAAGACACATGTGTTCCCTTCTTCTAGGTGACCTTCCTTGATTGGGGAATGAAGAACAATTGTGCATACATACATATGATATACATGAATTATCATACAGCATACTGACCCCAAGGAAAGTGAAGTCACCTTGTGCTTTGTGTTTTGTGTCTATTATCCTTGGATTTATCTCACACTTGGGGTCTAAATCCTTGTGACAACGTGCTCCTTTCCCTTCTCATTTCCTATATGTATCACTACCTTAAAGCAATCACCCCCGATGAGGCATGTGCGATCGCTTTAACATAGGGGGGCATACACCCTGTTCATATCTCTTCAAGATACTTGAAAATTTCTTGGCAAATTTAGCTTTGCCTTGAAAATTTTTGATATCTTTCTTGTATGACTCATAGTGAGGGAACCTTACTACGGATAGTCATGGTTCTCCCTCATGATCTTCCCTTTTACTTTGTCAATCAAAGTCGTAAGATCCTTAGTCCACTGGGGGCTTGGTGTATCTTGCCTCCTTGACATAGTGAAAGTTTTCCAATGTTGTTTCCTTGTACCTTACCGGAAGTATGGGCGTACGCTTATACTCCCGCTAAAGTGGGGGCTAAATGAAGTGTCCTAAAATTGTGAAACTTGCAATTTTGACTACATTTGGGTCTTCACGATGGCGGCACAATGTTGAACCTGAATGGAGACCCCGAAACCTATTTACGACATCAAAAACTGCATTTTTCTGCACCTTGGCCTGATCCTTCCTTGCACCCTGCTGTCCCGGGAGGTGGGACCATGGCGCCCAGCACCCTGGTCCTTCAGGACCATGGCACCTAGTGCCCTGGTCCCCCAGGACCTTGGCGCCCAGCGCCCTGGTCCTTAGCCCTATTTTGGGCCCGGTCTCTTGTTGGGCATCGGGTCTTGAAGTTTGCAAATTGGAAAATAATGTTTCTAGGTCGGCCTAAGGTCGGAAAAATTAGTCTCTCAACCCTAATTTTCAAGTATATAAACTACTTTTCCTCTCCTAGAAGAGGAGGAGATAGGTGTACAAAAAGGCGGAAACAATATTCAAACATTCAAACATTCAAGCATTCAAGCATTACTTCAAGCAATTGAGCATTCTAAGTCTCCATTCAAGGCTAAGTGTTGCATTCAAAACAAGGATTCAACCATTGAAGAGGAGATCACCTACAACATACAACATACAACATCATTACACCTTCGCATGTAAGAATACAAACATTCTTACAACAAGGTATCAGTACTTGATTACATTACAAACATTTACATTTACAGCATTCTCATTTCTTGGTTAATTCCAAAACCGGGGTTTGACCTAAAGGCAAACCCCTAATCCTTAACCCCCCAATCATCCTCTCTTTTCTGTGTGTAGGTTGCAGGTACGCGGCTGTAATTGAAGATCTGGAATCCTTGTGCAGAGACGAACAGATCCCCCTTCGTTTCGCAGATTTTTCGGAGGACCGTGTGCACTTCGGGCGCCATCGTCCCGTCAACTTTCACTCAAATTTGTAGGACAGCATCGTCTCGACATTTTACTGCTAATTTTAGGTCCGTAGCTTCATCCTGTATCCCTATCTCCATCTACAAGCGAATCTTTCTTACTTTAGATGCACTCCTAGTTCAATCATTCTATCTACATTCTTTACAAAAGAGGGTATCCTTGATGTCTTAACCCTTCAAACTCATTTAAAATCCAGTCCTGCATTGTGTGAGATTGGATCTTGTGGGTTTCAACTCCTCTTTTGAATGTAAAGTCTCTCCCAAGTGAAAACCGTCAACCCTAGTGACCCTCCTTTCTCTCTCCTTGGAGTGGAGTGGGGGGAACACCTAGGGTTTGATTTTTCCACTTTACATGACCCTTTAGAACACCATATGGAGTTGTTATGGGTCATTGGTGTCCTGAGGGGTCATATGGCATCCTATGACCCCTTAGGACAACATATGGTGTTTTTATGGGTCATATGGTGTCTTAAGGGGTCATATGGTGTCCTAAGGGGTCACAGGACACCATATGACCTCTTAGGAAACAATATGACCTCGAATGACACCTAAGGGGTCATATGGTGGGCTAATAAAATGATATATTAGATTTAAAGTTATGAATAGAACATCATACAATATAACATCAGTAGTTTAGTTTTGATATAGCTAAGTTAGACCATTGTCAGCATAAGAGAGGCTCCAAGCGAACAAACAACGAGGCTTCACTAAAAAGCAAGTGTAAGAGCTTTACCTAACCCTAAGAGTACTACCTAAGTTCTAAAACATATGATGCTATTAAATTTGCAAGGTTATAGGATTGATCTCGATCGTGACTATAGGAATTACACACTTGATTTCTTTCCTGGGTATGTACTGTTCCAAGCCATCTGACAAGTGATGATGATCATATACTACCATTGCCATGCATACAACAAACTTTAATTTCTTTAGGTGACAGGCATTGTGTAACAACATGGGAACTCTCACATACCCACCACTATCATTCTCCAAGACATCATTTGTGTTACTCTCCCTCTTTCTCTTCCTACCAGTTGTTACCTTCTGAAAAACATATTGCAGGTACTCTGACTCATCATGTTGCTTTGTTGACACTATTTTCCACATCTGCTCTACTAATTAAAAACACATTCGAGAAGAATATTGCTACAAGTTTCCTTGTTTGTCATGGTAATGCATCCATGGTTCAATTTCAAACCCTATTCCTCCTATTCAATATACACACACAAATCCATCAGTCAATTTTCTTAGGAGAGAATACAATTAAAAATCAAAGAGGAAGTTGCAAACAAGAAATAAATTCACTTACTTCTATAAAAGTGCAGACACAATTGCAGTGGGGTATGGAGGGAGGGAGGGAGAGAAGAATAGAAAGAGGGATGGGGTATGGAGGAAGGGATAAGGGGAGAGTGTGAGAGAGAGAGGGATGGGGTATGGAGGAAGGGAGAAGGGGAGAGAGGGAGGGAGAGAGAGAGGGTATGGAGGAAAGGAGAAGGGAAGGAGAGAGAGAGAGAGAGAAAGAGAGAGAATACAGTTATATGTTTATATATATATAATTAATATATTATATATTATTATATACATATATATATTATATATTATATGTATATACACATATTATATATACAATATCATATTATACACATATTATATATACAATATCATATTATACAATAGTGTGTATGCATTGTTTATAGTAAAATGCGTGCGTACGCGCTTCTTACACCATAAGTACCCCATACGCACTTTCTATACTATAAGTACCTCATATGCGCTTTTGACTATTTAGGCTTGGAAATTGGACTGGATGACAAAGCTATGGTTAGGAAGTTTGATTTCCCTCCATTTCTCTCATTTTTGACGTGTTTTATTTTATCAACTTGGTTTATCGACTTTGTCATCATCAGGTTTACACTTCATCAAGTGGGTATTTCTAAAATTGCCACCATATTTTCACCCATCTTTTGAGATTTCTAACCATATAAATTTTTTTAAATTTGAACAACAATAGCATATTATTATTGAATTTCTTTTACCAGTGTCTCCATAGTTCTCACAGACATAGGTGCACCATTTTTTTAATAACTTTTGATATAATTATCCAAATTTTAAAAAAATTATATATTATTGTAGTGCACTTGATTCTTTACAATTTTAAAAAAAAATTATATTTTCGATTTGTTTAGAGCAACTTATGCTTCACACACAAACAGGTACCTAATTTTCAGGATGTGCTCGATTGAAAAAATCATAAAAATAAAATACTCAACAAAAAATTACCAAAAAATACACATCTTCTAGTGCTCACTCTTAACTATCTTTCTGCCAAAGGATTTGTCAAAATACTAAATCTAACTATGACTTTTTTAATGCGCGCGTCAGACACTATGTTATGTTTTTCAGAAAAAATCAAGGTCTATTTTTTGTGCACGAAGGATTTGACCCCCTTAATCTTATCCAATTTTGAAAAAGTTTAGTAGTTTGGAAACTAGATTCAGAGTACTACAATATTTGTTCTTTGATTATCTTCATATCTTGAGTGGATGAGTTTCAAATTTTGCCTCCAAGTTCAAGTTCACCTGATTTCAGAAAAAAATGTTTCCACTTATACCCCGCTTTTTACCACCATCTTTGTGCACTTACCCAACTTACTCTCTCTATTTTACTTTCATGCAATGAGTCCTTTGCATTAATAAGTGTACTTACCAATATTCCAATATTTATTTGCATGCAATGGGATTCGATTTCTTTTTGCATCTATTTACCAATTTAACAATTTATTCCAAGTTATATTTTTCCAATCTATACCAATTTGGTCATCTGTGGCGGTGGAAACACTTAAACGGGGATCTGACTGAGGCAGGCCTCTATACAGCCCCAACATTTTCCCCATTTCAGTGTGCGTAGGTATAGGTTTGATCCAACACTTCAACTATGGGATTTCTTGCTTTCTTGATTTCTTGCTAGCATCCTGAACTTGAGAGTCTCCCAGGTTCCTTATTTTCTCTGTCTTACCTGTTTCATATTTCCGTTTAAGCAGTTCATAGATTATTTTGCCCATATTCTGTACATTTGGTATCCGTAGTTGGTTAGCTTGTTAGATAGTTAGTAGTTTAGTTGGTTTTTCTTTTGTGTCTATTTTGTGTTCCATTCATAAGAACCAAGTACCTCTGTTCAGCTTTGTGTTCGATCCACCTAAGACATTAGAGCACCACGCTATTGCCTTGCTTATAGAAACTTGCAGTGTTTGCCAGAGATTTGTCTCAGTTCTCTGACCAATCCAGAGCATTCCTTTTGCTCATGGCTCAGCGTTGCACCTATTCGAAGAGGTAATCGGATGGATAATTTGTTCTTGGGGATTTGTCTTTCCCAAGGTGGAAAATTCCATCCATTACATTCCTGATGTTCCAAACTTGTTTCTAATAACATTGGCTTTTGGTTGTTATATTTCATGGATCCAAAATCCTTTTTTTAAAATCTTCCACTAGATCTTATTAAGGTATTTTTTGAAATACCTAACAATCCTAAGTTTTTTCAATATAAATTATGATTCTAGAAAAAAAAATAAGAAACCTAGAGGTTATCATAGCTTGACACTATCCTTGGAATACAAGCTATATTTTGCTAGATTTTTTTGTTTTAGGTAGAGAAGTTACTACTATATGTTATTTACCCCCTAAAATTCTATTGTGGTTGGCTGAGTGATAACCAAGGAAATTTTTTTCTTTGAAGAGTGAATAGAATGATGATTCATGATATTTTGAGTTAAGAGTACTTGGTGATTAGAGGTTGCAACCCTCAAGAAAGGACCACTTGAGGTAGTGTAATTCTCTTTATAGATAGCTTGTTAATTTTACATTAGTTAAGATAAATTAGTTGTTATAATTATTCTCTTTCAATTAGGTAGATATAATTTGCTAATGATGTTAATAGTATAGATTTTGAGTTAAAGTTGTAGCACAGTCATAACATTGCACTACCCACAGCCACTGCCGAGTCATTTGCCAATTACGTGCAATAACTATTAGGCAAATAGGTTTACGTTCCAACATTGTTTATGTTTCAATTTATTGTTGAATTTAGTTAGTTCCCTTTATGCAATTGATAGGTATATTAGAGATTCCTTGGATGTAAATATAGTGTTAGCATCATCCAAGTATATATGTCCCTCATCGATAAATATCAAGTATATATCACTATTATGAGTATATTCTTGTTTGATTCTTTTTCCTCAAATAATAATGTATGGATGAGGGTGGAAAAATAAATTAAAATGATAATTGAAGAATATATTGTAATGCATAGGTAGTTAATTAACTAAAAATGATAAATATTACCAATAAATGAGAATAAAAAATGTAAGTACCTATGGTGATGCAATGAAAAATTTAAAAGTTGTTGAATAGTTGAAAGTACAATTCCCTGAATAGATGAATGTATAGGTCCCTGTAAGAGTGGTTGCATATTTATCATTAATAGTTGTTTTAGGTTTCCTAGTAGTTACTACAAGTAGACTATGAAAGGAAATACAAGAGCAAGGAAAGAAAAACAAAATCCAAGTAACTTTGTTGATGAAGTAAATGTTACCAAGAGAAATGCAGAAACCTTGGAACAATCACCCAAATGTGAAGGAGGCACAAGAACTTTTGAAAGGGGAAAAGCAAAGAAAAACCCCTTTGTGATATTATGAATGAGAACAAGGCTTAAAATGAAAGAGAGAGAGAGAGCAAGAAGCTCTTTACAATAATGTCATTAAGAAGAAATGAAAGAGGAGAAATCTCTTAATTAGAGATGAGGAGAGGAGTTACAAAGTAACTCCCGAATCTAAGAATGCCACCATTCATAAAATGTGTGTGTCATGTGTCCACATCCTCTTAAGGATGAAATCTAATAATTCCTTAATAAAGGAAAATAAAAGAAATGACTTGTCCTCACACATGTACAAGAGGACAAATTACATGTAGGGATTCCAAAGGAATATCACAAACTAAATACAAATAAACCTAAGACAAGTAAAGATTAAATATTCAAACACCCCCCCCTTAAGCTTTACTTGGGGAGTTTACATCAAACCCTTCAATGGGTCGCAATCCAAGATTTTTACAATGAAATTGGAACTTTTCTTTATAAAGTGGCTTGGTCAAAATATCAACAACTTGGTCTTCTCCCTTGCAATACAGGAGTGAAACTTTCTTGTCTTCAATTTGTTCTCTAATAAAGTGGTGTTGGAGAGCAATGTGTTTTGTCCTTTCATGGAAAACTGGGTTTTTAGCCAAGGCAATGGCACTTTGGTTGTCACAATACAATGGAGTTGGTTCATATTGAGGTAGACCCAAATCTTCAAGTAGTCTTCTAACCCACAAGGCTTCTTTGCAAGAATTAGTGCATCCTTTGTACTTAGCTTCTGTGAATCCAAGAGAGCTAGATTGTTTCTTTTTAATATTCCAATAGATTTCTCCTGAACCAACAAAAAAATAATAACCACAAGTAGATTTCCCATCATTGGGATCTCCACCAAGATCAGAATCAATAAAACCATTTAAAGTAAAATCAGAATTTGCATCATAAAACAAACCCACATTAATAGTTCCTTTAATATATCTTAAAATTATTTTAGCAACTTTAAAGTGTGTTTTTTGAGGTTTAGACATGAATCTTGAAACCAAACCAACACTATAAGCAATATCTGGCCTAGTAAGAGTTAAATAATTCAAACTTCCAACTAATTCTATACAAAGTAGGATCAACAATTGGAGTTTGCATATCAAGCATTAACTTAGTGCCTAATTCAATAGGAATTGAAACATGGTTAGCATCATTCATTTTAAACTTTTCTATGAGATCTTGAGCATATTTACTTTGAGATAAGAAAATTCCTTGAGAGGTTTGCCAAATTTGCATTCCAAAGAAATAATGTAAAAGACCTAAATCAATCATTTGAAATTTTTGATTGAGTTGAAACTTAATTTCAGAAATCAAATTATTGGAACTTGAAGTTAGAATTAAATCATCTACATATAAAATAATAATCACAATGTCATCTTCACTATGTTTAATATACAAATTTAGATCATTTTTACTTCTAACGAAACCTTGAGAAAGAAAGAATGCATTAATCTTAGAATACCATTCCCTAGGAGATTGCTTCAAACCATAAATTGATTTCTTTAACTTGCAAACTAAATGTTCATTACCTTCCTTAACAAAACTAGGAGGTTGAGACATATAAATTTCCTCATGTAAATCACCATTAAGAAAAGCACTTTTAACATCCATTTGGTGAATAGGCCAATTCATAAAGCAAGCACAAGTTTAATTTTAGGAATTTTAGCAACAAGAGCAAAAGTCTCAATATAATCTAAGCCTTCGATTTGAGAAAAAACTCTAGCAACTAATCTAGCTTTAAATTTACTAACTTGATTATTAGCATTCAATTTAGTTTTATAAAGCCACTTGCAAGAAACAATATTTTTACCACGAGGCAAGGGAACTAAATCCCAAGTTTGGTTAGAAATTAAAGTATCATATTCTTCCTTCATTTCTTTTTGCCAATATGATTGATTTTTATCTTGATCAAATATTTTAGGATCATTAGAATTCATAATAGTAGACATTAAAGCATAATTATAATAATTAACTCTTCTAGCTTGAAGTCTATCTATTCTAGCTAAGTATTCATCACTATCTTGAAGTAAAGATTTAAACCATTTAGGTCTTCTTTTAGAAGTAATGGATTCATCACTAGAAGAAGAGTCATGAGGAGTAGAGTTATTATTATCATCATCACTATCACTAGAAGGAATAGAAAGATATGCATTAGGAAGGAGGTTGGTCCTCCACAAGAACAACTTTGCTTTGTGCAAGTTCATCATCCTCCACTTTAGAACAATCATGAATGCCTTTTTCTGCAACACAAACATCTCTTGCAACTTTTACCTTGTTAGAAATAGGATTGTAAACTCTATAACCAACAAAAATAAAAGGAGAAGATTTAGCATCTAATTTTTGTCTTTTCTCCTTAGGTTTGTGAACATAAGCTGTGGAACCAAAAATTCTTAAATTCTGCAAATTGGGCTTTCTACCAGACCAAGTTTCTTCAGGATTTTTACCCTTTAACGCTTTGGTAGGTCTTCTATTAATTAAATAATTTGCACAAGCCATAGCTTCAATCCAAAACTTGTAATCCATATATTTTGCATGCAATAAACATCTTGTCATTTCCATAATGGTCCTATGCTTCCGTTCTGCCACACCATTTTGTTGTGGCATATAAGGAATGGTAAGTTCATGTTTAATTCCAAAATATTTCAAATAAGCATTAAATGTATTATTGACATATTCTCTTCCATTGTCAGTATGAAGAATCTTAATTTTAGAACCAGATTGCCTTTCTACAAACATATGAAATTTAGTAAACACATAAAGCACTTGATCCTTACTATGAAGGAAATATATCCATGTTCTCCTTGAAAAATCATCAACAAAGGTAAGAGCATACCTTGAACCTTGGATGGAGGGATTCTCTATGGGACCTAAGAGATCACTATGAACTAGATGCAATTTAGTATATGCCCTCCAAGATTGACCATGAGGAAAGGGTTCCCTATTCATCTTACCACTCATGCAACCATTGCAAACAATTTGAGAAGGAACAATAGTAGGCAATCCATCATTCATATTTTATTTTTGCATCAATGAAATATAATCAGAATTGAGATGGCCAAGTCTTTCATGCCATATAGTAAAATCAACAGTAGAAAGCAAGGAATACTTTGTAGGAGCAAATTCATAGAACTTGAATAAGTTATCAGTATCCATTTTAGTAGTAGCAATAACATGATTAGTTTTTGGATCAATGATATGCCCCTATAAAAGTTAATCTTATAATCTTGACAAAGTTTAGGAACTGAAAGCAAATTTGATTTTAATTCAAGAACATAAACAACATCATGTAATTTCCCATTAGGGACATTCACATCACCAATAGCTTCAACTTTACAACTATGATTATTAGCTAATTGAACAAGAATATTGGAAGTATCAAGATGCAAAGATTCAAAACATTCTTTATGAGAAGTAACATGCTAAGATGCACCAAAATCAATAATCCACTCAAGTGGTTGAGAAACATTATATGTACATGTAAATGCATGACGAGATGAATTACCATTATTATTACATTTTTTATAATGAGGTTTATGTTGTTGATTATTTTGATTATTTTGGTTCATGGGATTTTTACCATTTTGCTTCTTTAAATAATTATTAGTAATATGTCCATCTTTCCCACAATATGTGCAATGGGGTCTTGTTTGAGAATTATTCCTTTGATTATTGTACATATTATTATGATTATTATTATGAGAATTGTTATGATAGGATTTAGAATGAGACCGATAACTAGAATATTTGTGATTATTATTATGATTATGATTATTATTATTGGATCTAAAATTATTATTAGGATTTTGATTTTTAGACATAAAAGAATGTTCACTACTTTTAAGAGTACCAAATTGAATTAATTTAGCTTCCTCTTGATGTAATAAATTATGAAAAATATCATAAGTTATTTGAGTAGCTAAACTAGGAATAGCAATTTGAGCATGAATATTCGTAAGAAATTGCTGAAATTGACGAGGAAGACATTTTTTAAGAATAAGATGAATTAAACGTAAATCAGCTAGTGTAACTCCTAAACCAGTTAATTGACTATTAATAGAATTAAACTTTAATAAGAATTCATCTATGGTTTTAAAATCCGTATACCTGAGATCTTTGAGTTGATCTTGAAGCTAAATTTTTCGAGATTCATTTGAGCTATCATAAGTTGTTTTTAAAATTTCCCATGCCTCATATGCTTTTGTACAATTTCCAATTAGAACATACAAATAGAAACCATTGAAATTCCAATCAACCCAAGTGCTTCCTCATTTTGAGCCTTCCACTTGTCTTGGTCGACTTAAGGAGCAGTTGTAATGGGCTCTAAACTTTTATCAGTGGCAACATCCAAAAGGTGCTTGAAACAAAAAATAAAAGAAATATGTGTTTTCCATGAATGATCATTAGAAATATTTAATTTTAATTTCCGGAATTAAAGTAGACATGATAACAAAATAAACGTGAACAAATGATGGTTAGTAGTGAAAATAAATAAATAAAATAACCTCCTTGATTAAAAATTCAGCAAAATTTGAATAATAAATTAAAATTATCAAGAAATGTTATTTTCAAATTTGTAATAAAAAATGTATGTTATTATCAAATTTGTAATAACAAATTTAAATTTAAAAATCTTAAATTTTAATTAAACAAACTTTATATGTAACAAAAACTTTAAATCTTTATTAATAATAAAGTAAAACAATTTACATTAAAACTTTATTTAAAAAAATGTATATATTAAAACACGTTTTTTTTTTAAATTAATAAACATTTTTTAAAAAAAAATTATATATATAAAAAAAACTTTATAAACTTTTTATAAAGAAGCTTTGAAACTTTGAAACTTTTTAAAACTTTAAAAAATAAAGGGAAAAACTAAATGTATATTATCTTTTGAATAGATGCGTAGATTAAAAAAAATTCAAACTTTTAAATTTAAAAAAAACTTATTTCATTATAAATTGACGTATCTTTCAGAGCTTTAAACTGAAAACTTCTATATCATCCAAACTTCCAAAATTGAAAATTAGTGTTGGCGGTGGTTGGTGTTATTTATGGGCAGAGAGAACAAAGATGTTACTTTGCAGAGAATCCACAGAGACTGAAGAGGCGTTAATTTTATGGTGGAGGCAGGTTAACCACGAACTGAGATAAGAGTTGCAAGCAACAACAAAAAGGCTTATCTGCAATATTAAATATGTGCTCTCTCAACAAGACAAAGAGCAATTGTATATTACACTAGAGATGAAAATAGAAAAGAAAATGATAAACAGAGAACATGAAATATGGTACCAAGAGGCAATGGTGTAAACGAAATTACAGAGGTTTCAAACAGGTGCAAAGGAAGAAAAAAGTTAAAGATGTTAACTTTCCTTTGTGCATCAATGTAAGGAGATGCTAATTTTAATAGTTGTGCAAGTTATAAATCAAACAAATATAGAACCTGTAGGAAATGTTAAACCCTAATGTTTTATTTGTAAATACACAAAGATTCAATGAAGTAACAATATGAAATTTATTTTTATCAAAAATATCTGCAAGCAAAGGAAATGTTAGAACGTGCAAACAAATAGAGAATGTCTTGGTGGCAAGCCTTCCAAAACAAGTTATAAAAAAATGGGTTTGACGGCAAGCCTTCCAGAACCAAAACTTTAAACTAGAAAGAAGAAACTTTGGCGGCAAACCTTCCAAAGCTAAAGAAAATATTTAAACTAGAATAAAAAAATGGATTAATCCTGCATGCAAACTTGTTAACAAGTTTGAAAAAAAAATTAAAACTGAAACCAAAACCTGCACAATAGAAAATATTAGAGAAAGAACTTCTTCTCCTCTCAAGAATGCCTCCAAGCAAGTGAACTCCATTGAATGATAACCTTCATCAATCTCAACTTGAAACAAGGATTAGAAACCTACTCTAATACCATGAAAGGAAATACAAGAGCAAGGAAAGAAAAACAAAATCCAAGTAAGTTTATTGATGAAGTAAATGTTACCAAGAGAAATGCAGAAACCTTGGAGCAATCACCCAAATGTGAAGAAGGAGGCACAATAACTTTTGAAAAGGGAAAAGAAAAGAAAAACCCCTTGTGATATTATGAATGAGGCAATGCCTAAAATGTGTGTGTGAGAGAGAGAGAGAGAGAGAGAGAGAGAGAGAGAGAAGCTCTTTACAATAATGTCATTAAGAAGAAATGAAAGAGGAGACATCCCTTAAATAGAGATGAGGAGAGGAGTTACAAAGTAACTCCCAAATCTATGAATGCCACCATTCATAAAATGTGTGTTCCATGTGTCCACATCCTCTTAAGGAGGAAATCTAATATTCCTTAATAAAGGAAAATAAAAAAAATGACTTGTCATAACATATGTACAAGAGGACAAATTACATGTAGGGATTCCAAAGGAATATCCCAAACTAAATACAAATAAACCTAAGCCAAGTAAAGCTTAAATATTCTAACAGACTATTCAATCACACAAAAATTGTTGTTAGTTGACTATTCAATCACATAGCATTTGTTGCAGGCAACCTGACTAGTTGTTGCAGGCTTCCTAAATAGCTATTGTAGAAAATTGTTTACAACTTTAGACAATGTCCATATATCAATTAAATAAAATTTGATTTCAAAAATATCATTTGGTTAGACATTCTTTATTCCATAAAGACCCAACCACCTAATTGAAACTTTTTTTACATATGCTCAGGCTCCTTTTCAAAATTAAATATACGACTCACAACCTTGAAAAACAAATGACTTGAAATATGACCAAACAAGTAACAACCAGCTATGAACACCTCAAGAATAATCATGTAAACAAGAAGAATGGAGGAACCAACTACACTAGATATCACCTAACTAACTATGCTTCAATATTTGGAGAAAAAGACATCTAAATATTGTACAACACATTGAATGAAAAAAGTATCCTAACCTACACTAACTAGCAAACAAGACTTGATCAGACAAAACCATTGGTTGGTTCTATGAAATTGCTACCTTTCCTCAACAATTTACAATGCTTCACATATTTATGAGCAATCAAAAAGAAGTGCAACTTAAGTAAGAACTTGTTTAAAAATTAAAATTATTTTGAAAGACATAAATAAACTCACTTACTACTTCTTGCTTACAATACATATTGCTATTTTGAAGTGCATAAGTAAGTTTAAACCACTCTTCTTCAATAGCAACCACATAGTCAGCTTCATCTTCAACTTTATATTCAGACTTGGGTGCAAACATAACTTATGATACGTTGTGGATGCACATCTTAGCTATATGTTTGATATGACATCCTTGTGAAAGAACAAATTTTTAACCTCCGTGTTGGTTTTGTGTTGATGGGTTGCTTCTTTATCCTCTTGATGATTTGTAAAGTCCTTTTTCTGTAACTTATTTGATAGAATCATAGAAATTTTTTCACTATGCTCATGTTTCTCTTGATTTTTCTCTACAAAAGATGCTAGTGTGGAATCTAAGGTTGATAAAAACACCTCTAAGTGATCCAAAGATTGGTCTTCAACTTATTCTCTACATTTTTGCATGAGGACTAATTCTAAATTCATGACAACTCTCTTCTTGAAGTAGGATTTCTAATTTGTTATCATTCTCATTTGACCAACAACCTTGCATATGTTAACTTCTTTATTTTACAAGACAAGGTTGTCCTCTTTTGCCTTTTCATAAACCAACACCTTGTCATGGTCAAAATTTCTTGATTCAAGAAGTGATATCTTGGCATCAATACTTGAACAAAATTCTTCTATGATGCTAGAGAACATGTCTTCATTGATTTCCAACTTACTCCCGTCAAGAATGTCAATCTTCTCCTTCTTCAAACAAAGGTAGACCAACACATTATCAACGTTATTAGCTTCTTCTTGTTGTCCCAAATTTGTTGCTAATGATATTGACTTTTCGTTATTATACTTTAGGGATACAAAATCCTTTTTTTCTCTGTTACTAGATCTTCTTGTGTTACTTTGCAAAATTCCTAATAATCTTAAGTGATTTGAATGGAATTAATGATTCTAGAAAAATAAGAAAGAGATTTTAAGAAACTTAGAGACTCTCATAGCTTGACACCATCCCCCCCAATGATTCCAAAAATAAGTGGACTCCATCTAACTATAGTAGATCAATGCAGACAACTCACTTCATATAGATCAATGTACCAATAGATCCCTTATCAAACAACCTACTAACTCAAATGGGCTCATTTAATCATCAACTATAGAAGTGTAAACTTGCAATGGGTCTACATTGTATGTGCACTATGGAAGACTACTTAAGCTATTCTACCAATTGTGTACAACAAATTAATTGAAATGAACTCAATTGTAAACACAAAATGTTGAAAGTAGTTATAAGTTCATAATAGTTGCTGCAAGAAAACTATGTAATGACACACGAAATGGTTGTGGGTTACTATGTTTGTTGGAATTAACTATGTTGAAACACAACTTATTCTAAAAAATTGATACTAATAACACTTAAGCATCTTAAACAACAATCTAAACTACTTCAAAGTCATAGTACCTCAAGTGACCCTTACTTGAATGGCTATAGTATCAGTTATTAGTATTTAATCTTCAATCTAAAAACTTCATCGTTCAAATCATTTTCTTATTACAAATCAAATATATTACATGGATTAATACCAAATGTGTTGATTGAACAAAGACACTACTGACAAGACTTCAAAACTAATTATTTTATTTATGTGTCTGTTTTGTGTTCTGTCCGTAAGAACTAGGGACCTCTATTCAGCTCTATGTTCTATCCACCTAAGACGTTAGTATACCACATTATTGCCTCAGTTACAAAACCTTGCAGAGTTCACCAGAGGTTTGTCTCAGTTCTCTGACAGATCCAAAGCATTCATTTTTCTCTTGGCTCAGTGTTGCGCCTATTCGAAGAGGTAATAGGACAAATAATTTGTCCTTGGGGATTTGTCTTTCCCAAGGTGGAAAATTCCATCCATTACATTTTGGTGAACTCGGCGTGAATGATCTAGATGTCGGATCTCTTCCTTTCAAAGTTTAATGCCTTTGATAAGGCATTCTCGAAAGATGATTTTGATATGTTGGATGAAGTCTTAGATGACTTCCTTGATGCATCTCTTGCAAAAAGGAGAGAAAAGGATGAGTCACCTTCCTCAAAATTCTCATTCAAATAAAAAGCATTTATGAATGTCATTATCATCTCCACAGCCCCTCAAAGGCCTAAGAGACCTTCCATTCATGTGACAGTGGCTAGTCCTTCCCCCAAGAAGGTTAAGTCCATCAATGGAAAGCCTTTCAAAGGAGAAACTTTCGATCTATATGCTAGATTTATGTGATCTAGACAACTATCTTACAGCACCATTGCACACATGTATAACACTCATAATAACAAGCAAGTTCTCGGACAACAACAACAAATTTATTTACCACCTTCCCAACTGACTCTTCCTAAGGCACCTATGTCAACGGACAAGCGACTGAGTGATTACGATCTTATCAAGCAACTTAAGGTTACTCCAACTAAGATCTCACTGTGGGATTTTCTTCAGACTGCCCCAGTATACCAAGGTATATTGCAAGAAGCTTTGCAGAAGATCTTGCTACCTTCCTCTACGAGACCGGCTAACGTGAATGCGTTGATAGATCATATTCGAGCAGATTCACTGAATATTACTTTCTATCTGCATGAACTTCCACCTCCAGAGGTGAGGAATCTAGCAAATTCTTTGATGATTATTGTCCATGTGAATTATCAAATGAGCTCTAATTGATATTGGATTTGCACTTAATGTTTCAAATTGGATTTGCTACCAAAGATCAAAGTAGATCTAAAATCTTTGGTAGCATCCTCTGTGTACTTTAAAGGTTTTGACAACTATGGAAAAACTATTGTAGGAACTGTCATACTATCCTTGAAGGTTGGACCAGTAACTATTCCAACCCTTGTGCACGTTATTCCAGGTCCTTTATCATACAACCTTCTTCTAGGTAGACCTTGGCTTCATGCCTTGGGATTCATTTCTTCTACACTCCATGGAGTGGTGAAGTTTGTGGTTGATAACCAAGTTGTCATAATCAGAGATGACCCTGAGGCTATGTAGTTATGTTAGATTGCCGTAGTAGGTCACGTTGTTACCACACCCTCATTTCATAACTGGGTACCAAGCTTATCTTCCTCGGTGATAACTTCTACTTCTGCCACCTCCCCTAAAAAGGAAGAGTGTAAGAAAGAAGAGATCCCTAAGGAAGTCACTAAAAAGGAGGCATCATCTGAGTCTCTCACAATTGATACTCCTAAGATGGAAACACTAGAGTCGTCGCCTAAGCAACAGTCTCCAGTAAAGTCACCTTCTCCATCAAAATTCAATGCATTCTTAGGCGATGACTAGGGTTCTTTTGACTTCACCAATTCCCACGTCGGTGAGTACAAAGTAGATCCTGTCCACTTGAGTTTTCCAAAGATAGCATTCACTTCAGCTACGAAGGATGATTATGCATACATAAAGTTAGGTGATGCTTACCATGTGGATCATATTTTCTATACCAAACTTACATCAGGGAAGGATCTTCAATAGATCTATGGTCCTAGATACAAGCTAGTCTCTTAACTTAGGTATGACGTAAGGGGTTGTGGGCCTAATGAGATAGGCATTTAGATCTCTTTAGAGGTCGAACCTTGCCACCATAACACTAGATTAGGGTACCATCATATGAGATGAAAGGCGAAACCATGGTTGACAGTGAACATGATTTTGGTTGATCCCTTGCCTCTAGAGCTCATTCGTCCAGAACTCATTGATAGTAGTGCATCACCTGCTGATACTCCCTTGGACTTATCCCCTTCAGAAGAATCCTTGAAGGAATTTCTAGGTGTCTACGAGGAGCTGCTCTCTTATCACCATAAGTGTCAATTCCCATATTGCTTGAATGCTCAAGCCTACTTTGGAGAATTCGCTACACAGGGGGCACCTCTTTCCCATAATGAAGAGAAAATATTTTTTTCTCATCTGGATGACAGTAGTGAGCTCCTACGTGGGGAGACTACTAATGTTGTTATGAGTGATAAGGCTCCTGATAAGGTTATAAAGATTGGGAAGTTCTTGTCCCCTAAAGAATCGAAAGAATATTTCGAGTTGCTACACCAATTCCCTGATATCTTTGCTTGGTCTTATGAAGAGATGCCTAGAATTAATGAGTCAATTGTGGTACACAACATTGTGCTTAGTCTTGATGCTAATCCGGTGAAACAAAATATTTGAAATATGAATCCTAAGGTGGCATTGTTGGTCAAGACCGAGATAGAGAAGCTCTTAAAAATTGGCTTTATCTGGCCTATTGACTACTCGCCTTAGATCTTGAACATTGTACCGATGAGAAAACCCAATGGGAGAATTCATATTTACATCGACTTTCAAGATGTGAATAAGGCATCTCTCAAAGATGACTTTCCCCTCCTGAATATTGATATGATCGTCGATTTGACCGCAAGGTATGCTTTGCTTTCATTTATGGATGGCTTCTCAGGTTATAATCAAATCTGCATTAACCCGGAAGATCAATATAAAACTACCTTCATGACCCCATGGGGGACCTTTTGCTATATCATCATGCTGTTTGGGTTGAATAACGTGGGAGAAATCTATCAACGAGCCATGACTTTGATCTTCCATGATTTCATCCATAAGATCTTAGAAGATTATGTCGATGAGATTTTGGTAAAATCCCTAGCACGAGGAATGCGTGTTGAAAATCTATGTGTGATCTTTGAAAGACTTCGGTTATATAAAATAAGACTAAACCCTCTTCAGTGTGTCTTTAGCATTGACGTAGGGAAACTCTTGGGGTTTATTGTCTCGCGTCAAAGAATTGAAATAGATCCAGATAAGATTGATGCTATCATCAACATGCCTCCACCTAGAAACATCTCTTAGCTTGTAGTCTGCAAGGCAAAATCCAATCCATCCGTTGATTTGTGGCGCAACTGGTTGATCGAACTCTCCCTTTCACACATTTATTGAAGAAGGATGTTCACTTTAAATGGAATGAAGACTATCAAAAGGCTTTCAACTCCATCAAGGATTACTTGGCTAATCTTCCTATCATGATGTTGGCTATGTCTGATAGACCTTTCTTCTTATACATCTCTGCTACATCTCATGCTCTAGCAGCATTGCTAGCTCAGCGTGATGATGAAGGATGAGAGAGAGTCGTCTATTACGTTAGTCGTACATTGATAGATTATGAACCCCGATATTCTATCATAGAGAAACAATGCTTAGCTCTTGTGTTCGCGACCCAGAAGCTAAGACATTACATTCTCCATGCAGAAACACGGGTCATTGCCAAAAATGACATCCTTAAGCTTATTTTTGCTAAATGGGTAATGTTTCTCTTTGAATTTGATGTGAATTTCATCTCTTAGAAGTCAATTAAGGGACAAGTTATCGCTAATCAGTTGGCCGATGCTCCCTCGAGCAAATCTTTTCCCACCCTTGACCTCTTCCTCAATGAGGATGTCTTGATCATTGATCAAGACCCTATGTGGGACATGTATTTTGATGGTTCAAGATGTCAAAATGGTTCCAAAGTAGGTGTAGTCTTTGTTTCACCTAAAGAAAAACCGGTTCCCCTTTAATTCTGCTTGGAATTTCATTGCATCAATAACATCGCTAAGTATGATGCTCTGATCGCATGACTCCATGTCATGATTGCCATGGGTGTGACACATATCTGCATCCATGGATATTCTAAACTCACTATAAATCAAGTGGCAGGTGCCTATCGCATGAAATAGCTAGAGTTGTCTCAATATAAGGATTTAGTCTTGACTATACTGAGCCAATTCGCTACTTACATGATCGATAGCATCCCCCAGAGAGAAAATCATAACGCATATGCAATGGCAAGTGCATCCTCCCTTGTAGGCCCCAATTTTGGCCAGGATGAGTATCGCTTTGTGGTGCAAGTCCTTCGTTCCCCAGTTGTTTCAAATAGCACATATCATGACAATCTCATATGTACTCATCTCTACTCAAGAGAATGGTTTGCACATATATTCGATTATCTAAAGACCAGAAGTTTTACCCAAGACGCTAGTAAAAGTTCCCATGTGCGAATTCAGAAATTAGCGACCCATTATATCCTCTTATCTAACATATTATACAGGAGATCATACAATAGTCTTCTTTTGTGATGTTTAACAAAAGTTGATATCTCTTTGGCCCTTCAAGAAGCCCACCTTGGTTCTGGAGGTGGTCATTTCAGTGGTCATTTTGTTGATAAATATTTGGTGCACAAACTTATTCATATGGGGTACTATTGGCAAATGATGGAGCAAGACTCCTTCGCTTTTGTTAATAAATTCCCTCAATGTCAACAACACAACAACTTGATTCGAACCCCCACACAGGAGCTTCATATTCAAGTCTCTCCATGGCCTTTTCAGACCTAGGGACTAGATATTATTGGAAAAATATCTCCTTCATCGTCTAAAGGTCATATTTTCATTCTTACCGCCACAAATTACGTCACGAAGTGGGTCAAAGCGGTACCACTGCATTCAACTACCGCTGACATGATTTGTGGTTTCATCATGGATAACATCATATCTCGATTTGGTATACCTACTACCCTCATTTATGCTAACAATACGTCATTTAAGAATAAGGAGGTTAATAATTTCCTCGAGAAGTTCCACATTCAACATCGCTTTTCCACTCCTTACTATCCATAATCCAACGGTCAAGCGGAAGAATATAACAAAACCATCGAGCAGATCTTACGTAAGATTGTCACTAAGCATGGTAAGGATTAGAATTCACAACTGATTTATGCATTATGGGCCTATAGCATGAGTGTTCGTACAGCTACAGGAACAATGCCCTGTAACCTCAGGTATGGCGCTAATATCATCATGCCTCTCAAATTGGAGATACCCTCTTTGTGTATCTCTTTAAAAGGGGTTATCGATGATGATTCTTATCACACTCTTCATCTTAATCAGCTGGATCTGTTAAATGAGCGTCGTTTGAAGGCCCTTCAACATCTCCAAGTTTATCAAAAATCTCAATCTCATCAATATAACCAAAGTGTTCTTCCTAGAACATTCCAATAGGTGACCTGGTCCTCTATGAGAACCAAAGAAACATCAATGCACCACCTGACCAATGTGGAAAGTTTAGTCTGAATTGGTTAGGTCCTTACATTGTCACTTTTGTTTATGGTTCTGGTGCCTATGGTTTATCTTCCATGGATGGCACTCCTCTCAAAGAGCTTATCAATGTTATGCACCTGCTTCGATACTATACGTAGAAAAATATGTAGTTGATGAATACTAAGAGGGGGGGTGAATTAGTATACCAAAAATATCTGTACTTAAACACTTAAACAGTCTGAAGATAAACCGGTAAAACAGTTTAACAGACAAACCGGTTATCACACATGCAAACCAAAATGCAAATAAAGCATTCACTCACAAAAGCAATACAATCATAACACAAGATATTTGACATGGAAACCCAACTGGGAAAAACCACGGTGAGATGGAACTCACAAGTCACTATCTGCAGAATAGAAACCAGACCGGTTAAGGTCAAACCGGTTAAGGTCTTACAATGTTCTTCACCAGAACAGATCCTATTAGGAATCTCAATCTCTATTAGGAGATAAGTCTGATTAAAGACTACCTTGCTAGAGGATTTTAGATTCACAGAGGTGAACCACCTTGCTAGAGGATTTTACAAAAGGCTTTTGGGCCTACCTGGTTAAGGGCTACAGACCTGTCAAAGATGTGAGTAATCAACAAGTGTTTGATCTATCTAATAGCACAAACTGCTTGGTTAGATCCAGTATAGCTCACTGCTAATGCATTCCAGCATTACTTTAGTCTTCTCTATCTCTTTCTCAGTTACAACTTGATCTTCTCAGATAAGATCGTTCTTACAACAAATCAACAACCACCTTAAACCCTAGTCACAACATAAACCCTTTTTCCAACAACCTAAAACCCTAGACATGATGTCCTTTTAAAGGAATCTGATTTCATGTCGGTCCAATAGGATTACATTACAATTTCCTAGGTTCAATGAATCTAGACATACTCAGTAACATGACACAAAAAGCACCATCAGTGTGTCGACACTGTCAAACAATCGGTGGATTGGTAACTCATCACAAAATGTCAATTGGTAACTCATCACAAAGTATTACCGGTTCATACAAAATACCGGTTGTTGGTTTGACAAAAATGAAGACTGGTAAGAATGTGTTATGCCGCTTTGCTTCCTCATACCGCTTGAGATCCGCGAACCGCTTAGGGTCGACATGCCACTTCAGACCGGGAAACACATTCTACAAAATCACCAATAGTCTAAAGACTAGAATACAACATACCGGTTGGAACAGATACCGATTGAGCTCTAGCTCATACATATAAAGGGGATCTCAATGCAAGTGTGTTTCCATCAATGACAATCACAACATAAACATCAAAAATGCCAACAATCTCCCCCTTTGGCATTGATGGAAACACTTAGAAAAATAAAATTTTGACATCTAAGTGTTTTACAACAAAAACATGCCTGTAACAAAATTGCTCCCCCTAAGCATATACACTATCCCTTAATCAATACAATGTATAGCAATTTTGTATACAGAGCATAAACATTGAGATATCAAAGCATATAGCATATATCAAAGCATATAGAAAAATTTTAAAACTAGATACTTCTCCCTATTCTTCTCCAAAATAGATAGAGTACTTCTCCCCCTTTGCCAACAATGACAAAGTACCATTGAACAACCCTGTTTCCATTTGATATTAAAATAATTAAAGTTTATGACAACAATGAATAATATTTGTCAAAAACCGATTTATAGTCCTGCAAAAATTGTTTCATGGATAGAGACCAGGACTCAAGTAGGGAGGTGGCCACTTCTTTCTCTGTTTGCATCTGGGATACCTATTCTTTCATGGCATCAATTGTGGTCATCTCTTGCATAAGTGTCAAGGCATCCAGGTTCAAATAACACTTCTGAAGAATTTGCAGATGTGGAAGTAAAACTAGTTGCAGCTCCTACAAATCTCTAGGTCGTGTACTGATCTCTTGCTCCATTTTGGCTGACTAGATCTGAAACCGGTGAACGGTTTGCCCATAAGTTGTAAAGGAATCATAAGGTGGCTTAAATGTGCTCAAGTAAGACTATAAGTTTGTTTGAAGCTTTTGCTTCTGAGCTAGCACATCATCATAGAATAGATGGGGTTGACAGATTTTGCTTAGCATCAAATTTCCCTCATCCAAAGCATCCCTTATATCCTTTTGGTCTTTTAGAAGTTCAGACCGGAGTTCATTCAACTTTTTCACCAGAGCAAAGTTAAGAGCCTTTTGATGCTCTTTCTTGACTTGTGCCTTAGCTGCTTCTTCCAGGCTCTGTACCTAATCATCCACTATAGTACATAGTAGTTTAAGTTGTGCTAGTGATGATTTCGTGTTAGGAAGATTTGTACTGGGGATCAAATCGGTAAGGGTGTCTACAGTCGCTTAAATTATATCTTGCTCCTTTTTCCTTCGTATGATTTCAGGGCGCTCTTGAGAAACCTTGATGCTCTGCATAAGCTCCGATTCACTTGCAAACTGGAGATCGATAGGACTGGAGATGTCAGCCAGTTTGGCTTGACTCCCGGTTGCCTTCGGAGTCTCCATCTGTGTGCTCTTCACCGCTTCTGCTGCCTTGTCCACTTCTTCCTTCTTCTTTTTCTCTGCTTCCTTCTTCTTTTCTTGTTCCTTGTCTTCATCTTCTTTCTTTTTCTTTTCCTCTTCCTTCTTCTTCTTTTCTTCTTTCTTCTTTTTCTTTTCTTCCTTATCCTCTTCTTCTTTCTTCTTTTCTTCTTCCTTCTTCTTCTTTTCTTCCTTATCCTCTTCTTCTTTCTTTTTCCTCTCATCTTCTTGCTTCTTTTTCTCTTCATCCCTCTTCTTCTTCTCTTCTTGTTCCTTAGTTGCTTTCTATCTGTCCTCGGCTTGCTCACTGCCCTGTTCGGCTTGTTGCACCTGTTTTGTTCCCTCAGAAGGTATGTCCTGAGTGACATCTTCTGTGTCCAGTGCATAGACATCAATAGTGTCTATTGGTTCTTCAACCGGGTTTCCTTCTTCATCAAAAACTTCATCCGGTTTGGATATGACCGGTTCTTTTTCCGCTTGGAGGTTGGCCATTCATGCTTTGTGAGCATTGATAGCATAATCCATATGCTGATGAGTGTCTTTTTCAACATCATCAATTCTCCCCTCTAACAGCCAGAGTCTTCTTCTCCTTGTGAAGAAGAGTCCTTTATTTTGGTTCAAAACATCAAATAATTCTGAGTTTGAGAGGTCGAGAAAGTACTATGCAAAGACTTTCACCCTAATCTCCTATTCTTTGTCTATGGAAATGTGCCATTTATTATCTAATGCCTTATATAAAGAATCCGGTGTCTGAGATTTAATCTCTGATGGCGACCGGTCATTTTTACACAAATAAATAATGATCTCCTGAAGTACTACATCTTTCTCACCATTAAAATCATCATAATAATCTACTAAATCATGCAATAATTTTCTCCTAATATTCTTTATTGTTCTTTGACAATGTGTCAAAGGTTTATATGAGGAGATATCGATATTTACCGATGCAGACGTTGTTGGTTCATTCTTCTTCATCTTCTTTGTCTGTCTAGCCTTCTTTGGCATTTCATCAGACTCAATCTCTTCAGAGTCCAGTTCATTTGACTTAGTCTTTCTTTTTCTTTCAAATACTTTTCTCGATGCCACTTCCAGTTTCTTCTTTGCAGGTGACTGCTTGGTCACTCTTGGAGTTGCAGTAGTAGCCGGTGTCGATGCTGTAGGCACTGCCTTTACTTTCTTTTCTACCAGTTCTTTTCCTTTCTTAACAAAGGGTTCCTTGGTCGGTGCAATCCTCTCTAGATAGGTTCCGGTCCTCTTAGCCTAAGGATCAAGAGGTGAGGTAATAAGGGTTGAGGCATACCCTTCCAGCATATCATACATCACCTCATAGCCCATTGGCTCCACTTCTTCCATTCTAGGCTCAACAGCCTCCATTAGGCATTTGTCCACCTGGATGATGAAACAGATGTCATCTTCATATTTCTTAACAATGTCACCTGAGATCCTCACCCTTTGACTCATCTTCCTTCTGAACTCATCAAAATACTTGTTCAGCACATTAGGGTAACTGGTTCCAATGGCTTGAATGCTTTCCTTGATCTGCTTGGTTACCGGTTGGTCAGGAGACCACTGGACATCTCCTACTCCAGGAAAGTAGCCTTGGAAATAGAAAAACAACCCAACCAGTAGTTGTCTGAACTTGAATCTCAGTGCATTATCCTGTTTAATCGACTTCAGATTAGACAGGAGTTGCCTCTGCATACTAGTGCATAGGTCAAATGATGCATCCTCTTTAATCATCTGGTAAGCGGCATTTACCACTGCAGCAGATACAAAATTAATCCTGCTAGCTGAGAATGTTCAGTAGCCTATCACCATGCAGGCATAATTCACCAGATCATCCCTAATAGGATTAACTATCATACCTCATGAGTCACTTGTTGAACTGGTGAGCTTGGCCATTTCTGTTTTGCTTACCGTTTTTAGGGCTGGCACTTCCCCTGTGTTGCAGAAACCAGTGACTACATGAATTACCTGAGGTGTGATATCATGCATCCTTTCTAGGTACATCTTGTCACCATTGACTCTGCTCAAAATGATCCTAATATGATCCTCTGTAAAGTCTTCCAGAAAGTATACAACATTGTGGAGTTTCTTCTTCTCTAAGATACTATATTCCGGTTTGATTTTCTTGTCATTGCTGCAAAATAAACCTAACTGGGTTTGAATAGCTAAAGACCCTAGGTCTTCTATTTTGCAATCAATATAGTCGGAAATTCCCTCTTCTACTATTACTCCAGCCAGAACTTGTGATAGGGCATTATACCTGGAGTTCCTTTGAATGAAACTTTCTGACTCAATGGATGTACTAGAACTGGTATGAGATGCGGAAGCCATTATAGAGTATTTTAAGAACACGAAAAATACCTTTAAAACATGAATTTAGGGCTTCCTGATTCTCCTTCACTCCACACTCCATCAGTTGCCGAATCACCACTTTGTGTTCTCCACTTGACCGTTTGCAAACTGAATTTGAATCTCCTTCAAGATTATTCATTTTCTTGAAATCTTAGCTCAAATCGCCTTTTTTTCGCTCTGCACTTTGAAAAACTTTTCTTCGCTCGAAAATAGATAGTGAGAAATGATTTGAAATATGCTTTTATACATGTCTCTCACCTACCGCCATTAATGCTCCTTTATTAGGGCGTAAACCCTAATTTGCCTTTTTTTTTTTTACCATTTCCAGTCTTCTGCTAAGTGACAGGTATCACATACTAGTTAAGGTCTTTTATCGATGTAACTAGGGGTTCACAAACATTTCACCATTTGCTCCCCCTAAGCCTTTTTGGAGCTTAGTTTGTTGGGTCCGATATTTCCACACTGGGTGCAGAAATCAGTTCCTCTTCCAACATTGTTGGTTTCTTACTCCAGGTTTTGTTCATGTCTGCTTGAACTATTTCAACATCAATTTCTCCTTCCTGAGTGACTGGTATATCATCAGATATACTCTTTCTGCTTCTGTAGAATCTTGCAATGTGACCTGGTTTGTTGCAGTGATAGCAAACCAATCTAGGTGCTCTCCAAGGTCCATTGTTCATGTTTCCATTCTTCCTTCTACATGTAGCAGTAGTGTGACCATGTCCATGACAAATCCAACAGTTTGCTCTCCATCCGGTTGCCGGTTGATAACCATTGTTGCCTGACTGATAATTGTAAGCATTAAACTGGTTAGGGTTCCAGTTCACAAAAGATTCTGGACCAGCTCCTTGGGTCCTCTGAGGATATCTTCCGGTATTGTTCATGACAGACCTACATTCATATGCCCTATGCCCAAACTTGTTGCATGCATAACAATGACCATTGAACTTATTGGATCTAGGTACATTGTTGATAAAGTACAGAAAATTATTATAGGCTTTGCTCCTACATACATTGGCAGTGTGTCCTTCTTTAAGATAGTTAAAGCAAATAGGTTTGAATTTTTGCTTACCTTTTCCTTTGAGTGTTGGTTGCTTCTTTGATGCTTCAGTATTTGTTCCTAAGGATTCTCCTTCCTTATGTCTAGAGAAACCAAGTCCATTGGTATTCTTTACCGGTCTAGGTGACACAAGATTTTTCTCTAGCTTGACAGTACTTTTGTTGAACTTACCAAGTATTTCCTTTGACTCAGAGAGTTCTTTGGAAATAGCAGTATTTGTCTCCATAAGGCTTGCATTTTCAGAGATGGCTATGTTCAACTCATCTTGTACTCCTTCTTTTTCCATTCTACTCTCATGTAGGTGAGCAGTCAGTGCACTAATCTCTTGTTTCAACTTGGAGATCTCATGATCTCTGTCCTTTACTAGATCTTCAGCTTTCCTCCAATTCTCAAGCTCTTGACTAAACCGGATAGTCAGTCCTTCCAACTCCTTTCTCAGATTGGAGTTTGAATCATTCAGCTTATTTACTTTTGCAATCATGGCTTCCATATTTGCTTCATCTTCATAACTATTTTCAGATAGCTCCATCAGCTTCTCTGCATGTTCTCTCCTTTTTGCTTGAGATGCCTTGTATTTAACCATAAGATCATCATAAGCTTGCTCAAACTGAGTGAGTCATTGAGTAAGTTCCCTCAAGGTGTATTCCCCCATATCTCTTTCCAAGTGGTTAAACTTATAGAAAGGTAGGCTCTGATACTAATTGATGAATACTAAGAGGGGGGGGTGAATTAGTATGCCAAAAATCTCTGTACTTAAACACTTAAACAATCTGAAGATAAACCGGTAAAATAGTTAAACAGACAGACTAGTTATCACACATGCAAACCAAAATGCAAATAAAGGATTCACCCACAAAAGCAATACAATCATAACACAAGATATTTGACGTGGAAACCCAACTGGGAAAAACCACGGTGATATGGAACTCACAAGTCACTATCTGCAGAATAGAAACCAGACCGGTTAAGGTCAGACTAGTTAAGGTCTTACAATGTTCTTCACTAGAACAGATCCTGTTAGGAATCTCAATCTCTGTTAGGAGATAAGTCCGATTAAAGACTACCTTGCTAGAGGATTTTAGATTCACAAAGGTGAACCACCTCGCTAGAGGATTTTACAAAAGGCTTTTGGGCCTACCTGGTTAAGGGCTATAGACTTGTCAAAGATGTGAGTAATCAACAAGTGTTTGATCTATCTAATAGCACAAACTACTTGGTTAGATCCAGTATAGCTCACTGCTAATGCATTCCAGCATTACTTCAGTCTTCTCTATCTCTTTCTCAGTTACAACTTGATCTTCTCAGATAAGATCGTTCTTACAACAACTCAACAACCACCTTAAACCCTAGTCACAACAAAAACCCTTTTTCCAACAACCTAAAACCCTAGACATGATGTCCTTTTAAAGGAATCTGATTTCATGTCGGTCCAATAGGATTACATTACAATTTCCTAGGTTCAATGAATCTAGACATACTATGTAACATGACACAAAAAGCACCGTCAGTGTGTCAGCACTGTCAAACAATCGGTGGATTGGTAACTCATCACAAAATGTCAGTTGGTAACTCATCACAGAGTATTACCGGTTCATACAAAATACCGGTTGCCGGTTTGACAAAAATGAAGACTGGTAAGAATGTGTTATGCCGCTTTGCTTCCTCATACCACTTGAGATCTGCAAACCGCTTGGGGTCGACATGCCACTTCAGACCGGGAAACACATTCTACAAAATCACCAATAGTCTAAAGACTAGAATACAACATACCAGTTGGAACAAATACCGGTTGAGCTCTAGCTCATACATATAAAGGGGATCTCAATGCAAGTGTGTGTCCATCAATGACAATCACAACATAAACATCAAAAATGCCAACAGTAGTATGTGTCTTGTGCGTGATGCCTAATTCCCTACGGCAATCATGTCCTGATGCATATCCTTTGTCAGCACCAGCCTTCGTTATTGTGTTATAAAGTGACTATGTATAGCCATATCCGCGTATGTGTGTGTGTGTACATATGCTCTATTCTAAAACTCATAGATCATCATAGTACTTCACCATACATGTATGAACATATCGACATGTAAATGAAATCATGATAGCCATCTAATCTGCATCATACATCACATAAGCGTATAACACAAATGAAAACATCTATCCATGATAACACAAGAGAGAAGATCAAAATATCGAATCTCATCATATATATATGTATAATGTATCATGTACATGTATCGCATCACTCCAAAAACACATGATGTTGTCGTATATGTGTGAAATACATTTGTATACATATCAAAAATAATATTATACATCATCTATCTACATCCAAAATGTATCAGCCCGTTGGTGCTAATGAATCCTCTTGTGGTGTTGGTGGACCTCGGGCTAGGAGATGTGTCCCTGAGTTGGTTGGCACCGGTAGATCCTGATCTCTCCTCAGAGGCTGCCAAATTGAGGTGGATTGTGACCTCGCAGTTGTAGTGCTCCATGAGTGTAGACCCCTTAGCCCCCCCCCATAGCTCCATAATGGTCTCCCATTGCATCATCAGCTCCTCCCGCAGGTAGATCTCTCGCTAATGTGTGACGTTTAGATTCATCATGAGCTAATGCACTCAAGGGTGGTCTAGATGACTAGTGGCACCCTGTTGGGTAGCATCCAACTATCATTGGAGGTCATCAACCTGGCTCTGCAGAGCATCACATGCCCTCTCGATACTCTCAGCTCGCCTCACTTCTTGGTCTCTCTCTCAGGACACTCTGTACCTCTTGTAGGGCCTGATCTCGCTACTGCGTCATAGTGGCCAGTTGTGCTACTCCCTGCACTAGCTCCACCCAACCCTCCTCATTCACTATTTGTAGCCATGCTATAGGCTCAAACAAACATGTGTGTCATCTTGTCGACTGGATGGGTCAGTAAGCATCCAGCACAAGACCCTCGGGTTGTACATCTGGGATGATCTCTACAAATGACTGATAAACAAAACTTAGCCACTCTGCAAACACAGCAAGATTCTGCATCAGTACCTCATCATATCAAAAATATCTATCTATGCATATAAGTATCAAAAGGAGTAAATGTAAATAAACAAAAAATAGCATATACATACTAGGATCACCTGCCTACCAGTTTGGATGTCGCTAAGGAGCCCTACTGGTGGACCCCTCCGCACCAACTGCAGCAGCTACTCGTGGTGCAACCGGTGCTGCAGGGAGTGCTAGCCCAGCTAGTCTATCTGGACTTGGGCTCCTCATTTTTTGCCGCTGGCTTGGTCTCTCCTCCTCTACCTCTAGCAAGCCCTTACAATCGTCCTCTCCCAGCACCCCCACATCTCCTCTAGTTGCATCTGGTGGGAAGATTGATGTCAGAGAAACTCTCTCCCACCATTCCATGAAGTTGGAAGTGACTCTGACATTGTCTATATCCAGTTGTGGATCAATTTCATCATTGTCACTATCCTCAGAGTTGTCTTGTACATCCCCAATGGTGGGACAAGGCTGGTCCTAGTGTCTTAGAGTGCTCCTGGCTGACCCTGCATAGGTAGGAGTGATGGGTCTCACTATTTGCACCTGACCAAACTGCCTCATGCATCGGTGCTAGTAATAGGGCATGACCACATAGTCCTACCACCTGAGTAAGAATTAGTCCCTTTGCATCCATGAAATTTGTGGTTGGTCTGCGACCTAGACCCCCATCTCCCAGTATGACTACCAAAGGATGTCACCAATCCCAAGCTAATCAAATGAAATGTGCCATGCTCCGCGCCATAGAGGATAGGTGTGTGCTTGTGGCATGTCCAAGGGCATAAGCATCATAAATCCTATAGGTCGGGTGCACGTAATGTGTTTGAAGGTCCACACATGTAGTAGCATGCATGCAGTCAGACTATGGTACTCATGGTGCATGTACTGTGAAAGCTCGTAGTATAAATAAGACAACATTTTGCGGCCCCACGTGTATACAGTCTACCTCTCCTCCATCTCTCTAATAAGAGACACAAACCCTACTGCCAACTCTGATCCTTGGCCATCTATCAAGAACCATAGTGCTATGGTCGTTATCATGACGCATTGGAAAAGGGGAATGACTACTTAGCCCTAGCCTAATGCTCGAAGGTAGACATGTCATGTGTTGTCTATCCGCCGACCTAAGGCCCACTCTTGTTGGGTGATGAGTGTTGGCATTACATTAAGTTTGTTGGTATGATGATATTGAGAAGGTTGTTGGAGATTTATGATATAATTGATAAAGGATGATTACTGTCTTAATAATATTATTTTGTCATTGATGTCAAGCAATTGATTTTCTGATTCAGTATGATGTTGCCATATCTTAAAGAGTATGTTTTGATAAGTATAAAGATGTTGGTAAGTGACACAGAAAGAATGTGAAAATTAAGGGGAGTAATAAGTTATTCAATGGGCAACTATTAACGAGTTAGACAATGATGAGATTATGTTATTTTGATTGTTTTGATATCCTATATATGTGTATTTGAAGACTGAATAAGAAGGAGAAAAGATTTCATGCAATAGAATGAGTAAAGGTTTGATACTATTTTATTTTACCAAGCAAGGAGCTAGTCAGTAAATTCCAAGGTTATCTGTGTCGATTAAAGAAGGAAGAAGTCACCGAGCGTCGTCAGCAAGAAAAGCTACTGAGACAGTAACCAAGATGAATACAGAATGTCTACCGAGTAAAGTCCAAAATTAACCAAGCGTCAACCGAGCAGTAACAGAATGCATTGGATGAATAAATACATTATCAAATGAAGGATGCCAATGAGCTGGAGATTTATAGAAGATTGGAATGTCGTGCAAGAAGTTTGTCAATGGCAATGAAAATTCAAGAGTTAGATCTACAGCACAGATTGAACAGTTATGACCGAGCACAAGTACCAAGGAAGGAATACAAGTTTCAAGGCAAGATAAAACGTTTTTCAGTTCGAAGGATTCAATGAACCTAGTCAAGTTTGAAGATCTGATGGCTAAGATTAATCATGGTAAATGTGATTAAGGAGATTAAGTAGTTAGGAATTGCTTATAAATAAGGAAAAGTTGATGAACAAAGTATGCAGGCAAATAGAAGAATAGTGATGTTGCAGAAGTGATTACAGAGTGAGAATCCTAGCAAGGAGGAAGATAAGTCTTATGAAAAGATGATTTTGAGCACATAGAGTCTGCTATAACATTTCAGATGTGAAGTTGCAGATATATATTTTATTACTGTTATTTATTTTTGTAAGTGACAGGAAATCTCTTAACCGAGTGGACCTAACAGTCTTATTTGTAAATCCTCTAGTAAGGTAACATTCTAATTGAGTGTTTGAAATCCTTTGACAAGGTCACTTCTAACAAAGTGAAAGATTCTGATAGATCTGAGGGAAATCCCTTGACTGGGTCACATCTAGCAATGTGTTTATGTAATCTTTAACAGGATTGGCTTTTAAACAAGCATACTCTAGAAGAGTATATTTTCTTCGTGGGTTCGAAATCCCACAGTGATTTTTCCCTATTTGGGTTTCCATGTTAAATCTGGTGTTAAATGTGTTTTGATGTTTCAAGTTTATCATTTTATGAGTTTGAATGATTTACAGTCATAGTTGCATATCAAGTAAGTTCTACCGAGGTCGAATCTGATTAAGAGTTTGAATTGTGAGTTTATCTGATTCACCCCCCCCCTCTCATTAAACTAACAATTGGTATCAGAGCTTGAACTCCGAAAGAAAAAGTTTAAAGTAACTTGAGGCAAGATCTGAAGATGTATAAAAGGGACGCACCAAATTTGAACAAGTCAAGTTTCTCCACATGGCAGAAAAGAATGAAGCTACACTTATCAGGAATTGGAGAATATGCAACATATTATCTGGAGAATGATTACACTGCACCTAGCACCTACCCTATGACAATGGAAGAAATAAAGGCAAAGAAATAAAATATTCAAGAAATGATTTAAATAACATCAGCATTGACCGACTCAGAGTTTAATGATCTAGAAGGTTGTAAAGATGCCAAAGCTATGTGGGATAAGCTTACATCTATGTATGGTGGTGATGAACATGTTCAAAGAGAAAAAGTAGACAGTCTAAGAGGACAACTTGAATCCATGAGAATGAATGAAGGTGAGAACATAATCCAATACAGTACAAGGTTAAAGGAAATTGTCAATCAAATCAAAGGAGCAGGAGGAACTATTGAAGAAAATGATGTAACAAGTAAGTTACTGGGAACACTTCTACCTGCTTATGTCATTCGAGTCTCTGCAATTAATGAATTAAGGTCTATACCAAACATGCCAGTCTCTTTGGATGCTACTATCGGTAAGCTACATGCTTTTGAGTTAAGTAATTTTGATAACAATGGGTCTTCGATAAACAAAGTTGAATCTGCATTCAGTTCTTTTCATCTTGGTGAATCTAATGATTACAATGATAGAATGTATAAGTATGTTGAAGGAAATCATATTGGAGCAAGTGTGAGATTTTGCAAAAACATGGAAGAATTACACAAACTTTATGAGGAAATCAGAAAGCAAGAAGAGTTTGAAGCATTATTGGCCAAAAGGTTACCGACAGGCAAAGGTAAGTATAAAGGAAAGTTACCTTTAAAATGTTATAACTATGATAAAATTGGACATATGGCTTCTAACTGTCCTGACAAAGAATCTAGTGAAAAGAGAGAATACCGAGATGATAGATAGAAAGACAACCAATACAAAGGGCACCAAGACTTCAGAAGGAGAGATAGAAAGACATGCCTAGTAGCTGATGAGGAATCCAATGATGATAAATCTGATGGGACTGAGACAGAGGAAGTTGTATATGTGGCTATCAAAGATGGATCAGATGAAGAAAGGTATGAAGAAAAAGCCTTCATATCCCACATAAATAATAATGATTCTTGGATCATAGATAGTGGATGCTCACATCACATGATAGGTGATAAACACAAGTTTGTTAAATTAGAAGATTATGATGGAGGTTATGTAAGATTTGGTAATGATGCACCATGTCCTATGAAAGGTAAAGGTTCTATCACACTTCTTAACAATGCTAAATGTGATGATGTATATTGGGTTGAAGGTCTAAAATACAATTTGTTAAGTGTAGCACAGCTAAACAATACAAGATACTGAATAGAATTTCAAAAAGGAATTGTCAAAGTTCATGACAAACATGGAAAGTTGGCTGCTACCGGGACTCAAACAAGAGGTAATACATTTCATCTTGACTCAACTCGGAACAATTGTCTGTATGCAAAAATAGAAGATACCTGGTTATGGCATAAAAGGTTTTGTCATGTAAATTTTGATAACCTGATCAAAATAAGTAAGAAGCACCAAGTAAGAGGTCTAGCGAGCTTGGAAAAACCTGAGAATGCAATATGCCAAGGATGTCAGATGGGTAAGATAAAAAAATCAAGCTTTACAAGTAAGTCTTACACTTCTAAAGGAATTTTAGATCTTGTGCACACTGATCTTTGTGGTCCTATGAAAGTTCAAAGTTATTATGATGATAAATACTTCATATTATTTGCGGATGATTACTCAAGGATGATGTCAGTTATGTTTTTAAAAGAGAAATCAGAAGCCTTTCAAATGTTCAAATGGTATAAGGCAAGAGTTAAAAAAGAAACAGGAAGATAGTTGAAATGTCTAAGATCTGATAGAGGAGGAGAGTTCATTTCAGATGAATTTAACTTATTTTGCAATGATCATGGTATAAAGAGACAAGTGTCTGCACCGAGAACACCACAGCAAAATGGGATAGCTGAAAGAAGAAATAGATCAATTGTAGATTGTGCCAAAACTTTGATGATAGAAAAGAGAGTACCTCAAATATTTTGGAGAGAAGCAATAAGCACTGCAGTTTACACCCTAAACTGAGTACAACTGAAGAAAGGAACTATGAAGACACTGTATGAAATCTGGTATGACAAGAAACCAAATGTAAGTTATTTTAAAATATTTGGAAGTAGATGTCATGTTCACAAAGATGACAGAAATGGAAAATTTGATCAGAAAAGTGAGGAAGGAACATTTCTTGGTTATTCCTCTAGGAGTAAGGCATTTAAATGTCTGATCAAATCATATAACAAAATAGTGGAAAGTGCAAATGTGAAAATTGATGAATTTGCAGAAAAGAATGATGAAGGAAATTCCAAAGAACCAGAAGATTATGAAGAGTTTGTATATGTACAACTGATAAATCTTACCAAGAAAGCCGATGAAGAAAATACTCAGTTACCGAGTGATCAAGAAGATCATACAGAGCCTACAGAGCCTATATTAGGAAAATATGTCAGAAGAAATCATGCATCAAGTCAGATTATAGGAGATAAGGATGCTCCAGTGATGACAAGGAACAAACTAAGACATAACACATGTCTAATATCTGAGTTTGAACCGAGGATAGTAAAAGAGGCATTAAGCAATGAAGATTGGGTGAATGCTATGACAGAAGAGATTGAACAAATCAATAAAAATGAAACATGGACATTGGTCCCAAGACCAAAAGAGAAAAATGTAATTGGTACAAAGTGGAAATAAGCTAAATGAAAAAGGTGAGGTCATTCAGAATAAAGCAAGGCTAGTTTGCAAAGGTTATGCTCAAGAAGAAGGAATAGACTATGGTGAGACTTTTGCACCTGTGGCAAGACTTGAGGGAGTGAGAACATTGTTGGCATATGCTGCTTACAAAAATTTCAAGGTGTATCAAATGGATGTTAAATCTGCATTTTTGAATGGTATACTAGAAGAAGAAGTCTATATTGAACAGCCTGAAGGATTTATTGAAGAGAAGAATAAAGATCAGGTATGTAAGTTGAACAAAGCTTTATATGGCCTAAAGCAAGCACCTAGAGCATGGTATGAAAGGTTTCACTCTTACTTAATAAAGATTGGATTTATAAGGACTAGTGAAAATAGCAACATGTATATGAAGAATGATAAGGATGATGGAATACTGATTTCAGCCATATTTGTAGATGATATTATTTTTTGTGGAAATAATTCTTTATGTAAGAACTTTGGAAATGAAATGTGCAAATAATTTGAGATGTTATTAATTGGTGAAATAAAGTATTTTATAGGTTTACAAATACTACAAATGAAAAATGGGATTTTCATTACTCAATCCAAGTATATAAAGGAAATTTTGAAGAAATTTGGAATGGAGGATTCTAAACCTGTAAGTACTCCTATGACTACTAATTGTAAACTATCAAAGAATGATGAATCTCCATCTATTGATGAGACACTTTACCGATCTATGATTTTTTGTAGATCCCAAAGAAACCCATATGATAGCAATAAAGAGATTTTTCAGATACTTGAGAGCCACTGAAGATTATGGTTTACTATATAAAAAGAGGAATGATTTTGACTTAAAAGTCTATACTCATGTTGATTGGGCAGGAAATATTGATGACAAGAAAAGCACAAGTGGTGGAGCTTTCTTTTTGGGAGAAAGACTAGTGAGTTGGCTTAGCAAGAAACAAGGATGCATTTCACAGTCAACAGCTGAAGCTGAATATGTTGCTGCAGCATTGAATTGTACCAATATAGCATGGATCAAACAACTGTTGGAAGGTATGAATGAGACAATTACTGAGCCAGTAACTATATTTTGTGATAATACAAGTGCTATTAACATTTCAAAGAATCTGGTAATGCACTCTAAGACAAAGCATATTTCTATAAAATATCATTATCTAAGAGAAGAAGTTCAAGAAAAGAAAGTTGTACTGGAATATGTTAGCACAAAGGAACAAATAGCAGACATCTTCACAAAGCCACTACCAAGGGACACTTATGAGTATCTCAGAAGTAAGTTAGGGGTCCTACCCCTATCTAGTACTCACTGACAGAGTTCAGTGAAAGCATCAATTCTATGCCTCTACAGAATACTATTTGTGAGTTGATGTTGACTTACACACTTTAGGAGGTTGTCTAAAGTTGTGCAGGAAACAGTGAATGAAGACTAGATCCTCTGACCGAGACTGAGATGATACATTTGTATATGTTTTAACAAACAAGGAAATCACTTCACAGGGGAATTAATCATGGATCTGTTTTACTTTCAACATTGTTGTCAATGGGGAGAAGACTAATGACAGGGGAGAAGATTACAGGAGAAGTTTACATCTCAAGGATAACAGGAGAAAAATAACAGCAGTTCGAATCAATTGGAATAATCAATAAATCAAAAGTTGATATATATTGCCATCAATGCCAAAGGGGGAGATTGTTGGCATTAAATTAAGTTTGTTGGTATGATGATATTGAGAAGGTTGTTGGAGATTGATGATATAATTGATAAAGGATGATTACTGTCTTAATAATATTATTTTGTCATTGATGTCAGGCAATTGATTTTGTGATTCAATATGATGTTGCCATATCTTAAAGAGTATGTTTTGATAAGTATAAAGATGTCGGTGAGTGACACAGAAAGAATGTGAAAATGAAGGGGAGTAATAAGTTATTCAATGGGAAACTATTACCGAGTTAGACAGTGATGAGATTATGTTATTTTGATTATTTTGATATCCTATATATGCGTATTCAAAGACTGAATAAGGAGAAAAGATTTCATGCAATAGAATGAGTAAAGGTTTGATACTATTCTATTTTACCGAGCAAGGAGCTAGTCAGTAAATTCCAAGGTTATCGGTGTCGGTTAAAGAAGGAAGAAGTCACCGAGCATCATCAGCAAGAAAAGCTACCGAGACAGTAACCGAGATGAATACAGAATGTCTACAGAGTAAAGTTCAAAATTAACCGAGCGTCAACCGAGCAGTAACAGAATGCATTGGATGAATAAATAAATTATTAAATACAGGATGCCAATGAGCTGGAGATTTATAGAAGATTGGAATGTCGTGCAATAAGTTTGTTAAGGATCAATGGTAATGAAAATTAAAGAGTTAGATCTACAACACAGATTGAATGGTTATGATCGAGCACAAGTACCAAGGAAGGAATACAAGTTTCAAAGAAAGATAAAACATTTTTTAGTTTGAAGGATTCAATGAACCTAGTCAAGTTTGAAGATCTGATGGCTAAGATTAATCATGGGAAATGTGATTAAGGAGATTAAGTGGTTAGGAATTGCTTATAAATAAGGAAAATTTGATGAACAAAGTATGCGGTCAAATAGAAGAATAGTGATGTTGTAGAAGTGATTACAGAGTACAAAAGATTGAAGATCTGATTGAAGAACAGAGTGAGAAGCCCAGCAAGGAGGAAGATAAGTCTTATGATAAGATGATTTTGAGCACATAGAGTCTGCTATAACATTTCAGATGTGAAGTTGCAGATATATATTTTATTACTGTTATTTATTTTTGTAAGTGACAGGAAATCTCTTAACCGAGTGGACCTAGCAGTCTTATTTGTAAATCCTCTAGTAAGGTAACATTCTAATTGAGTGTTTGAAATCCTTTGACAAGGTCACTTCTAACAAAGTGCAAGATTCAGATAGATCTGAGGGAAACCCCTTGACCGGGTCACATCTAGCAATGTGTTTATGTAATCTTTAACAGGATTGGCTTTTAACCGAGCATACTCTAGAAGAGTATATTTTCTTCGTGGGTCCGAAATCCCACAGTGGTTTTTCCCTATTTGGGTTTCCACGTTAAATCTGGTGTTAAATGTGTTTTGATGTTTCAAGTTTATCATTTTATGAGTTTGAATGATTTACAGTCATAGTTGCATATCAAGTAAGTTCTATCGAGGTTGAATCTGATTAAGAGTTTGAATTGTGAGTTTATCTAATTCACCCCCCCCCCTCTCATTAAACTAACAATGAGCTCCCACTGTGATAGGATTTTTGTGGTGACTCACTCCCCTCTGATGGGAAGCCACAGGATCCCATAGACATCCACTAATGTCATGTTCATCTCCCCCGTGGGTAGGTGAAATGACATGGTGTTAGTGTCCTAGCATTCCATTAGTGCCCGCAGCATGGGGGCATGAAACTGTAACTTAGGGAGCATGTAAGTCCACCATAGGCCTACCCTCCATAGTAGTCACCACTTAGCCTATGTAAGATCCTCCAATCTATCTTGAAGCATTTGCAATAGATGCCCCACAATGTGCTCCTGCATCTCGGGCAATCTCTACACAAGCGAACAACAAAAAATATTTCATCAGCCTCCTTCATCATTTTTGGTAGACGTTACGGCCCCCAGAAGATGACATCATATCTTCTGGACAACAGTGTCCAGAAGGGACGACAGTGTATCCTCTAGACGCCAGCACTCATTTGGGATAGATATGCGCTAGCAGGATGGTAGCGCATCCTCTGGATGCCTGTGCTGCGGTCCCCCAAAAAATTCTTTAAAAAATGTATAAAATGACAAAAAAGAGTATGCTTTGAACCATACCTGGTTGGGCTCCTCACCCTACTCGATTGCGGTGCGAAGCTCCTCGATCATACTCGCCCTAAGCTCCCATCTGCGAGGGATTTTTTCTCTGGCTCTATACAATTTTGAGCTTGAATGCCTATGGTGAATAGCAACAATGTCCCTTCCATGGTCCCACTTTTGAGTATATATGCTAAATTTTCACCCAACAATGCTTCTGCCTTCTTTGGGACAATTTTGGCTTGTTTTCCTTCTTGTTTTCCCCAACTTCATTGGGGCCAAAAATGACCCTTACTTGAATGGTTATAATATCAGTTATTAGTATTTAATATTCAATCTAAAAAATTCATTGTTCAAATCATTTTATTATTAAATATCAAATATATTACATGAATTAATACCAAATGTGTTGATTGAATAAAGACACTACTGACAATACTTGAAAACTAATTGGTTACTCTCCTCTTTCAACTAAGACAAGATCCGACATTTATAGATAGAATCCTGGTGTTGGATTAAATTATAGACTCAACAACTTGTAATGAATATCAATTCTCCCACAAAACCAAAGAGATTACTTATTCTTCAACAAACAACAATAAATGTCTAATTAAGTGGATTTGAGAGTGTTGCAAGATGTTTTTCAAACTCTTACAACATCAAAGTACAATTACAACTAAAAATATGTAGAAACATGTCATAATCATTATGAACCATGTTCTTTATTGTTTCATAAGTTTATTCTTGTTCATATGATTGCATTTAATCCTAACCCATGATATCAGCAAGAGGTAGAAGATTTGAAACCAAACTGCAACCAAATTCCTCAATTTTTGCCTTCAATCTCGTCATTTTTTGCTTAGTCAACTTCTATCACAAACTAATCACTCACATTTGCGACATTCCTCAAACAATTTCAAGGTTATATTCTCTTCTGTCCATCTTTCAATATCATTTTGAAAATCTAAATTTAATTAAGAAATGAAAGAGATTCTCATTTTAATGAAACTGCTTTCTTGAATTTTTTCTACACTTTCCATCAATAGCTTTATGTTTGACAATTGTCAACTCGATTCTTCTTCTTTCTAGCTACATTAATGATTCAAAACTCTTACAAAAAACAAGCTATTGGTGAACACTACCGAAAGTTGAGAGGGGTGGGGGGTGAATCAACATTTTACAAAAACTTGATCATATTAAGTTATTTGACCAAAAACAATTATCTCAATACATGTGCATGAAAGTAAACAACCCAATCAAAACACTCTCACAAGAAAACCAAGAAAACCAAGATTTTTACATAGAAAACCCAAACTGGGAAAAACCATGGTGAGATTCAAACTCACAATATATATAATTGTAATACCATAAAAATGGTCATCTAAACCATGGGCCCCTAATCTCGACTACATCACCAAGCTCCTAACCAAAGGCAAATTAAATCAATTATGAGCACCTAATTAATTAATCCTCAGTCATCAATGTCACATGGCAAATAAATCACTCAATATTAATTAAATAATCATTTAATTAATTAATCATTTCGAGTAAATCATTTTAATTAATTATCTTATTTATTCAATTAAATATCCTAGCATATTTAATTAATAAATCAATTTGTCATTAAAACATAAAAAAGGAATTAATTTGAAAAAGAATTGAAAATTGAGAAAAGAAATCAAAATGGAATTAAATTGAAAAATCTCAGAAAAGCAATTAAATCAACTAAAAATCAAAATTGAATATCAAAATATAAAATATGAAATAAATCAGTTTTTCTGATTTTAACTTAAATTTAGTTCAATTTCCTTTAAAGTTGTGAAAAGTAGTCAATCACATCAATTCACCTGGATTGAGCTTCCTCTTGGAGAGTATATGTCGCTTATCGTTGATTGATCTTAACTGTTGGTCTCTCTCTAGATTTTCTATAAATTCAGGCCCTCGTCTCTCATAAAAAAAGAACCTAGAGATCATTTTATTATATTGTTTTTGCTCTAGGTCTATTGAGATTTTGTGCATTAAGAATATTGCATATTAGTTATTGCATATTTGTTCAATCATCTAGCTTAAATATTCATTCATAACTTAATCATGTTAGCTTAATCTTACATCCATTTAGCTCAATTTCATACTCATATAGATTAAATCCTTCATTTAGGTGTCGTCTAGTCACTGGTGTTGCATAAAGAAATCTAAGAGCAAAACTAAACTCACATCTACTAGAAGGTAATAGGTCGCTTTGTAATGGTTTTATTATTCATTGATTATTGATTTACTAATCATGCATCTAATGACTTAATTTAAGTGTTGTGTATTCAGATACAGATACTGTTAGGAACCAGGAAGGACAACTTAGAGGGGGGGTGAATCAGTTGTCAATAAATTACAACTCAAAACCAAATGATCAACTTGAAACTTACTGCCGGTAAAAAAAACTTAAATGCCAGTAAAAAATTTAACAATTATAGTAGTATCAGTATAACTTAATGCATGAAACGGAAAGAGAAACAACATCCACAACACATGACAATGATATTTTGATGTGGAAACCCAGTAAGGGGAAAAACCACGGTGGGAAACCTTACCCATAATCAAATGATACTACTGCAGATAGTAAGTGTATACAAATGGGGTCTGCACATGCAGAAAGGAAACCCACCTAGAGCTCACTGCTCAATCACAAAATAAGAATCACACTGACTACAATTGGATGGTTAAATCCAATAACAATGTATTTCCTCATAATAACATCTCCAATGCTGGATTCAGTACTGGTTTAAGCTCTGAACATGAGTGTCAAACACCTTCATAACCTTTCCTTCAACCTTCAAATAATGTCTGCGTGATTTGCACAAGGATCTTCTTATTTTTGTTCTTCAATATTTGCACACACTCATCATGATCGATCTTCAATAGACCTTACAATCATATATACAAAACCTAAGACCAAATGTTAAGGTCGGCTCACTAAAGATATTACAATTAAATCAATTACAAATAAGTCTTGATGTGATACAATATGTCGGCTCAATGCATTTACCACATTATCCAATCAATAAACCATTTCCAAGATGTGTCGTGCTGATCTGGAATAGATATCATGTACCAATCCATAACCTAGACTTATCTGTCGGTAAAGGCAAATCTGTCAACCTAATTAGACCAATAAGCAAAAAATTAGATCCAAACATCCTATCCATGTCTTCAACATAACCAAATGATCTCTAGATGATAACAAGTTATCATTACTGCTGGTGAACAATATAACCTGTCGGTGAAGCATATACCGGTGACTGCACATAAGCCACTAACCATACAATGTGTCGGTTCAATAATAAACAAACATAACCATAGATCTAAATCAACAATGTAGACCTCCAAGAAGATAAGTGTTGACATCAATGCCAAAACCAATGCAACACATGACGAAGTCATCCATAATATCAACAATCTCCCCCTTTGGCATTGATGGCAACACTAGATGGAAAAACATCTAAGTGCCAAAAAAAGAATGTCAAAAATTGATAAACAAACAATCTCCAAAAATAGATCAATACAAAGTTGTGTGCCAAAACTAAAAATACATCTCTCCCCAAACTACAAAGTTTTTCTATAGATATCTCTCCCCCTTTGACATCAAATGCCATAGTAGTTAAGGATCAAAACATATCATACAACTAACTACTCCCCCTGAGAATTAGCTCTCCTTCATCAAAGCCAGAAAAATATTTTTCTGTTAGTCCCTGCTGGTTTGATGCCAATCTTCATCATTCAAGTCTCTGCCGATGGGGAAATTACCCCAAGCTTCTCTCTGAGATATTCAAATGTTTCCTTAGGCAAAGACTTTGTAAAGATATCTGCAATTTTCTCTTTAGTATTCACATAAACCAATCTCACTTCATTTGCTTCAACATTCTCTTTCAGAAAATTGTACTTAATAGAAACATTTTATGTTAGTCCCTGCTGGTTAGATGCCAATATTCATCATTCAAGTCTCTGCCGGTGGGGAAATTACCCCAAGCTGCTCTCTGAGATATTCAAATGTTTCCTTAGGCAAAGGCTTTGTAAAGATATCTGCAATTTTCTCTTTAGCATTCACATAAACCAATCCCATTTCATTTGCTTCAACATTCTCTTTTAGAAAATTATACTTAATAGAAACATGCTTTTTCTTAGAGTGAAATACCGGATTCTTTGATATATCAATTGTTAGTGAATTATAACAATAAATAATTATTGGTTCTTTGCATTTTACCTTTATATCCTTCAACATTTGATTGATCCATAATACTTGAGTACAGTTAGTTGTTGCTGCAACATATTCTAATTCTGATGTAGATGATGATGTACAAGTCTTCTTATTGATTATACATGAAATCAATCTTCTACCAAGAAATAATGCATCGCCAGTGGTACTCTTTCTGTCATCTACATCTCCTGCCCAATTAGCATCCGTGTATGCACATAAACCAAAATTTTCATCCTTAGGATACCATAAACCAAGATTTGTTGTGCCTTGTAGGTATCAGAAAATCCTTTTAACTGTTGATTCATGATTTTCTTTAGGATTGCTTTGAAATCTTGAAACAATACATACTGCATTCATTATATTAGGTCTGGTTTGAACAGTAGTCCTCCAATCATAGATTTGTACCTTGTCAGATTAATAGGAGCTGAATCATCCTTTAATGTCAATTTATCAGTTGTAGTCATAGGATTGCTTGCCGGTTTGGAGTTTTCCATACCAAATTTATTCAAGAGTTCCTTCAAGTACTTTGTTTGACATATGAATATACCTTTATCTGTTTGTGTAATCTACAAACCTAGAAAAAAAATTATCTCTCCAATCATAGACATTTCAAATTCTTCCTGCATCTTGTTAGCAAAGTCTTTACATAACTCTTCTTCACCTCCAAAAATGATATCATCCACAAATACTTCAATAACCAAAATATCATCATTGGTAACTTTGTAATACAAATTGTTGTCAGCATTACCTTTTGTGTATCCAAGTTTTAAGAGATATTTATCCAATCTAGCATACCAAGCTCTGGGAGCTTGCTTCAATCCATATAAAGCTTTCCTTAGCCTGCAAACCATATCCTTATCATTTGTCAATTAAAATCCATCAGGTTGTTCAATGTACACTTCCTCCTCAATATCTCCATTCAACAATGCACATTTTACATCCATTTGATAAAATTTATAGTTCTTATGAGTTGTAAATGCAAGAAATAGTCTAACTGCCTCAATTCTGGCTACCGGTGCAAAGGTTGCATTATAGTCAATTCCTTCTTTCTGTGAATAACCTTTACAAACTAATCTTGCTTTGTTTCTGATTACTTTGCCATCTTCATTAAGTTTATTTCTATATACCCATTTAGTTCCAATTACATTTTTGTCTTTAGGTCGGGGAACTAATGTCCAAGTATTATTCTTTTCAATTTGTTGTAATTCTTCTTTCATTACTTTTATCCAATGTTCATCTTGACATGCTTCAATAACAGATGTTGGTTCAACTTGAGAAATTAAACATACCTCTTCATTTTCCAGTCTTCCTCTTGTCATAACACCTTGATTCTTATTTCCAGTTATCTGATTCTCTAAATGATTCAATCTTACATACCTGAGTTTATTCTGATCTCCACTTACATGTTGATGTTCTTCAGTCACAGTTGAGTTTTTTGATGATGTCGGTGTGACTAGATCTTCACTCTGTACCGGTGCAATCTATGTCGGTTCATTTATAATCATTTCAACTATTGGATCTACAGATCTTGAATCTCCTCTAAAATGTTCATCTATCTTCACATTAGTACTCTCAATGATTTTCTATAACCTTTTATTATAACATCTATATGCCTTACTTCTAGAGGAATAACCAAGAAGTATCCCTTCATCACTTCTAGGACCAAATTTACCAATATACTCATCTCTTCTAATATAACATTTGCTTCCAAATATTCTCAATTATTTAAGAGTAGGATTATGACCAAACCATAGTTCATAAAGGGTCTTATCGGTTTCACTTTTGATGTGAACTTTGTTGAAAGTGTAAATCGTTGTATTCACTACTCCTCTCCAGTACACATGAGGTAGATTTGCTTCCATCAACATCGTTCTAGTTGCATCCAGAATAGTTATGTTCTTCCTTTCCACAAATCCATTCTATTGGGGTGTCCAGGGTGCTGATAGTTATCTTTTGATTCCATTCACTTCACAGAATGCATTAAATTCTCTAGATGTAAATTATCCTCCTTGATCTGATCTCAAGCATTTGATTTTCTTGTCGGTTTCATTCTCTATCATTTCCTTGTATATCTTGAATCTTCCAAAATCTTCTGATTCATCCCTGAGAAAGGTAACCCAACACATTCTAGAATAATCATCAATTATTAGCATAAATTATCTATCTCCATGAAGGCTTCTTGTTCTTGCTAGACCACATAAATCAGTATGAATTAAACCAAGAATATTATTCAATTTCTCAGAAATGCTCTTAAATGTTGTTCTAACTTTCTTTCCCAATTGAAATTCCTTACATACCGGATTTTGAGGTTTTACAATCTTAGGTAAATCCCTTACTACCTTAGTTGAACTGATCTTTACAATGCAATCAAAATTCACATGACAGAGTCTCTTATGCCATAACCAACTATCATCAATGTGAGCAATCAAACATGTCTTATCATTGGTATTCAAATGAAAGATATTACCTTTAGTATGATTACCGGTTGCAATCTCCAATCTAGTTTTGTTTATGATTTTGAATTTTCCATTCTTAAATTGTAACTAAAATATTTTTTCCACTAATTGACCAACACTCAAAATATTATGCTTTAAACCTTCTACATAATAAACATTGTCAGTATTGTGCTTACCATCCAAAGATATAGTGCCTCTTCCTTTGATTAAACAAGCTTTATCATCTCCAAATCTTACTAGACCTCCATGAATTTCCTGAAATGATAAGAATTTTCTTTTATCACTAGTCATATGATGCAAGCATCCACTATCTATTACCCATTCATCATTTTCTTCAATTTTTGCTGTCAATGCCTGCTCTATTGGTTTGACAATAGGTACTAGTTGATCTTCTTTTATTGCAACAAAAGCCCATCCATTATCTGCTAGATCTTCATCTGAGTCATCTTTAACACCTTCATCTGCATAGTAACATGACTTATCTCTGTTTTTCTTAAATCTGTATCTCTGATATTCAGGGTTAGGCTTATATGTTCTTTTTGCTTCCTCTCTTAGTCTTGCATGTCTATCAGGACACCTAGAAGCCATATGACCAACTTTATTGCAATTAAAACATTTGAAAGGTGCTTTACCTTCATACTTACTTCCTACTGGACCTTTAGGCATCTTCCTTGCAAATAGTGCTTCAAGTTATTCAAGTTCTTCATTTTCTCTTCTCATATCTTCGAGTTCTTTTTTATAAAGTGCTTTCCACTCAGTTTTGTCAGATGATGATGATGATGATGATGTTGATGATGATGATGCTTTGAAAGCTAAATCAGTTTTGACTATAGCTACAAGACCAAACTCTTCAAGCTCAAATGTAGAAATTTTTCCAACCAAAGTATCTTTAGAAACTGATGTATTAGGCATTTTTCTCAACTCATTAATAGCAGTCACTTTCATTTTGTAAGCTAGTGGCAAAGCCCTTAAAACTTTAGACACAATTTCATCTTCACTTAAAGATCCTCCACAACATTGTATTCCTAAAACAATTTCATTAACTCTTTCCATAAATGCAAAAATTCTTTCATCTTCTTCCATTTTTAAATTTTCATACCTGACCCGGTAACATTCCAGTTTTGCAATCTTGACAGTGGTGTCTCCTTCATTCAATGTTTCCAGTTTATCCCAGATAGCTTAAGCAGTAGATCAGTTTGATAATCCCATGATTTGTTCATCTGATAATGCGCTCAGAAGTGCTTATCTTGCTTTGCAATCATTCTCCAAGTCTTTAGCCAATGTCGGTGGATGAGGTTAATTTGGAGTAGGACCAACATAGTCATTCTTAGTAACATCCCATATATCTCTTCCAATGCAGTTCAGATGTGTTTCCATTCTTATCCTCCATATACCATAGTTAGTTCCATCAAGTTTCAGACTATCCTTCCTAAAAATATTTGTTGCCATAGGATCTCCTCAAGCTGTTAGGCTTCTGCAAAAAGAGGACTCTACTCTGATACCAATTGTTAGGAACTGAGAAGGACAACTGAGAGGGGGGGGTGAATTAGTTGTCAATAAATTACAACTCAAAACCAATTGATCAACTTGAAACTTAGTGCCAGTAAAACAAACTTTAATGTCTGTAAAAAAGTTTAACAGTTATAGCGGTACCGGTATAACTTAATGCATGAAACAGAAAGAGAAACAACATCCACAATACATGACAAGGAGATTTTGATGTGGAAACCCTGTAAGGGGAAAAACCACAGTGGGAAACCTTACCCATAATCAGATGATACTATTGCAGATAGTAAGTGTATACAAATGGGGTATGCACATGCAGAAAGGCCAACTGCCTAGAGCTCATTGCTCAATCACAAAATAAGAGTCACACTAACTACAATTGGATGGTTAAATCCAATAACAATGTACTGCCTTAGAATAGCATCTCCAATGCTGGATTTAGTACCAGTTTAATCTCTGAACATGAGTGTCAAACACCTTCATAACCTTTCCTTCAACCTTCAAATAATGTCTGTGTGATTCGTACAAGGATCTGCTTATTTTCGCTCTTCAATATTCGTACACACTCATCATGATCGATCTTTAATAAGATCTTTCAATCATATATATAAATCCTAACACCAAATGTTAAGGTTGGCTCACTAAAGATATTACAATTAAATCAATTACAAATAAGTCTTGATGTGATACAATATGTCGGCTCAATGCATTTACCACATTATCCAATCAATAAACCATTTCCAAGATGTGTCGTGCTGATCTAGAATAGATATCATGTATTGGTCCATAACCTAGAATTATCTGCCAGTAAAGGCAAATTTGTCAAACCGATTAGACCAATAAGAAAAACACTAGATCCAAACATCCAATGCATGTCTTTGACATAACCAAATGATCTCCAGATGATAACAAGTTATCATTACTGTCGGTGAACAATATAACCTGTTGGTGAAGCATATATCGGTGACTGTGCATAAGCCACTAACCATACAATGTGTCGGTTCAACAATAAACCAACATAACCATAAATCCAAATCAATAATGTAGACCTCCAAGAAGATAAGTGTTGACATCAATGACAAAACCAATGCAACACATGATAAAGTCATCCATAATACCAACAGATACAGGTCCACTTTTCACACACACATTTTTGGTGCCCACGATGGGGCTCGAGAATTTCATTTTTGGCCTTCCAAGATCTTTATTTTATTTTTCAGTTTTTTCATCTGTATAGCCTCTGTAAAAGGTCATATGAGTTTTCATGTATTACAAGACGGCTTCTGAGAATACTCCTTTGGCTCTGTGGGAATCACCGTACGAGTTCCTGCTTTGTCATCTACTTTTGGGGTTTACCCGTTCAGTCTGGTGAGAATGCTCATTTTTCCCTGTGGGAATTGTCGTATGAATTTCTGAGTTTCTCATTCTATAAACAGTATCTTTTTAGGGTTTTCTTGACTTGGCTTTGAATTTAACTGACACTAACCCTGAATTGTCTTCTGTCTGCCTAAGATTTTCACAACCTAACTCAATCTCTGTAGAATTCTTGTCGAAGAATTTATCAAATCAAACTCACGCATGTCAAAGAATCAAAAACAACATGACTACTGATGCATTGGTATTGTAGGTTGCCTAAGGAGAATCAACCAAATATCGTGTATTCTTTAAATTCATTTTTAGGCACTTAAATTGCTATTTGGTTAATGAACAAATATATCTTTTGTGTTTTAAGAAAAATCTAAGAGGTAGGAAAGTATTCTCTTGTCTGCACAGACAATCAGAAATCCAGATCCTCAAAGATTTTTTTAAATTTGAGATTTGTGTACCTTTTAGCGAGCCTATCACAGTGGGAAAAAGTAATCACCCTGTGAGAACGACCCAAGTGAGTACAGCTAAACCCAAGCATTCCAACTCACTATAATAAATAGGCCTCTTGGAATTAAAGTCTTGGAGGATGGTATTATTTGATTTTTCTCTTTTGAGATCTCTCATATCGGCCATTTTGTAGTTTCTCACGGTCTCAATCACGCTTGTGTGACTACAACTTGTTTCGGTACCTTGTCGGGCTATAGGCCTCAATTGTGCTTGCACGACTTCAAGGGGTAATTTTGAACAAAAATCCTTACTATGAACTTTAAATAGTATCTACCTGATTCACCTCCGAAAGGGGGATAATCTTTGTGCAAGAGAGATAGTAACTCTCCCAAGATACTTGCCATTTTGTGCCCCCATTAGTGTTTGGAATCGGCCAATACGACGTTGGTAATCCATTGTGTGAGACTTAACGGTCGTATTCTGATTATCTATTAGGTGTGTACCTGAGTCTGCAAGCAAAGGTTTTCTCTCTCAGCCAATTTCCTTAGAATTAGCATGTTGTGTTTGATGTCACTTTGGATCTCACATGTTTGTTGTGTTTTTTGTCCGAAGCTAAAACTGAAAATCTAAAAACTGGAAAAACTCAAAAACACCAAAAAAATCAAAATTCAGTGGTTGAAAAACTCAATCTCCTTGTCAAAAAAATTTCTCTGAGCATAATTGTCATACGAGCTTCCTAATTTGTCGTACGCGCTTTCTAATTTTATCATACGAGTTGACTACATTGTCGTCTGAATCTTCTAGTTTGTCATTCTGGCTTATTTAAACTATCATTATGAGCATTATCATTTGAGCTTACAAACCCTGTCATACGAGTCATTCTGGTTTGTGACAAGTTGGTTTTTGGTAAGCATTAAACTGTTGTTCGAGTATAGGAATCAACTTGTACGAGAAACTATCTGTGTCATCTGGAACCTGTAAAATTGTCATCTGAGTCAGTATCCTTTGTTGTATTAATCTTTGATTTTGTCAGTCCAGAACTTGTCTATTGGCGTACTTTTTCAGAATTGTCATACTTGCCTAATCAGTCCGCAGTGAGCATAAATCTGGTCATCGTAATCTTGAGCATAAATATCCTCGATAGTGTACCTCTGTCATTGTGTTGCATGACTTTGTCAGTTATCAAATCAATCGCTTATTAAACTTATCAAATCACTTATCAATCGCTTATCAAACTTAATCAACCTAGGTTACTTAGATCACGTCTTACACAAGATAGATCATTCTTGAAACGAAACTAGTTCTTAGTCACCTCTCTCAAATCGCTACATTAAAACGCGTAACTATCTTTGATTTAATCTTGACATCTGCATCATATCTAGCTCTTGGTCTTGTCGGTTGTAAATGCCTGTTCTAACCAGAAGCTCTTCTAAAAACTCTAATGAAAGTAAGAAGCCCATAGATACCTTGGCCCAACATATTCAAGATCTCAAGAAAGAAATATATGACATTAAAGCCCAACAAAAAGATTCAATGACACCTCTTGAGATAAAATTTCATGATATCAAGAACACCAGACTTCAAGAAATGCTAAAATAATTATATAAGGTGGAATAGAAAGTAATTGAAAATCAAAAGCCAAATCTCATACAAGATCACCAGACATCTTCACCAAGGAAAAAAGACCTCTATCTCCTAGATAGACAGTTTACACCTTTGGGGCAATCTATTGAGTGAGCTTTGGAGGAGCTTCTTAAGAACAATCTTATCATATTGCCTAACAAGACCGCATGGGGATGCAAATTCTTGAGTAATTATTGTACATATCATATACATAACAAACATAAGACTTCAATATGCATGGAATTAAAACATAAAATTCAAGACCTCCTTGATGATGGTTTTACTGAAATTGAAGATTCTAAAAAGTCACCTAAGAAGAAAACATATGTCAATTCCAAGCATGATCAAAATGATGAACCTATGTATAGCAATGGACCACATGTAGCCTCCATCTCTTCCATGATGCCTCCATCTCCTAAGGCTTCTCAATAACATTCCATGTCATATCCCTCAAATAATGAACCTAATGATGAAACTTCTCATGTTGACCCTCAAGGGCTATTTCAAGGGCCATCCCATCCAATGGTTGAAAAAGATCTTATCTCCATAGAATCCCATGATGATCCCCTTATACCTTTCCATTTCTTCCAATATGATCACCTTCCATGCTAAGATCAAATTATCTCTTCATCTCCTTGTCATAATCCTCCATGTTCACCTCAAGGATCCATCATGCCTACAAATCCCTCTCATGATCCTACCATTCCTTGCATACCTCATAATGGAATCGCGTCTTCTTCCCAAAGCAAAGTTTATCCTATAAGTTAAAATATTTATAAACACAAAGGGGTATACCTTCACAAGAAATAACCTCCCCATATTAAAGAAAATATTAAGGGTCATGGCCTTAGTGACATTCCTTAAAATGTTGGTATCCCTACTAAACCAAAATCTAGGTACACGCCTTCTCCTTCATCTCTTCCATCCATTTTAGGACCCTATATCCCTCTATCCCTTATGCAGGATCAACAAAGGTATACATCTTCATACACCTTCCATCCATCTAAAAGGACACAAAGGCCCACTGTGCAAAAGAAAGCAAAATCGAAAGTTATATGGGCTCCTAAGGAACTTGTATAAGCAATGCATTCCAAGGAACTGCAAAAGCAAGAAAAATAAAAAACCATGTCAATTCCTTAGCAGCTCCTTAAAGCACAACAATTTAAAGAAAAATCCAAATTGGCATCCAAAATTGTTGTTCCTCCATCCAAACCTTCCAAATCTATTTCTCCATCACCTCCTTCATCCAATTTGAATCCTTATGTCCCAAAATCCCTTGTTGTTCCTCCATCCAAATCTCAAAATCTGGGATCCACTTTTCATCCATCACACCACACCTCAATATGTGTGCCAATGATGATCCCGCCAACATTTTCATTCACTCATGCACCAAAATTTCAATATCTAGTCCATTATCCAACACCTCTTTTTCATCCTTCCATCTCCCTTATCCAATCCTTTGCATAAGAATTTACCCTAGTTTCATCACGAAATCCAAAAACTAAGGAAATCAACATTGGAGATGTTGGACATCTAAACTTAGTTGAGCCCTTCTTGGAAAGGCATCTTTATCCAACTCTTCAAACAAAGACCAGTGAACTATCTACACAAAACTTTCTGCCCCTATGAATAACATGCACCTTAAACAATATTATATCTAAGGGTTGGGTTAGTTTAGGTTTTGCTTTCTGCATTGCATCTCATTTTATTCAAAGCACTGCATCACCTATAGTTTCTTTTTCAAATGCATTGCATTTGCAAAATTTATGAATTTACCTATGCCAACATCAATAAAAAAAGGCAGTTGTCCAAGTTTATCATTTGTTTGCATTCAAGACAAACAAGGGTCGTCTCCTTTCTTAGATATTCAAACATGAAGTCTTCAAGGTCCTAAGGTCATTCATTTTCAACATTACCCTGTGACGATGCTTTACTTATGGTTGGGTAGTGATTTCACTATTTGAGACTTGTTAACCCAAAATCTATCAATTTCTATATATCAAACACATTAACAAAATCTCTAATTCATTCTAGACACCTAGTTGATCATATGACTAGTGAAAAATCTAACATTCTACTTCAGCGTCGCTGTAATTGTCACACCCAAGTAGGTTCCAATACTTACAAGTCAAGGCAAGAAAAAAAAACAAAAAAAAACAGTGCTATGCCAAATATTCATCTCAAGGCAAAAGAGAAATGATATATATCTGAAATATCACGCATACAAGTGCGACAAAAATCTTGACTATGGGAACATGCGAGTAACTCCATCAAGGCTATGAATGTCTATTGGTAATGGAGTAATATTTGATAAATTATAGTCTATAACCTCATTGGAGCTCTAAAAACTTGCTAGCAGTGAGGCTCTATTCGAGATGCTTTTGAAGTTAGAATAATCCACGTAGCTAGTCATATAGGATGCTAAGGATATTTAGTGAACACAAGAGTAGGAATTAACTCATTTGCACCCACATGAGCAAAATAAGATCAAAGTTTCAAGAATCAATGGGGAAGTTTTCTGCGTCTCCATTTGTAAATCCTAGTCACTAAGTGTGTTAATTTGGATGTTCCAAGGGACCTTAAGGATCGATTGACCACTTATCTATAAAATGTTTTGTACCTCCAATTCAATTGGTGTATTAAATGCTAAGAAAACATAGTCATCCTTGTTCGAATAGGAAATGCATCTCCATCATGCATATTGCATTAGCATAGGTCATATCAAAAATTCATTGTCTCCACATGCATTCTGCAGATCATCATGTCATACAAGTCTGCATAATGGGGGCATATCTGAACAAACTCCTAAAAATCATAAAATGTCTTGAACAAAATCCTAAAAATAAAAAAACTCACAAAATAGAAAACTGACAAATCAAAGCAAGAAAGCATAGACCATCCATCAAACCAAAACAACAACAAACAAACTCTCAAGGTTTGCAATCAAACTTATCGCATGTCTTGTTAATCAATCTATCAAAGTCTATCAAACATCACCATTTCTTATACAAGGAAGGGTACACTTGAAACCAGACAGATCAGTCTTATATGGGGTACTTACTCTTGTAAACCAAACATTTCTATCAAAAATCACACAAATCAAAATAATGACATAGATCAGTATGGTTGTTGGATTTTGTCCAGGTTAGTCTTATTTTCTGCTTTTCTGCATCTTCTCTTTAGCTTGTATATGTCCTTCAATCACTTTTGTGACAGCTTGGTTCTTCTTGGAACCCTCATGGCTTGAAACCAATCAACGTCCTAGTCTTAGGGTAATCAACTGATCAATTTAAGTCCTAAGCATTTCAACCAGGCCATCTTTCTATCGGTAGTACCAGGTCATCCAATCTGAGTCAGTCGCATGTCTCCTATCCACTGCTAAGTTTTACCACTGAATAAACACACAAAGCAAGAACACTGAAAACAATCATTGAAAATTGTTTGAGCTCTAACTAAAATTTTCTTTGAATGCTATCGTTTAACTTGGTTTTTTATTATTATTCCCTCTGAGTAACTCGAGAAAGTCTATCTTGACTAAGAGGAGCAAGGACTAGGGACATACTACTTTTTTTTTTTGCTTGTAGGAATAATTTTGATGATCTAAAAACATCTCATAAGCTAGGTGTTTGTGATAAGTGCCTTCACATCAAGGTGAAATCACAACACATACCTCAACTTCATTTATTTGTATGCTACAAGGAGGTTGGAATCATTTCCTTTTCTGTTTCGCGTAAATTTCTTTATTATGCAATCTGGATACATGCTTAATATGTCCTAGGATATGAATGATACAAGGGTCATTGCGGACACGATAATCAATATTGCATCTAACAAGGAAGGAACTCTACTTTGTCTGGTGTGTTTACATGCAGGTAACATTCAGGCCATCCTGGCTCTTTATGCCTTGGTGCTTATGTTGGCTAGCTATATTAAAAATGATGTGACATTAAGGTCATCCTGGCTCTTCATGCCTTGATGCTTATGTTTATTTCTGACATTGTAAAGTGCTCAGTGATGATAAAAAGCAAATTAAAATCCAATGACTTCGTCCTAGTTTGCATACGCATTCATTTGCATTCATACTATTGCATGAAAAACAAAAATATATATATAATTTTATATCCTTAGCTCATCATTGTTATCATTATTGCATATAAAAAAGAAGCACAAACGTTCATATTCATCTACATTGCATCCATACATACTGAAAAGCAAATGCATTCATATAGCACAAAAGCATTTAGAAAAACATCTCATATAACAACACAAGAACAATATGATCAAATCGCAGACTCATATATATCTCATCAAAATTTCAATGTCAAAGGGTAAAAATGACATCAACTTTCATATCCAATGTCTATCGGAGAAAGAAATACATCGAGTATAAAAAATGGGGTGTACAAAATAACACAGAACATCATAATCTAACTATGACCCTCTCCCTCATCGCCTGGTGGTGCAGGAGGTGCCTAATTGATACAAAGCCCTCCTTGTATCTTGTCAAATACTTCAGGATGTATGAAACTAACCCCTCAACACACCAATAGGATCGTACAAAAGGCTCTACACTCTTAGTTCCAACTTCTCATTTCACTCCAAGGTTCATACTACTCAAATTGGGTAACTTGCTCCATTATGCATCATGAAGCCTCCTAAGGTTCTTGACCTTCACAAAACCTATTTTGGATCATACAAAACTCACATGGACCAGACCAAACACTTGTTTCAAGGATTCAACCCAATTCCCTATGACACCTTCACAATTAGGCCTATTTGCTTGTAGCCCTTAGAGATGAGTAATGGGACCTTAAGTTCAATCTTTTCCAAACACCCTAGAAAACAAATCACTAATTCAAATACCCTTTATGGTCTTACCCAATCGTGCAAAAGGAGAAGTCAAGATCTGACAAGGAAAGGTCTGAACCTGATGATGACCAACTATCCTAAAGGGCTAATTAGGCCTCCATTTGTGAAGCAACTATATCAAAATGGACACACCTTAAAATCAAAACCCCATGAGAATGTGGGGAACCATAAACCATTATATATTCTAGGGTTACACGCCTGGGATCATCACCAATTGTCTTCTAGGGTAGTTATTGCAGTCTAAGGGCTTGGTAGCCACATGGAGATGTCTACCTATGGTCTGATCAAACACACATCTCCCTTGCTCCTCCTGCAAAATTCTTTTGGAATCATAGAATAAATAGGCCACACTTGCATCCCACCCACTTCCATGAGTTTTAGATGAACAACTTGCAAGTTATGGCTAAGGGAAGGCAAAACCCTAGGCAAAACCTTGGTTTTCCGGGTACCTACAACAAAACTTGGATATCTGGAGAAAAACAAATGATCAAGAGCTCAAATCAAGACCAAACCATTTATAACTCACTGCACTAACAAAATCACAACATTGGGGATTATTCCCAATCTATACAACTCCGTACCCTGTGCCAAAACCTCACAGTTGCAGGAAAAACTTAGAATTTCTTATTGCTTGCAATCATAAAATCTTTCTCCGCATAGTCTCTCCTTGGGAATTGTGTCCTCAAGGTGTTTATAACCCTCTATAATTTCTCCCAGCCAAAAACAAGAGGTTAGAGCCATTGGAGGAGTTAGACCAACAAGAATTCAAAAATTGCACAAAAAGTTGCTCATGACAACTTTTGACAAAGTTGTCAAAAATGTAATTTATTGCATCTGAATGTCTTGGGTCAAGACTAACACCTCTAAACACCCTAGAAGAACATAAAACAACTAAAACCACTAGGACAAACATATCCTAAGCATACTTAGTCCCCTTTTGTCCAAAAGTCCTAATTAGCTTATCAAGATGCCAAAATAGGAGTTTGGCTCACAAGATGCGGTCCTTTATTACAAACACAAATTGCATGATTGAAACACAAGGAAAACATCCTAAGACATGTTTAAGGTCTTATCCTTCCTCCTCTGAGCCTAGATGATCATGTTGAAGGGGTTCCCCTGCACCACTATTGAGGATCAACTTGTCTAGGTGCATTTGTTCCCTCTGACCATGCCATATACTACGAATAAGGCACCACTTGATTATCTACTGGCACTATTGCACTGTATGTTGCCACATAATATGTTGTGTAACTTTTTTGATGGAAGACCTCATGCTAAGAAGCAGCTAGCTCTACTCTCAATCTCTAAAACTCCTAATCCTTCTCTGCTCGCACTCTCTGCATCTCCTGGTCTCGCTCTGTCCTCGGACTCTATAGTTGTCGCTCAATCTCAATGATCTTTGCCTGTGCCACTTCCACCTGTGTCCCCAAACCCCACACCTTCCCTCTCAGGGTACAGGTGATATCTCGAGGTGTCTCTCCACCTCCCTTCTCCTCTCTCCTCTGTCGTACCTTCCTACCAGCATCATCTCCACCAAGTCTCACTATCTCACCCATCTCTACATCTATTGCAGCATCTTCTCCCCTTTTACTACCTGCCTCTACACCAACTCCCAAAGATCCACCCTCTCCCCTCCTCCTCTATTGCCCAATCACTGGTACCCTACTACTACTCACACTAGAATGACCTCATGTCCACCTCGGTGGATCTGCTCTCCATCCCTGTGCCTAAACCTGTCTCTGTACCTGACCTGGTCCATGTGCCTACCCTGGTGCATCCTCCTCAACCTCATCTATACAAGGTGAATGTTCTCTAAGATCCATAAACTGAGGAAAAGGGTGTCTCTGAAACCAATCTCTATACTGGGGCACCCCCACGTCTTCCACATCCTCCAAGTACTCCCATCTTTGCGGCTATAAACCCGCTAACTCCTGCATGGTCAAGGCATATGAGAGTCTCAGTGCCCATCCTCATCTCTCCTTGTCCCTAAATCTAGCATACATTGTAAACTCCTGGGATATACTCTATGGTCTCCCATACTACCTCAAAACCCTAGACACTACAAACCACTCAATAATAGTAGTCAATCTATCGATGAGAGGTCTAGTCATAAACATATCTCTCCATTGTACCCTCCAATCATCCCACTGCTCTAGACCCCTATATGGTCTCCATACTACAGCTATCAAATCATCTAACTGTCTCCTCCAAAATTCAGTCTTGCCCAGGTGGGGCTGTGTGATATAGCCTGAATACCAGCATACAGTAGGCTAGTGTGCCTCCCTCTAATCATTAACTATAGGTCTACAAATGGGGATATGCTCCCATGCCCATATCTGCAACACTAGGACACCTGTCACCATGCTCTTCACCTCTCGATAGGTGATCTCATGCATCTCTTGGTACATATGTGAGAGTAAGAATGAAACCTAGCCTAATCTAATTAGATGAGTAAGCAATCTCTCTAACATCCTACCCCATCCACATAAAAATCCATGTTGTCCTTTGTCAGGGATCACGAAACAACCAATCATGTTAGCCAAAATGCAGGCAAGAGGGTACTTTGCATCATACCTACTCAACAAATCATCCCAGCTGATAGCACAATCAAGGATAGTCTCATCATGAAAAATGCATCTAAGAGCCTCGATTCCTGATTGTGGATTCGAATCATAATCTACCTTATCTTCGGCAAAAGGAATCCTCAAAATCTTGTAAATATTTGTAAGAGTGATTGTCATCTCTCCAACAGGCAAATGAAATGTGTTATGCTCAGAATGGAAATAGTCAACCAATACAGTCAACAAACTGTGATTCACAGGTATATCGGGCATCTACAACAAGTATCTGAATCCGCACAACCCAATGTGACTTCTCTATGCATCTGATAAGTCATGCACCAATCTCATAGTCAGCGGATATGTGCACCAAAATTGTATATTTGGCAACTGAATGTACAAAATTGAACAAAAAAATTGTCAATACGTGATCAAATTTGTGTAAGAATGTGTTAAACATGCTAAAGAATCCAAATTTACAACATTGACAATCCTTAATTGTTGTTTGGACCTTCAAAAATACTTGTTGTTTTTCATACGAGTTACCACAATCAAGCAGCAATGCATACGACAAAACATTATGAGCCACACAAGTAAACACTCTCATAGACAATTGGTAACATGTTGTATGATTAAATGGTCTATTAAGAACATACTCGTATGATACAAGGGTGGACACCATATGACAAACCCTACATGGCCATACGACAAACCACAAATTGCCAAATACTCATACAAGAAATAGTAAGGAACCGAATGATAAAATGACACATGCCAACTTAACACAAAATTAAAAATGAGCAATTTAATAAAAATTCAAAAAATGGGAAATGCACAAGGCTAAAGATTGATCACTACTGCTGGGGGATAGTTTTGCGGTCGATTATTTTATCTCAAGCGCTCGAATCGATGCTCTTGAATAGGAATTGTTATTTTTCTTCACAAGATGTTTTTCAAATTTTAAACTTTGAGAGGTAAAAATGAATTGACAAAGACACATTGAACCCCTTATCTATCCCAAACCCTAATTTTGAAACTTTCTCTGATAGACATCACACTTGTACTCTAAGCTAAATCGACTATCCTGAGTCCATTTTCGAGATCAAAATCAAAATCTGATGTCAATTTTCTAGTCGAAATTTCACAACATTGACAACTTGGTACTTTCATCATCCTCAATTCAATTTTTGAATCATTTTTGCTCAATTTAACTCTAATCTCAAATTCATTCTTACATCAATCTTCGTGCTCAAATTATCATCGCTAAATCTTTTTATCTTTTCAAAACTTGACTATAATCACACCACCCTCGTCATCTTTCGATTTCACTCCCAAGGGGGCATCATCATTGCGTCATCATCAACATCAAAAAGTCAAGATTTGTTTTTTTCAAATCTTCATCTAAGATGAGCAGAAATATTTTTAATCAAAGATTAATCAAACAAAACCTTATTGTTCTTCAAAATTGAATCAATCTCTAGGGCATATAAGTTTCATCGCACCAAATCAAGCTGATATTGTCTTCATTTGAATCGCGCTCAATCCATGTAGGTGTTCATTTTCATCGCATCAAATCAAACTGGACATTTTCTCTAATCGGTTCTTGTTCAATCAAGTTCAGAATCGGTTTTGTCTCTTTGCTCAATCTAGTTCAATCAAGTTCAAGATCAGTATCTCTCTCTTTGTCGGTCCTAGTTCAATCAAGTTCAGGATCGGTGTCGCTTTAATAAATTTGTTGAACTTCATCGCTTCAAATCAAGTTGAACATCTTGCTCTTCATCAAGTTGTGATCCATCAAGTTCAGAACTTATAATCTGTTTGACATTAAATTTTCTTTGAATCAATACGCTTCTCTCACATAAATTCAAAGAGGGGAAAATGTAATACCCTAAAAATGGTCATCTAAACCATGGGCCCCTAATCTCGACTACATCACCAAGCTCCTAACCAAAGGCAAATTAAATCAATTATGAGCACCTAATTAATTAATCCTCAGTCATCAATGTCACGTGGCAAATAAATCACTCAATATTAATTAAATAATAATTTAATTAATTAATCATTCCAAGTAAATCATTTTAATCAATTATCTTATTTATTCAATTAAATATCCTAGCATATTTAATTAATAAATTAATTTGCCATTAAAACATCAAAAAGGAATTAATTTGAAAAAGAATTTAAAATTGAGAAAAGAAATCAAAATGGAATTAAATTGAAAAATCTCAGAAAATCAATTAAATCAATTAAAAATCAAAATTGAATATCAAAATATAAAATATGAAATAAATCTGTTTTTCTGATTTTATCTTAAATTTAGTTCAATTTCCTTTAAAGCTGAGAAAAGCAGCTAATCACATCAATTCACCTGGATTGTGCTTCCTCTTGGAGAATCTTTGTCGCTCATCGTTGATCGATCTTGACCATTGGTATTTCTCTAGATTTTCTATAAATTCAGGCCTTCATCTCTCATAAAAAAAGAACCTAGAGATCATTTTTATTATGTTGTTTTTTCTCTAGGTCTATTGAGATTTTTGTGCATTGAGAATATTGCATATTAGTTATTGCATATTTTTAAATCATCTAGCTTAAATATTCATCCATAACTTAATCATGTTATCTTAATCTTGCATCCATTTAGCTCAATTTCATACTCATATAGATTAAATCCTTCGTTTAGGTGTCGTTTAGTCATTGGTGTTGCATAAAGAAATCTGAGAGCAAAACTAAACTCACATCTACTAGAAGGAAATAGGTCGCTTGGTAATGGTTTTATTATTCCTTGATTATTGATTTACTAAGAATGCATCTAATGACTTAATTTAAGTGTTGTGTATTCAGATACAGATACAGGTCCACTTTTCACACACACAACAATGATTGTTTTACAATGAGTTCAAGGCTTCTTGCCAAAAGAGCTTACTACTCGAACGAACTTGTTGACTAAGGCGCACAACCTCTAGCAAGATACAAATAGAGACTTCCTCAACTAAAAATCACTTCTTTAGGGCAAGATACAAAACTGCTCTTATAATACAATAGAAATAGTAAATTGAACTATATACAAAATAGCATTTGTTAGAATGCAGATAATAGCTCACAATGTATACTCATCTATTTGCTCAATACATACCACTTTTGGTTCCATCACTTTCACACCATCTATCCTCCTTACTCTAACACAACCAATTCACTCAATATATATCAATCGGATCCAAAATAAACTTAGTTAGGTCGCCAAAAGAATATGAAACATACATACATACGTAGCATTGACCCAAAAATATATCATCTGGAAGGTATAAGAAATGTGTGAGGGCTCACACCAAGTTGGCACATCTTCCAATTAACACCAAAACCCTTTATCTACAAGTGCTCAGATCAATACATATAAACTGGTACAATTCTTGATCTATTAAACACATACTGTCTTATTCTAGACCTAAAAAGAAACGATTCACCCCAAGAGAACTAAAACATCTTGATCTACAACATAGTCACAATGAGAAAAGAAATCCAAGTGGACAACATGACCATTAGAGATATATCTAGTACACACACTCATTTTGAACCACAATAAGTTTCACCAGATAAGACAGAAAAGAGAATAGAATTACTTTTGAACTAGGTGAAGCACTAGGCTTTCGAAAACACATTAAATCATCACCTCATATCATCTCATCAGCACAACATGAATCTTCAATCAGTTCTGTAACATAGTATCATAGAAACAAACATTCAAACCAATAACCAAATACACCATGTCTTAGCTAAACATATATATATACATATTTATATACATACATATACAAACCATTTTGAGAGAAAACCAAAATGAAATATTTCTTGGATCTACTATCCAAATCCAACCTTAAAATATAAATGAAATGATCTTACAAGGTTTGCAAGCACCAACCCATATGATACAATGATCCCCTCATACATAATTATTATGTATGTATGTATGTATGTATGTATGTATGTATGTATGTACATACATATAGGTACATATATATGTGTGTGTGTATATATATCTATGTATATGTCTGTATGTGTATGTAAATATATGCATATATGTATATATATACATATATGTGTATATATGTATATATATGTATATATATGTATGTATGTATGTATGTATGTATGTATGTATGTGAATATGTGTGTGTGTATGTATATACATGTGTATGCATGTGTAAAGTGGAAAATTGGGAGCTTGGAAAATTCACCACTTGGAAGGGGAGATTCACTAAGCTCAATTTTCACTTGGGGAAACTTTACATTCAAAAGAGGGGGATGAATCTACTAGATCCAATCCCAAAGGATACAAGGACTGGATACTAAGTAGATTGGTTGAAATTGGAATGTGTTTGACCCTCTTTTGTAAGTTGAATAAGTAAAGTGCTGGAAATGAAGACAAAGTATGTGAAAACAATGAGCTATAGATTTGGGATTCAGTCATGCACCTAGATCTGAGAAGTTTGAGATGATTCGGAGCTTCTCTACTAAATCTGGCAAAATTTGCAAGGACCGTGTGTCTGGACAGGGGCGCCCTCCACTTGGTCCTCCAAACTTTCCATGCGTTGAAAATGGTTTTTCCGTCTCTGCAAATGAAGCTTAATTCCAAAAGCACAGTTGTGCACCTATTTCCTGCACATAGAAAGAAGAAGAAAGGGGTTGGGAATATGGGTTCGCCTAATTCAAACCCCAGTTTCGAATCAACCTTCAATGAAATACTGCAAAATGCTTGAAATAAATGATGGAAAGGTATACCATCAAATATGCAATAGATGATAATGATGATTTTCTTCTTAGATGTAATCACATATGTTGTATGAAATGGCATGAACATGACAAAAACCCTAACACACACATGCTTGCAAATGAATGATGTAATAATGCTCCAATGGATAATATGCAACCTTGAAGAATGCTAGATGATGAATGATTGAATGCTTCTCCTTGCCTTCTCCACCTTCTCATGCTATCGCCTTATGATTGTGTTATGATGTTATATCAAAATGAGAGGGGGGACCTCCTTATATACTTGCCTATTGTCAAATATTTAATTTTCTAATATAAGCTGACATATGGGATTCATTTCCCTCTTAAAATTGAGATAGGGCCTAGGGGCCAAGATAGATCCCAATTAGGGAGGACCAGGACATGGCACCCTAGTCCTACCCCAGTTTAGGCCAGAATCAAAGGGCTATGCAAGTTGTAGGATGTCAATATGAAGTTTGGTTGCATAGGGGAGGCATAAACAAGTCTTGATCAAGCATGGGAATGAGACCAGTAAGGTGAGGGCCCAAAATGCGGTCAAAATTGCAAGGGGTGCAATTTTAGGATGCTACAGTATGTATTTATGTATATATATCTATATATATGTATATATCTATATATATGTTTATGTATATATTTATCCAAATCACCAACAACAACCGGTTCATATAGGATTGGAAAAGGTTTGACATCACAATGCCATTTATATGTGCAATTACAATTTAGAATGATACAATTAGCCCCCACTTTAGTGAGAGTATGAGACCAAGCATACTCGCAGTAAAGTGCAAAGGTCTGCATTGAAAACTTTCTTCAAGACATCAAAGAGACAAGACACACCAATCCCCCAAGGACTTTAGGATCTTACTACTATATCAAGATAAAAGGGACATCATAAGAAAGAGGAAAGAGAGAGAGAATCATGACTACTAGCCTAGTAAGGTTCACTTACTATGAGTTATGAGAAAGAAAAATACCAACTTACGAAGCAAAAGGCTCATTTTGCAAAGTAACTTAAGTATCGAAACATGTTATGGTGTGTATGCCCCCACGTTAAAGTGATTGTGTACACCTCATCAAGAGAAAATTTCTTTAAGGTAGCATCTTGTAGCATCATAAAATTGTGACCCTTGCAATTTTGACCACATTTTAGGTCCTCACCCTAGGGACTGCATTTCCCTACTCAATTGGGATCCCTCTCTGCATCATCATTCCAAATCTCCTCTTGTTTCAACCCTTGTGTCAGCTTGTGACGCTGTCTAGGCCACAAAATAGGGTAGGAAAGGGGAATGGTGCCCCTATCCCCTTTAAGAAATGGGTGTGGCGTGGCCCCCTTTCCCTCCCTCTTTGTGTGGCCCCAAAATGGGTCCATCCGACCCCTTGGACCTGATTTTCTCTTCAGGATTTAATTTCCCCTATGTTGGCCTTTGGTGAGAGGAAAATTAATCCTCCAAGGAAAGTATAAAAGGGGATCTAGTCCTCTCATTTTCATAAGAAAAGATAAGAGAAAATTGGGTAAACAAGTGGAAGGTCTCCATTAACGTCATCAAGTGTTCAAGTGTTCAAGTCTTCAAGCATCCATCAAGTCTTCTTCTTCTTCTTCATGTGTCTTCTTCATTCATCTGTGGGAGCAACATTACAACATTCATTTGCAATCATGTGTGTGTTAGGGTTTTATCATGTTACATACCATTTCAAGCAACACTTGTGATTACATTCAAGAAGCAAACCAACCATCATCAACAAATTGCAGATCTACAAGGTATACATTTCCATTATTTACAGTTAAGCATTTGCAATTACTTTCTTTCACGATTGATTCCTCAACCGAGGTTTGACTAAGGAAAACCCCTATCCACAACCCTTATTCCCTTCTTTTTTGTGTATAGGTTGCAAGGGTGCAGGTGTAATTGCATATTTAGGCTTCCTTTGCAGAGACGAAGAAACCCTTTTCGACGCACAGATTTTTCAAAGGACCGTGTGCAACTTGCACGCGATCTCGACGAATTTTCTCCAAATTTGCAGGCCAGATCTATATCAGTCTAAATACCTCAGATCTGAAGTTACAATGTGATCCCAAATTGGTAGCTCCTTATTTCACCCACTTTGTCTTCATTTTCTGCATAGTCAACAAGTCAGCCCTTCTACTTACAAAAGAGGGTAAATTGTATTGCACCCTTGCAATTCACTTAGTATTCAAATCCTTATTCACTCTAGGATTTGGATCTAGTGAATTCAACCCCTCTTTTGAATGTAAAGTATCTCCCAAGTGAAAATCATCCAAGTGATTTCCTTTCTCTCTCCTAGGTGGGTAATCACTAGGGTTCAATTTTCCACTTTACATTTTGGTGAACCTGACGTCTTACATGCTTTAAATTGAAAATTATTGCATATTTTTCATTTACAAGTTTAATTTTCTTGCAATTTACAAAAACTTAGTGGTTAATTCATTCAAAACCCTAGTTGCTAAAAGTGAAATTGAACTTGTATTTTGCAAAAATTGCTCTTTATTGTCTTAGATCTGAAAATTGCATTGCTTATCAAATTCAATTCTTTCATTGTCTTGTTCAATTTGCAAATCACATTTACAAAATTAAGTGGTTAATTGTCAAAACCCTAATTTTCAAATATAACTTGAACTTGTGTAAAAATTGGATTTACATTTAATTTTCAGATGTGTGACTATTTTCAGACTTGTCTTCTTGCCTAAAACTCAAAATTTCAATTTCCCTCCTTTTCCCAAAATTCAAAATTTTAAAAATTCAGTGGTTAGGTCCTAAAACCCTAATTTTCAAATTTAATTGGATTTTGTGCAAATTTCAATCAATCTCAACCAATTTCAGTTTTCTAAATATTATTCAAGGTGGCCCTATCCATTAGGTTTGATCTTTTTGAAAATTTCAATTCAATTTATTTTCTTTTTCAAAACCCTAATAGGGTCCTATTTCAACATTCAAACATTAATTTCACCTATCTAAAGATCGTAAAATCAATCAATTTTGGGGGGTTATCTCTCAAATAATCATAGCTTTCATCCATGAAAATTTTTTAAAAAGTTGGGAGGATCGTGTGCAAATTGCACACGGTCCCTAACTTTTTTCCCGAAATTTTGGGAGACTGTTATGACTGTATTTAATTACTTAAATCCAGAAAATTGGCTGATTTTTTTGAATATTGATCCCTATAAAATCAAAAAACATTTCCCAATTTCAACATTGCAACTTTCAAGGAGACATTTAAAATTAGGTGGTTAATTATAATCTGCCCTAATTTTAAGATCTTAATTGTGTCCATTTTAAATTTGAAATTAAGTGGTATCCCATAGGCCCTAATTTTAAAAATTCAATCTCTTTTGGATAATTATAAATTTTAAACTAAGAGGTTATTTTTTGACATAATCCTAATTTTAAATTTCAATTTCCTAGGAGGTTTCATTATTATTCTTTCAATCAATTTGTTCATTTAATTGAATAATCATTTTTCCTAGAAGTTTGAATTATTCAATTATTTTGCAAGTTTCAAATTTCAAATTCAAATTTCACAATTTCAAACTCAAATTTCAAAATTCAAATTTCAAATTTGCAATTCAAATTCCATTTTTCCTCCTTTATTCAATTTTCTATGCATGTATGGGGTGAACATTATTATGGTTAAATGACATGAGTTTCTTGTTTGATCATAAGTGCATATGGAGTTCTTATCTTACTTTGCTAATTCAATTTCAAGTTACATTAAATATGTTAATGATGTTCCCTTTCATGCATATGATGATTTTTTAATTCTCCCTCTCATTCATACCTATGATTTACCCTCTCCCAAAATTGATCTCATTAATGAAGGCACATTGGTGCAAAAAGGGAATATGGACACTTCTTTCAAAGATCTCCCTCCTAAAGATGAATCTTTGGAGAATTGTGTTCCTTCTTCTCCTAAAAAGTACCTCCCTCATAAGGATTATTTGGTGCAAGAGGATGATATTATTGCTACTTATCCTAGTGATACGATACCTTATTTTCATGATCTTCCCTCTAGAGATGAAGCATTCGTTACATATGATAGTCCCTTTCCTAATCAAAAAGATGCCTTAGAGAAAGAAGATTAATTTTTTAGAAATTTCCTTTATTCTCTTCTTTCTCAAGATGTATCCTTAGAGTTAAAAAAACCTAGTCAATTCAATACCATTCATGCTTCTAGTTATGAGAAGTCTAGACCTAAAAAACCTCCTAATATCTTACAAGCTACAAAATACATATGTGAAAGAAGTAATATGGAAAGGGAACTAGACAAAAAAATATGGTCCTGAACTACATCACTCATTTAATGTTGGTGTAAAAAATAAGGATCCCAATATTATTTTTACCTCTCTTCCTTCCCCTCCTCAATCTGTGAAACATGTTGATAGGGAACCTAATCTTGTGAAAAAGCTTCATGATATCTTAGCTAAGATTTCCCTTTGGGATTTAATTCAAACTTCACCTTCATATCATAAGTTGATCCAAGAAGCCTTACAAAGGGTGGTTCCTCATCCTTCTTCTAAACCAAATGATATCACATTCTCACAAGATGAATTTCCTTCTATAGAGGTTAAAAATAGAGATGATCCCCTTATGATTACTTCTTTCATTTATGAACAAAAGATAAGAGATACTTTAATTGATAATGGGTCATCTCTTAACATTTGTTGTATTGACTTATTTGATAAATTGAGATTATTCTTCTATTCAACCTGATCATCTTGGTGTGTGTGGCTTTGATAATGTTCCTAGAGAGTCGCTTGGTATAGTCATATTACCTATTAAAGTAGGGTCTGTGACTTTACCTACTCCTATTCATGTCATGTCAAACCATCTTAATTATAACCTTCTTCTAGATAGACGATATATTCATGCTATGAAAGAAGTCCCTTCTACCCTTCATCACACAATCAAATTCATATATAACAATGAGCTTCACTCAATAAAGGTTGATTCTAGTCCTTATAATTTCACTTATGATGAAGTGGGATATATCCCCACCTTAGTACTATGATTCCTTCAGCAACACCATCTCCATGGGAGAAACATTACAACACTCATTTGCAATCATGTGTGTGTGTTAGGGTTTGTAAAGCGGAAAAATCAAACCCTAGTTGTTCCCCCCACTCCACTCCAAGGAGAGAGAAAGGAGGGTCACTAGGGTTGGCGATTTTCACTTGGGAGAGACTTTACATTCAAAAGAGGGGTTGAAACCCACAAGATCCAATCTCACACAATGCAAGACTAGATTCTAAATGAGTTTCAAGGGTTAAGACATCAAGGATACCCTCTTTTGTAAAGAATGTAGATAGAAGGATTGAACTAGGAATGCATGTAAAGTAAGAAAGATTCACTTGTAAACGGAGATAGGGACACAGGATGAAGCTACGAAACTGAAATTAGCAGTAAAATGTCAAGACGATGTTGTTCTGCAAATTTGAGTGAAAGTTGACGGGACGATGGCGCCCGGAGTGCACACGGTCCTCCGAAAAATCCACGAAACGAAGGGGGATCTGTTCGTCTCTGCACAAGGATTCCAGATCTTCAATTATAGCCGCGTACCTGCAACCTACACACAGAAAAGAGAGGACGATTGGGGGGTTAGGGATTAGGGGTTTGCCTTTAGGTCAAACCCCGGTTTTGGAATTAACCAAGAAATGAGAATGTTGTAAATGTAAATGTTTGTAATGTAAACAAGTACTGATACCTTGTTGTAAGAATGTTTGTATTCTTACATGCGAAGGTGTAATTATGTTGTATGTTGTATGTTGTATGTTGTAAGTGATCTCCTCTTCAATGGTTGAATCCTTGTCTTGAATGCAACACCTAGCCTTGAATGGAGACTTAGAATACTCAATTGCTTGAAGGAATACTTGAATGCTTGAATGTTTGAATGTTCGAATGTCGCTTTCGCGCCTTGCTCTTTCTTATTTCCTTCCTCCCTTTCTAGGAGAGGAAAAGTAGTTTATATACTTGTCAATTAGGGTTGAGAGACTGATTTTTCTGACCTTAGGCCGACCTAGAAGTATTGTTTTCCGAATTGCAAACTTAAAGACCCGATGCCCAACAAGAGACCGGGCCCAAAATAGGGCCAGGGACCAGGGCGCTAGGCGCCATGGTCCCACCTCCCGGGACAGCAGGGTGCAAGGAAGGATCAGGCCAAGGTGCAGAAATATGCAGTTTTTGATGTCGCAAGCAGGTTTCGGGGTCTCCATTCAGGTTCAACGTTGCGCCGCCATCATGAAGACCCAAATGCAATCGAAATTGCAAGTGTCACAATTTTAGGATGCTACATTTAGCCCCCACTTTAGCGGGAGTATAAGCGTACGCCCATACTTCCGGTAAAGTACAAGGAAACAACATTGAAAAACTTTCACCACGTCAAGGAGGCAAGATACACCAAGCCCCCAGTGGACTAAGGATCTTACGACTTTGATTGACAAAGTAAAAGGGAAGATCATGAGGGAGAACCATGACTATCAGTAGTAAGGTTCCCTCACTATGAGTCATGCAAGAAAAATACCAAAAATTTTCAAGGCAAAGCTAAGTTCGCCAAGAAATTTCCAAGTATCTTGAAGAGATATGAACGGGGTGTATACCCCCCTACGTTAAAGCGATCGCACACGCCTCATCAGGGGTGATTGCTTTAAGGTAGTGATACATATAAGAAATGAGAAGGGAAGGAGCACGTTATCACGAGGATTTAGCCCCCAAGTGTGAGATAAACCCAAGGATAATAGACACAAAACACAAAGCACAAGGTGACTTCACTTTCCTTGGGGTCAGTATGTTGTATGATAATTAATCTATATCATATGTATGTATGCATAATTGTTCTTCATTCCCCAATCAAGGAAGGTCACCTAGAAGAAGGGAACACATGTGTCTTTTGAGTCAACATGAGAGAGACCAAAAGAGATCTCAATGCTTTGCATCGTCCTCAAGTAGAAAACACTAAGGACAACAAATAGAAGAATGAGAATAACACATAGAAGAAGTAACAAAAGAGATCAAGAGAGGAGGAGAGAGTCTGCTATGCTAATGAAACTAGTCTAGCTCGTCATCCACCCCCCGATCTTGCTGATCAATATTTCGGGAAGGTAGGAAACATGCTACAGGAGGAACATCCAACACAGCAGATGGAGCTATCAAGAGATCCAAACAAAGGCTATGTTCATGTTCCAAGCCACGTTGTTCTTGTCTAGGAGCTAGGATAAGTGCTTTAGAAAATGTGTTAGATAAATGGTTATCAACATCAACATATTCATATTCACTATCAGAAGAAAGAGGAGTAATATTTTCATCATGAATAACATTTTCATCTATATCATCATCAAGATTTATAAAAATAGGATCTTTAACTTGCACAAGATCAAGACTATCATGCATCTTATGTTTAGGAGATTTTGGCTCAATTTTCGGCTGAGGAGAGAATGGAATAATACTAGCTGAAGGTGTTTTTGGGGATTGTAAAGTTTGAGAAGCAGCTGCCTGAGCTTTAAGATGACGCTTTCGTCAGCGTTCACATGCAGAATGATTTTGTCTAGTCTTAGTAGGAAGTTCAGAAGATTGAGGAGGAGGAATGTTCTCATCCTTATCACTTGGGTGTTTAGGTTGTGGTCTCTTAGGTTGAACAATAGAAGAAGAGGAAGGTCTCTTCTCTCTATAAGAGGGAGGAGGAGGAACTGCTCCATATAAAGGAGGAATATTTGGTTTAGGAAGGAGACCAAGTCCATCATGATGAGGAGGTATAGGTCTACTTTTAGGAAGTTTATTAGTCATAGACGTAGTCACATTCATACGGATGGGTTGGAAACTTCTTGAGGAAAGATATTAGTTTTATCTTTCAAAGGAAGAACTTCCTTCTCAAGAATGATAGGAATATCAAGTTTGGGTGTTCTAGGTTCACTTAGAGATAAGATCATATCTGTTTTCCACTTTTGACAAGATTTGAAAAGATGATCACTTCGTGGTGGAAGAGATTGAAATTGTTTAGGCCAAAAATAATCAATAGGAACGCTAGAAGTTCTTCCAGCTAGTTTAAAGAGGCTGTGATTGATAGTAACAATTTCACCATTATGGGGAAATTTCAAACACTTGTGAATAGGAGAAGCAATAGCTTTCATGGAAGATAGCCAAGGATAGCCTAGCTTCACACGAAATTGTTCGGATGATGGAATAATAGCAAAGTACACATCAAGGGGTTTGTTATGGACCTCAATAGGTAATGTAATAGAACCAATTGCAGGAGAAGAAAATGCATCAAATAGTTTCACAACCACATTTGTTTCGTCATAGATCGCTTGATTCAATTGCAAAGTAAAAATAAATTCTTCGGTAATGACATTAACCATACAAGAAGGATCAATAAGCACTCCACGGCAAGGTGTATTCTTGACTTTTGCAACTATATATAAAGGACCATCAGGTGCCCTGATAGTTTCACTGGAATCAAATGTGATGGAAGGTTCTTTAGGGATTTTCTACTGCTCCACAAAGTTAATCACATTCGGAGTCATAGACACAAGACTATTAGGTGAGACAGAGGAATCATTAGTATCAATCACATTAGAGGTATGAGAAGGTAATGGATCAGTAAAAATCTTAAGATTTTGGTTAGGAGGAGCCACAAATGTGTTGCCTTTATCATTCACAACAGAAACAGAGATAGTATTATTATCAATCAAATCTTGAATTTTACCCTTTAAAGCAAAACATTTTTCAGTATCATGCCCAGGTTGACGATGAAATTGACAAAAATATTTGTTATCAAAATAGGGTGAATTAATCTTTGTAGGATCTATTTGCCTTATAGGAGGGAGAGTAAGCACATTTTGTTCCAATAACTTATTCATAATGCTATGCAATGATTCATTCAAAGGAGTAACCTTTCTTTCTTTCTTGAAAAACTTAGAAATAGGAGGCACACCTGATGCTGCATTCACATTGTTGTTGATGATGTTTTCATTGAACTTAATGACCTCTCTGTTCGGTTTAAACTTCCCAAATGGTTGTTGACTACTATCACCCTTATCACTCGGAGCCATAGGATTTGCTTGTTCCATTTGACTCACAGTCAGTTGATAATTGTGAAGAGTTGCGCACAACTGTTGGAAAGAAGTAAACTCAGAAAACAGAAGTTTTTCTCTAATATCTTTTTGTAAATTAGAAATAAAGATTCTTTGAATATCATTTTCAGGTACTAGAAAAGAAATCTGAGCATACAAATGCTTATATCTACCAATGAAATCAGTCACTCTTTCTTTAACACCTTGTTTACAATGCATTAAATCAATCAAAGTAACTTTAGGACTTATATTGTTTTGAAATTGTTGAATAAAAGCATTTGCAAGTTGTTCAAAAGAAGTAATAGAATAAGAAGGCAATGAGCAATACCATTGTAGAGCCTTATCTCTTAATGTTCTAGTAAATAGTTTTGCAAGCAACTTTTGGTCATAAGCAAAATCGGTACATATTGTTTGAAAGGTCTTAACATGTGTTAGAGGATCACCCTTACCATTATAAAGCTCCAATTGCGGGATTTCAACATGTTTAGGGGGGATAGCTCTAACAATGTCAAGAGAAAGTGGGCTCGCAACATCAAATGTGGGCACACTAAACTTAGATTGATTCATAGAGGCAATTTGTTGCTGTAAAGAAGAGACAATTTGTGCAAGATTGTTAATGGCGCTTCAGTCGAAGAGTTCATATTAGACATGTTAGATTGTGATGGAGGTATTATGTTATTGAAAGAAGGTATTGATTGAGAGTAAGGTGGTGGGACACTATGATAGTTAGTCATAGGAGATGATTGGAAAGGAGGAACACTACAAGGAGGAATAGAATGATTAAACGAATTGCCCCCCTGCGCCAGGTTCATTTGTGGAGATATAATAGGAACACTCATTGAAGGAATGAATGAAGAAGTTGGATTGAATGAAGGAAGAGGGTTGATTGAAGAGGAAGGATTGCCCCCATGACTGGTGATCATAGGTGGAATGTCTTGTATTGAAGTAGTCATTATGTTTGATGTAAAAGTAGGTATACTAGCAATAGAAGTCGTCAAAGGAATAGAATGATTAACTTGAGTAGGAGGTTGTGTATAACCTAAAGTTTCGGCACAACTTTTCATCGGCATCACATTCGAATCCACAATGTGTGCAATACCACGCAAAATATCAATTCCATTCTTATCACTTTGAACCATACGTTTTAGACCCTCAATTAATGAAAGAGCTTGACTATCGGGATATTCTTGAGACATCCATCGCTGAAAATCATCAAATTGGTTATCCAATTTTGAAAGTTGTTCTACAGGATCCTCATGCAGAGCTTCTTCATCATTAAGAGGATTAGAGGAATTACCCATGTCCTCGTTAAAAAGGCCATTCAAATTAGGTTCCATTTCCTCGGTAATTAAACCATGGAAAGACTTAATTCTAAGGCTTCGTCTAACGGGAATAGTGTAAGTAGGGCTTATTGTTGTAAAACTCATGCACTAAAGAGAGAGAGAAGATTTTGAATTTTAGAGGTAGCAAATTTCAATAGAATCAGCCAATCTCCTAGAGTTAAGCTGTTAAATGCAATCAGGACAATCTCCCGAAATTTCAGAAAAAATGTCAGGGACCGTGGCGAACGGAGTGCACACGGTCCTCGCAACTTTTTTTGAAATTTTCAGGGATGAAAGTTATGATGATTTTAAAGCTAATCTGAAAAAATTGAGTGATTTTACGATCTGTAGGTAGGCCAAAATAAAGTTGTAATCTCAAAGTTGAACCCTACCAAGATTGTTGAAAAAATGCAAAATTTGAATTTTGAAAAAGAGAGGGAAACTGAAATTTTTAATTTTATGATTTTAGAGGGAATACTAAAAGCAGTGCAAGCTTTGAAATTTAAAAGTTGACTCAATTCCATGCAAAATTCAATTCTGAAAGTGGAAATCAAGGTTGACGCAATTAAACACTTAATTTCAAAAGTCACAAACTGCAAAAATTTGAACAAAGCATTGAAATTTCGAATGAATGCCAACACACTTTTCAGATTTAGGACTGTAAGAAACACAATTTTAACAAAAATTTCAATTTCAACAATTTTTGAATGATTATAAGCCTTTATCCAAGCAATCACTAGACCAACTTTGACTTTAATTTTGAAAGTGTTAGAATTGATAAAATCAGCCAAGATTCTGGATTTTAGCAGAAAAATACAGTAAGATCTAGCTCCCGAAATTTCAGAAAAAATGTCGGGGACGATGGCGCTCAGGGTGCACACGGTCCTCGCAACTTTTTTCAAAATTTTCAAGGATGAGAGATATTATGATTTTGTTGCGGAATCCAAACTTACAGCCGATTTGGAGGTGTTTTGATTAGTGACATTATCAGTCAAAGGTTGAATCAAGAGGGTTTTAAAAATTAGGGTTTTGACACTTAACCACTTAATTTTCAGAATTAAAGCACAAATATGATTTGACAATTTGCAATAGAAGGGTAGATCTGAAACAAGCATTAACAATTAAACATTTCACAAGCTCAATTACTAAAAAGAAAATTTTAGGGTTTTTATGCAATTAACCTCTAAAATTTGCAAAAGATCAAACATGGAAATGTAATTAAGGAAGCCAATTTTTCAGATCTAACCATGAATAATCAGAATTAGGATGTTCACATCGGGTTCACCAAAATGTAAAGCGGAAAAATCGAACCCTAGTTGTTCCCCCCACTCCACTCCAAGGAGAGAGAAAGGAGGGTCACTAGGGTTGGCGGTTTTCACTTAGGAGAGACTTTACATTCAAAAGAGGGGTTGAAACCCACAAGATCCAATCTCACATAATGCAAGACTGGATTCTAAATGCGTTTCAAGGGTTAAGACATCAAGGATACCCTCTTTTGTAAAGAATGTAGATAGAAGGATTGAACTAGGAATGCATGTAAAGTAAGAAAGATTCACTTGTAAATGGAGATAGGGACACAGGATGAAGCTACGGACCTGAAATTAGCAGTAAAATGTTGAGACGATGTTGTTCTGCAAATTTGAGTGAAAGTTGACGGGACGATGGTGCCCGGAGTGCACACGGTCCTCCGAAAAATCTGCGAAACGAAGGGGGATCTGTTCATCTCTGCATAAGGATTCCAGATCTTCAATTATAGTCGCGTACCTACAACCTACACATAGAAAAGAGAGGACGATTGGGGGGTTAGGGATTAGGGGTTTGCCTTTAGGTCAAACCCCGGTTTTGGAATTAACCAAGAAATGAGAATGTTGTAAATGTAAATGTTTGTAATGTAAACAAGTACTGATACCTTGTTGTAAGAATGTTTGTATTCTTACATGCGAAGGTGTAATTATGTTGTATGTTGTATGTTGTAAGTGATCTCCTCTTCAATGGTTGAATCCTTGTCTTGAATGCAACACCTAGCCTTGAATGGAGACTTAGAACACTCAATTGCTTGAAGGAATACTTGAATGCTTGAATGTTTGAATGTTCGAATGTCGCTTCCGTGCCTTGCTCTTGCTTATTTCCTTCCTCCCTTTCTAGGAGAGGAAAAGTAGTTTATATACTTGTCAATTAGGGTTGAGAGACTGATTTTTCTGACCTTAGGCCGACCTAGAAGTATTGTTTTCCAAATTGCAAACTTAAAGACCCGATGCCCAACAAGAGACCGGGCCCAAAATAGGGCCAGGGACCAGGGCGCTGGGCGCCATGGTCCCACCTCCCGGGACAGCAGGGTGCAAGGAAGGATTAGGCCAAGGTGCAGAAATATGCAGTTTTTGATGTTGCAAGCAGGTTTCGGGGTCTCCATTCAAGTTCAACGTTGTGCCGCCATCATGAAGACCCAAATGCAGTCGAAATTGCAAGTGTCGCAATTTTAGGACGCTACAGGGTTTTGTCATGTTACGTGTCATTTCATGTAGCACTTGTGATTACATTCAAGAAGCAAAGAAACCATCATCAACAAATTGTAGATCTACAAGGTATACATTTCCATTATTTATAGTTAAGCATTTACAATTACTTTCTTTCAAGGTTGACTCCTCAATCAGGGTTTGACTAAGGCAAGCCCCTATCCACAACCCTTATTCCCTTCTTTTCTATGTATAGGTTGCAGGTGCGCGACTGTAATTGCAAATTTAGGCTTCATTTGCAAAGATGGAAAAGCCCTTTTCGGCATGTGGATTTTTTGGAGACACGGTCTCGACAAATTTTCTCCAAATTTGCAGGGCAGATCTGTATCAGTCTAAATACCTCAGATCCAAAGTTACAGCACAATCTCAAATCGGTAGCTCCTTATTCCACCCACTTTGTCTTCATTTTCTGCATAGTCAACAAGTCAACTCTTCTACTTACAAAAGAGGTTAAATTTCATTGCACCCTTGCAATTCACTTAGTATTTAGATCCTTATTCACTCTAGGGTTTGGATCTAGCGAATTCAACCCCTCTTTTGAATGTAAAATATCTCCCAAGTGAAAATCATCCTAGTGATTTCCTTTCTCTCTCCTAGGTGGGGAATCACTAGGGTTCAATTTTCCACTTTACACATGCATAAAAAATACAAGCATATTACCACAATGATATACTCCCAAGAAAGGAAAAATCAAAGGATAATGGTCACAAAACATAAAAACGTACATAAAGGATCCACTAGCTCTGGGGTCAGTATGCTCTTATGATAAATAATATATATCATGAATATTTGTATTGAATTGACCTCATCCCCCAAAGGTAGTGGAACCACAAACACAATGGAAGAAGAGCACGTGTGTCTTTTGAGTCAACATAGAAGAGACCAAAAGAGATCTCAATGCTTTGCATTGTCCCCAAGTAGACAACACAACGGACAACAAATAGAACAATTGAGATACAAATAGAAGAATATCACAATGGATTAGACCTCTGTATTTCCTTGCACCAACAAAGTGACAAGGGTCATCTAAAGAGAATCTAACATAACACAAAAACACATCACATGGGAAGCAAATTATGAACAAGCAAGAAAGGAGGGAGAATCTACGACACAAATGAAGCTAATCAAGAAAATCATCCGCCTCCCAATCTTCCTAAACATTTTTTGGGGAAGGTGGACAAGATGAAAGAAGAGAAACTTCAACCACGATAAATGGAGCTATTGCAAGTTCCAAACAAGGACCATGCTCTAATAATGAGTCACTTTGTCTATCACTAGGAGCTAGGATTAATATTTTTTTCAATTGTTTAGATAAATCATTGTAAACATCAACAAGATCATACATATCATCGAAATAATTAGTATCAACATTGTTAGCATGAACAACATCATCATCCATTTTTTCATAAAGATTAATAAAAATAGGATCTCTCACTCAAAAATAGCATGAAACATCATTTTTCTTAAGCATTTTTAATCTTGGTGATTTAGGTTGAACTTCCTCCCTAGGGTTATGTGAAAGTTGGACAAATGAGACCAAGTCAACATTTGGTGTCTTTGAGGAAGAAATGGTTTGAGAAGCAAATTCACGAGCCTTAGCACAATGTCTTCACAAGTGTTCTCTCGCACAACAGTTTCTTTTAGTTTTAGCTGAGGGTTGTGAAGGTTGAAGATCAATGGGCGTAGGCTTCTTTTCTTCCTTTAAAGGAGGGGGAATAGGAGAAGGTCTACTAAGTGTAAGTTCTGATACTTAATGTAAAGTACAGATGCCAATAGCTAACAAGATAAGAGGGGGGGTGAATCATACAAACATAATCTTCCATAAAATCAACAGATTCAACCTCGATAACTTATACTTCAGCAATATAACCAAAATTGCTAAACATGCAAACTCATAAACACATAATCATCATAACACTCATAACACTAGATTTAACGTGGAAACCCAAATAGGGAAAAACCACTGTGAGATTTCGGAACCACTAAGAAATATACTCTTCTAGAGTATGCTCGATTAAAAACAAATCCTGTTAAAGATTACAAACACATTTCCCTTAGATCTGTTAGGATCTTCACTTTGTTAGAAGTGACCTTGTTAAAGGATTTCAAACACTCAACTAGAATGTTACCTTGCTAGAGGGTTTACAAATAAGACTGTTAAGTCCACTCGGTTAAGAGATTTTCTGTCACTTACAAAATAACAGTAATAAAAATATATTTGCAACTTCACATCTGAAATGCTAAAGTAGATTCTTATTTTCTCAAAACAATCTAGTCATAAGAATTATCTTGTCCCTCTGCTGGGCTCTCTTGTCCATTATTCAAACAGGTCTTCAAGCTTTTGTGCTTGGTAATCACAATGTAGCATCCTTGTGCTTACACTTGCCCACATGCATTGTCTATTAACAATTCCTTATTTATAAACAATTGCTACCCGCTAAATCTCCTTGATCACATTTCCCATGATCAATCTTAGCCATCAGATCTTAAAACTTGACTAGGTTCAATGTATCCTTCCGATCTGAAAATGTTTTACCTTGCCTTGGGACTTGCATTCCTTTCTTGGAACTTGCACAAGGTTATTGCAGTTCAATCTGCGTTGTAGATCTTCCTGCCGATTTTCCTTTTCCATAGGTCCTTAACAAACTTCATGCATGGCATACCAATCATTTATACATCTCCAGCTAATCATTGTCCTTCATTAAATATTGCTTTTATCCATCCAATGCGCACTGTCATAACTCGGTTGCAACTCGGTAAATACTAAACTTTACTCGGTAGACATTTCGCCTTCATTAATCGATATCGATAACCTTAGGGTTTACCGACTAGGTTCTTTGCTCGGTGACATAGTAAAGTATTAACCTTACAATCAACAACATATGTAGGATATCAAAACAATCTAAACATCATGATCTCATCATTGTCTAACTTGGTAATAGTTGCCCATTGAATAACTTATTTCTGCCCTTATTTATCATATTCTTTATGTGTCTTTTACCGACATCTTAATTCTCTTCTAATCAATCTTCTCAAGATATGGCAACACCATACTGAATCAGAAAATCAATTTCTTGACATCAATGACAAAATAATGTTATAAAGATAGTTATAATCCTTCTTCAGTTATATCAATAATCTTCAATAAAGTTCTCAATATCCTTAATGAATATCAACAATCTCCTGCTATTGAAATGCCAACAATCTTTCTTACTGTAATGCCAACAATCTCCCCCTTTGGCATTGATGGCAAAACCAACAATTAAATGGTAATACCAATAAGATATTCAAATTGATTCGGATTCAGATTGATGTTAGACTTCTCTTGTTATCCTTGAGCTATTGTCTTGCATTTAGTCTTCTCCATTTTGCAATCTTCTCCCCCTGTCATTAGTCTTCTATTATTTCATCATTCAGGGCTTTACCATGCAGTCAACCATTTAGTCTTCTCCCCCTTTGACAACAATGCCAAAAAGTAAAAGAACTAAATCATGATTTCTTCCTCTATGAAGTGATTTGCCTTGCTATGTATCATCTCTGTCTCGATCAGAGCAACTTATCTCTATTCACTATTTCCTGCACACCTTTAGAAAACCTTCTAAAGTGCATAAATCAGCATCAATCCACACATAATATTCTGTAGATTCATCAAATTGATGCTTTCACCGAACTCGGTTAGTGATTAGAAGATAGGGGTAGGACCCCTAACTTGCTTCTGAGATACTCAAAAGTGTCCCTTGGCAATGACTTGGTGAAGATGTCTGCTAATTGCTCCTTTGAACTAATATATTCTAGCACAACTTTCTTCTCTTGAACTTCTTCTCTGAGATAATGATACTTTATAGATATATGCTTTGTCTTAGAGTGCATTACTCGATTCTTTGAAATGTTAATGGCACTAGTATTATAATAGAATATAGTTACTGGCTTGGTAACTTTCTCATTTATACCTTCCAACAGTTGTTTGATCCATGCTATATTGGTACAATTCAATGCTACAGCAACATATTCAGCTTCTGCTATTGACTGTGAGATACATCCTTGTTTCTTGCCAAGCCAACTTACTAGTCTTTCTCCCAAAAAGAAAGCTCCACCACTTGTGCTTTTCTTGTCATCTATGTTGCCTACCCAATCAGCGTCAGTATAAACTTTTAAATCAAAATTATTCTTCTTTTCATATACTAAGCCATAATCTTCAGTGCCTCTCAGGTATCTGAAAATTCTCTTAATTGCTGTCATATGGGTTTCCTTGGGATCTGCAGAGAATCTTGCTACAATACCTATTGCATGTGCTATGTCCGGTCTACTATGCATAACATATTGCAATTATCCAATCGTAGATCGGTAAAGTGTCTCATCAACAGATGTAGATTCATCATTCTTTGATAATTTATAGTTAGTAGTCATAGGAGTACTTACTGGTTTAGAATCCTCCATTCCAAATTTCTTCAAGATTTCCTTTATGTACTTGGATTGAGTAATGAAAATCTCATCTTTCATTTGCAGTATCTGTAAACCTATAAAGTACTTTATCTCATCGATTAGTGACATCTCAAATTCTTTGCACATTTCATTTCCAAAGTTCTTGCATAAGGAGTCATTTCCACAAAATATAATATCATCAACAAATATGGCTGAGATCAGTATTCCATTGTCCTCATCTTTCTTCATGTACATATTGTTGTTTTCACTTGTCCTTATAAAACTAATCTTGATTAAATAAGAGTGCAGTCTCTCATACCATGCTCTAGGTGCTTGCTTTAGACCATATAAAGCTTTGTTCAGTTTGCATACCTGATCTTTACTCTTGTCTTCAACAAATCCTTCAGGTTGTTCTATATAAACTTCTTCTTCTAGTATACCATTCCAAAATGCAGATTTAACATCCATTTGATATACCTTGAAATTTTTGAAAGCAGCATATGCCAACAATGTTCTTACTCCCTCAAGTCTAGCCACAGGTGCAAAAGTCTCACCATAATCTATTCCTTCTTCTTGAGCATAACCTTTGCAAACTAGTCTTGCTTTGTTGCGAATGACCTCACCTTTCTCATTTAGCTTGTTTCTAAAAATCCACTTAGTACCAATTACATTTTTGTCCTTTGGTCTTGGGATCAATGTCCATGTGTCATTCTTCTTGATTTGATCAATCTCTTCTATCATAGCATTTACCCAATCTTCACTATTAAATGCCTCTTTCACTATTCTCGGTTCAAATTCAAATATCAGACATGCGTTATGTCTCAGTTTGTTTCTTGTCATCACTGGATCATCCTTATCTCCTATAATCTGACTTGATGCATGATGTCTCCTGACATATTTGGCTAATATAGGCTCGGTAGGTTCGGTATGATCTTCTTCGTCACTCGGTAACTGGACATTATCTTCATTTTCTTCAGCAGCTTTCTTGGTAGGACTTCTCGGTTGAACATAAAAAAATTCTTCATAATCTTCTGGTTCTTTGGAATTTCCTTCATCATTTCTTTCTGCAAATTCATCTATTTTCACATTTTCACTTTCCACTATTTTATTAGATGATTTTATCAGACATTTAAATGCTTTACTTCTAGAAGAATAACCAAGAAATATTCCTTCTTCACTTTTCTGATCAAACTTTCCATTTCTGTCATCTTTGTGAACATAGCATCTACTTCCAAAGATTTTAAAATAACTTACATTAGGTTTCTTGTCATACCAGATCTCATATGGTGTCATCATAGTTCCTTTCTTCAATTAAACTCTGTTCAGGGTGTAAACAGCAATGTTGTTTGCTTCTCTCCAAAATGTTTGAAGTACCCTCTTTTCTATCATCAGGGTTCTGGCACAATCCACAATTGATCTGTTTCTTCTCTCGGCTATCCCATTTTGCTGAGGTGTTCACGGTGCAGATACATGCCTTTTTATACCATGATCATTGCAGAATAAGTTAAATTCATCAGAAGTGAATTCTCCTCCTCTATAAGTTCTAAGACATTTCAGTTGTCTTCCTGTTTCATTTTTAACTCTTGCCTTGTACCACTTAAACATTTGAAAAGATTCTGATTTTTATTTTAAAACATGACTGACATCATCCTTGAGTAATCATCCACAAATAATATGAAATATTTATCACCATAATAACTTTGAACTTTCATGGGACCACAAAGATCAGTGTGTACTAGATTTAAAATTCCTTTAGAAGTGTAGGACTTACTTGTAAAGCTTGATCTTGTCATCTTACCCATCTAGCATCCTCGGCACATAGCATTCTTAGGTTTTTCAAGACTCGGTAGACCTCTTACTCAATGCTTCTTACTTATTTTGATCAGATTATCAAAACTTACATGACAAAACCTTTTATGCCATAACCAGGTATCATCTATCTTTGCATAAAGACACTTGTTCCGAGTTGAGTCAAGATGAAATGTATTACCTTTTGTTTGTGTCCCAGTAGCAGCTAACTTTCCATGCTTGTCATGAACTTTGAAAATTCCTTTCTGAAATTCTATTCGGTATCCTGTATTATTTAGCTATGCTACACTCAACAAATTGTATTTCAATCCTTCAACCCAGTATACATCATCACATTTAGCATTGTCAAGAAGTATTATAGATCCTTTACCTTTCACCGGACATGGTACATCATTACCAAATCTTACATAGCCTCCATCATAGTCTTCTAATTTAACAAACTTGTGTTTATCACCTGTCATATGATGTGAGCATCCACTATCTATGATCCAAGAATCATTATTATTTATGTGAGATATTAGGGCTTTTTCTTCATACCTTTATTCATCAGATCCATCTTTAATAGCCACATAAACAACTTCCTTTGTATCAGTTTCATCAGATTTGTCATCGTTGGATTCCTCATCAGCTACTAGACATGTCTTTCTATCTCTCCTTCTGAAGTCTCGGTGTCCTCTGTATTGGTTGTCTTTCTGCCTGTTATCTCGGTATTCTCTCTTTTCACTAGATTCCTTGTAAGGCAGTTAGAAGCCATATGTTCTATTTTATCACAATTGAAACATTTTAAAGGTAGCTTCCCTTTATACTTACCTTTGCCTTTCGGTAACCTTCTGGCTAATAATGCTTCAAAATCTTCTTGCTTCTTGATTTCCTCATACAGTTTGTGCACTTCTTCCATGCTCTTACGAAATATTTCACTTGCTCAACTATGATTCCCTTCAGAGTACTTACTCATTCTATCATTCTATACTTGTTACATCCTTTTCTTCAATAGTCCCTCCTGCTCCTTTAATTTGATTGACAATCTCCTTTAGTCTTGTACTGTATTGGGTTATGTTCTCACCTTCATTCATTCTCATGGATTCAAGTTGTCCTCTTAGACTATCTACTTTTTCTCTTTAAACATGTTCATCACCACCATACACAGATATGAGCTTAGTCCACATTGCTTTTGCATCATTACAGCCTTCTAGATCATTAAACTCTGAGTCGGTCAATGTTGATGTTATTTCAATCATAGCTTGAATATGTTCTTGCTTTGCCTTTATCTCTTCCAAAGTCATAGGGTTGGTGCTCGGTGCAATGTAATCATTTTCTAGATAATATGTTGCATATTCTCCAATTCTTGATAAATTCAGCTTCATCCTTTTCTGCCATGTGGAGAAACTTGACTTGTTCAGCTTCGGTGCATCCCTTTTATACATCTTCAGATCTTTGCCTCAAGTACCTTTAAACTTTTCTTCTGGAGTCCAAGGCTCTGATGCCAATTGTAAGTTTTGATACTTAATGTAAAGTACAGATGCCAATAGCTAACAAGATGAGAGGGGGGGGTGAATCATACAAACTTAATCTTTCATAAAATCAATAGATTCAACCTCGGTAACTTATACTTCAGCAATATAGCCAAAACTGCTAAACATGCAAACTCATAAACACATAATCATCATAACACTCATAACACTAGATTTAACATGGAAACCCAAATAGGGAAAAACCATTGTGGGATTTCAAACCCACTAAGAAATATACTCTTCTAGAGTATGCTCGGTTAAAAGCAAATCCTGTTAAAGATTACAAACACATTGCTAGATGTGACCCGATTAAGGGATTTCCCTCAGATCTGTTAGGATCTTCACTTTGTTAGAAGTGACCTTGTTAAAGGGTTTACAAATAAGACTGTTAGGTCCACTCGATTAAGAGATTTTCTGTCACTTACAAAATAACAGTAATAAAAATATATCTGCAACTTCCCATCTGAAATGCTAAAGCAGATTCTTATTTGCTCAAAACAATCTAGTCATGAGAATTATCTTGTCCCTCTGCTGGGCTCTCTACTCTGTTATTCAAACAGGTCTTCAAGATTTTGTGCTCAGTAATCACTATGGAGCATCCCTATGCTTACACTTGCCTACATGCATTGTCTATTAATAATTCCTTATTTATAAACAATTGCTAACTGCTAAATCTCCTTGATCACATTTCCCATGATCAATCTTAGCCGTCAAATCTTCAAACTTGACTAGGTTCAATGTATCCTTCCGATCTGAAAATGTTTTACCTTGCCACAGGACTTGCATTCCTTTCTTGGAACTTGCACAAGGTTATTGTGGTTCAATTTGTGCTATAGATATTCCTGTCGATTTTCCTTTGCAATAGATCCTTAACAAACTTCATGCACGGCATACCAATCATTTATACATCTCCAACTAATCATTGTCCTTCATTAAATAATGCTTTTATCCATCCAATGCGCACTGTCATAACTGGTTGCAATTCGGTAAATACTAAACTTTACTGGGTAGACATTCCGCCTTCATTAACCGATATCGATAACCTTAGGGTTTACCGACTAGGTTCTTTGCTCGGTGACATAGTATAGTATTAACCTTACAATCAACAACATATGTAGGATATCAAAACAATCTAAACATCATGATCTCATCATTGTCTAACTCGGTAATAGTTGCTCATTGAATAACTTATTTCTCCCCTTATTCATCATATTCTTTCTGTGTCTTTTACTGACATCTTAATTCTCTTCTAATCAATCTTCTCAAGATATGGCAACATCATACTGAATTAGAAAATCAATTTCTTGACATCAATGACAAAATAATGTTATAAAGATAGTTATCATCCTTCTTCAGTTATATCAATAATCTTCAACAACCTTCTCAATATCCTTAATGAATATCAACAATCTCCTAATATTGAAATGTCAACACTAAGTTGGTAAATAGGAGATGCCAAGCACTTTCCTTTGTAAGATGTAGGAGGCAAAACTACAACATATATAGGAGGAATAGAAGGTGTAGGAAAGAGGATACCAGGTCTATCATGAGGAGGAAGAATAGGTATTGGGTCTCTAGACTTACTCAACATAATATCATCTTATTTTTTCACTTTTGATAAGATAGAAAGAGAGAATCACTTGGAGGCTTAAGAGGCTCAAATTGTTCAGGCCAAAAGTAATCAAGGGTGAAATTTCCATGCCTCGTCATGGATTGGTACATGCTATGGTTAATTGTTATGATAGTGCCATTATGAGGGAATTGTTTTAGACACTTATGGATAGTATAAGGGATAACTTTCATGGAAGAGAGACAAGGATGTGCCAACTTCACATGAAAGTGATCTAATGTAGGAATGATAGAAAAAGTCACATCTAAGCACTTAGTACCTGTAAGGAAAGCCATGCGGGGAGAACACTCTCCTACTGTCAATTATAAGGGGATTAGCAAGGAAGGAAGTATTTCAATTTTAGCTTGCAGTACATTAAAATAAACACAGACAGAAGATTAAGATGAACCAGAAATAATAACACCAAAGAAAGACACCAGATATACGTGGGAAAACCCTTACGGGTAAAAAAACCCACCACCAAAGAGAAATCACTTTATTCGATAAACAACATGATTACAATAAAGTTATCAGATCCTCTTTTCCAGACTCTAAGCTCAGAACTCTATTCTCCCTCCATACAGACACATCAACTTGGCTACTTATAAAACCATCACCTCCACATAGCCTTCATGCACACCCTTCTTCGCTCTTCTCATCTGTTACATCTCTAGCAACCACCATTTGTCCAACCAAACATTCTTTTGTCAGTTTGTATAATGGCCTTGAAATGTAATAGTCGAGTAACAGCCTGTCCATTCATGAATTTGTGGAAAACATATTATCCCACATTCATCTGGAAGTCAGGTCGGTTCATATTCAAATACATGATAGAAACATTCCAAGTGTCCACCTACTAGTCTTTTGGACTTCAGTCTAGGTGACCCTCCGCAGTCAGATACTTCCCCATCGTCCATCGGAACTAGCACTGAAAAGTTACCCCGATATCCGATCAACAGTAAACAAATTCATCGAACTTTGGTGTAACTTTCATCTAGTCAACTCGAGTGCCGAAGGCAACCTCATTAGGTATCGATTTAGAAAACAACCAGTTCTTTCGATCTTTGATGATACCCCAATCACTGAAGGCAATTCCATCGGGTCATCGGGAAGACAACCAAATAGCTATCTCGATCGTTCGATCTTCCTTGATCTCTTTCTACACTCCGCCACATGGCACCCCCTAATTGACTCTGGGGTCCCTACCCTACCACCTTAGCACAACCTCACTAATCGCCCAGAAAGAAGCTCTTCTTTGTCGCTGGGTCCCACCATGGTTGCCAAGTCACAGAGCATAAACTTCATGCATCTTGCCATAGCGGTATAGTGACAATCGTCTGATCATCTCGGACTTGTTCACCCATTAACCTGTCTGAGTTGCTCTTTTGTTGGGCCCCACCACTTGGTCACCAAGCTATGATGGATAACATTCGTGCATCTCCATCATGTTAGTTAGATGAGAGGGGGGGGGGTGAATCAGATAAACTCACAATTCAACATATTCATCAGATTCAACCTCGGTAGAACTTACTTGATATGCAACTATGACTGTTAATCATTCAAACTCATAAAATGATAAAATTGAAACATCAAAAGACATTTAACACTAGATTTAACGTGGAAACCCAAATAGGGAAAAACCATGGTGGGATTTTGGACCCACAAAGAAAATATACTCTTCTAGAGTATGCTCGGTAAAAAGCCAATCCTGTTAAAGATTACATAAATACATTGCTAGATGTGACCCGGTCAAGGGATTTCCCTCGGATTTATCAGAATCTTGCACTTTGTTAGAAGTGACCTTGTTAAAGGATTTCAAACACTCATTTAGAATGTTACCTTGCTAGAGGATTTACAAGTAAGACTATTAGGTCCACTCGGTTAAGAGATTTCCTGTCACTTACAAAAATAAATAACAGTAATAAAATATATCTGCAACTTCACATCTAAAATGTTAAAGTAGACTCTATGTGCTCATAATAATCTTGTCATAAGCCTTATCTTCCTCCTTGCTAGGCTTCTCAATCCATTCTTCAATCAAATCTTCAATCTTCTGTACTTGGTAATCACCTCTGTAGTATCACTACTCTTCTATTTGCCTGCATACTTTGTTCATCAACTTTTCCTTATATATAAGCAATTGCTAACCGCTTAATCTTCTTAATCACATTTCCCATGATTAATCTTAGCCATCAGATCTTCAAACTTGACTAGGTTCATTAAATCCTTCGAACTAAAAAATGTTTTATCTTGCCTTGAAACTTGTATTCCTTCCTTGGTACTTGTGCTCAGTTTTGACTGTTCAATCTATGTTGTAGATCTAACTCTTGAATTTTCATTGTCGTTGATCCTTAACAAACTTCTTGCATGACATTCCAATCTTCTATAAATCTCCAACTCATTGGCATCCTTCATTTAATAATGTATTTATTCATCCAATGCATTATGTTACTACTCGGTTGATACTTGGTTAATACTGAACTTTACTCGGTAGACATTATGTATTTGTCTCGGTCACTGTCTCGGTAGTGTTTCTTGTTGATGACACTCGGTGACTTCTTCCTTCTTTAACCGATACCAATAACCTTGGTGTTTACCGAATAGCTCCTTGCTCGGTAAAATAGAATAGTATCAAACCTTTACTCATTCTGTTGCATGAAATCTTTTCTCCTTCTTATTCAGTCTTCGAATACACATAGATAGGATAAAAAAACAATCAAAATAACATAATCTCATCACTGTCTAACTCAGTAATAGTTGCCCATTGAATAACTTATTAGTCCCCTTCATTTTCACATTCTTTATGTGTCACTTACCGACATCTTTATACTCATCAAAACATACTCTTTAAGATATGGCAAGTGATAACTCAATGATGAACCAATAGTACCAAACCAGTATTGAGAGGGGGGGTGAATTAGTACACACAAAAACACAGTCCAAAACTAGTTTAACAGCAAAGACTAGCAAGCAGTGATATTAGCTGAAACAGAGTGCAACCGGTAAGACCCAGAACAACTAAAACAATCATAAAATGGTCACTCACTGAGCTTTCCTCTTAGCTCAATACTATAGTACCATTACACCCTCATGCATGAACAGGTAAACTATCATCTAATCTTCACAATAGTTAGTTCAGTATGTTTTATAGACAGGCATAAAACACAGAACCATCATATGCTCAACAGGTAATAACAAAGCATCACACATGACACACATATTTTTCACGTGGAAACCCAACTGGGAAAAACCACGATGGGGATGAATACCCACAATCTGCTTTTGAACTCTTTAGAAGTCCGCTCTATTAGGAGCCTTGTTCGGTTAAAGACATTACAATAGGTTCTGCTAGGAACCAATCCTATTAGGGATCACCCGGTTAAGGGATGACTACAATACCCGGTTAAGGGTCAAACCCGGTTGGGGTTACCTTGTTAGAGAATTTCAAGAACTCAATAGCTAAAGGATCTCTAGAGCTCTATAGCTTCTCAGAACTCATTAACTTTGAGTTACCAGGTTAAGGGATTTGAATCAAGCCGATTAAAGCTACCCTGTTAGGGGATTTGTATCAAGTTGGTTAAGGCTACCTTGTTAACGGATTTCACAATTGTTGAAGTGGTTAGAGATCAATAGGAATTACAATAATCTGGTAACAGCACTCAATGCTAATGCAGATCCGTTTTGGCTCCTCTTCACCTTCTGCACATTCACTTTGCAGGTATTTCTTCTCTCCTTTGGTCTGGCAAGAATCACGTATCACTTTCCTTGGATACACACTCACAAATTTTGCCAACAACCTTAGAACGAAACACAACATCGACCTTATAGGAAACATACAGGTCGGTAGCAAAAACCCTAAACCCTAAACCTGTTAGGTTAAGCAATTCAGGCGATTCAATCTTGACCGTTGAATCATACTGAATTAAATGAAACAATCTTGAATTGATCTCAATACATTCTCCATCGTCCATTATCCATTGATTTCATGGCGGCTGATAACCCATCACGCGTTATCACCATTTGACAAACTTCGTACATTCCCGAGGTAGATGGGAATAGTCTTCTTCATGCAAGATCCTTCACGCGCATAGAGCTTACGTGGCAACCCGACCTGTTCTCCATTATACGTTTAAATCATCACACAAAGATTACCGATTAAGTCATATAGGCTTGAGGTACTCCAACCGGAAATCCTAAAGTGGAAACTACCTACCAACTAGTAGTCACACAGTGCTTCCATGTGCCAGTTCATCTTGAACAAATATACCGCTTCACTTTGGCATATATACCGGTTCACACATATGCCGGTTCACTTCATATCACATATTGACATCAATGACAACATACAATATCATTATGTCCTTATACCGGTTCACATAATGCCAACAATCTCCCCCTTTGGCATTGATGGCAATATACAAAGATATCTCTCCACTTCACATCTTCTCCCCCATTTGCTGCAGATATATTTTCTGCTTCACTCCTTCTCCCCCTTTGACAACAATGCTAAAGTGGAGGCACAAGTATCCCTGTTCCATTATGTTGCTCCCCCTGAGGAGTAGCATCCTTCAACACATCAATCAAAAAAAAATTGACTTTACAATACCTGACTGATGTGGAACAAATACTTTTAGTTCACCCCCTGAAGGGGCAGTACCCCCAATTCACCTCTTAAATGCACAAATGTAGTCTTTGGAAGAGGCTTGGTGAATATGTCTACTAACTGCTCCTTACTAGAAACATGTTCCAGTGTAATTTCTTTATTCTGAACCTTTTCTCTCAAGAAATGATACTTAAGCTCAAAATGCTTGGTTCTAGAATGTAAAACCGGATTCTTTGAAATATTGATAGCACTTGTGTTATCACAGAATATACTTACCGGTTCAGATACTGGGATTTTGAAGCCTTCCAGTACATGCTTCATCCAAATTGTCTGAGTGCAGTTCATGAAAGCTGCAACATACTCCACTTCCGCTGTAGACTGAGAGATACAACTCTTCTTTTTACTCATCCATGAGACTAGTCTACCACCGAGAAAGAATGCACCACTGGTTGTGCTTTTCTGGTCATCCACATTACCTGCCCAATCAACATCTGTGAACACTTTCAGATTGAAATCATTGGTGTATGGGTACCACAATCCATAGTCAACAGTTCCCTTCAGATACCTAAGAATCTGCTTGACTGCAATCAAGTGGGATTCTCTTGGACTTTTCTGGAACCTTGCAGTAATGCCAACTGCATGTGCAATATCTGGTCTGCTATGCACTACATAATGTAACTTACCAATCATTGATCGGTATTCCTTCTCATCAACCAGTGCAGAATCATCCTCTTTTGTCAATTTGCAACCGGTCACCATCGGTGTACCAACCGGTTTGCTATCTTCCATGCCAAAAGTCTTCAACACCTCTTTGACATATTTGGACTCAGTGATGAAGATTCCATCTTTCATCTACTGGATCTGTAGTTCAATGAAGAACTTAATCTCCCCTATGAGTGACATCTCAAACTCTTTCTTCATCTCATCAGCAAACTCATGACTCATCTTGCCATCTCCGCCAAAGATAATGTCATCAACAAAAACCTCACAGATCAAGATCTAATCTCCTTCAGACTTCAAGTAGATATTGTTATCTTCACTTGTTCTCTCAAATCCAATCTTCAAAAGATGGGAATGTAGGCGCTCATACCATGCCCTAGGTGCTTGCTTTAGACCATATAATGCTTTATGTAGCCTACATACCATGTCACTGTCTTCAGATAGGGCAAACCCATCTAGTTGCTCAATATACACCTCCTCTTCAAGTACACCATTTAGGAATGCAGATTTTACATCCATTTGATATACTTTGAACCTTTTAAAAGCTGCATATGCAAGAAGCATACAAACTCCTTCCAATCTGGCTACAGGAGAAAAGGTTTCTCCATAGTCTTCTCCTTCTTCTTGAGCATATCCTTTGCACACCAATCTGGCTTTATTCCTAATCACTGTGCCATCCTCATTCATCTTGTTTCTGAACACCCATTTGGTGCCAATGACATTTTTATGCTCTGGTCTGGGTACCAAGGACCATGTACCATTTTTCTCTATCTGGTCAAGTTCCTCTTCCATTGCCTTGATCCAGTCTTCATCTTTATGAGCCTCTTTGACTGATTTAGGCTCAAATTCAGAGATCATACATGAGTTTTCTCTGATCTTTTTTCTTGTAAGGATTCCTGCATCCTTATCTCCTATGATCTGTTTAGGATCATGATTCAACTTGACATACCGAGGAATGGTCTTGACAGGTTCTTCTTGCTTTTCCTCTTCATCCTCATCTTCATCAGTATTAGCATTCACCAGTTCAGGAACACTATTACTGGTACTTGGTTGACTAACAACCAGTTCCCAGAAGGTTGCAACCAGTTCATTTACAGCTTGCTCACTACCGGTTACCTCAATTTTCTCAAAGGATTCATCAACTATTACATTGATACTTTCCATAATTCTCTGAGTCCTATTATTGTAACACTTGAAAGCTTTACTCTTGGTGGAATATCCTAGGAATATTCCCTCATCACATTTAGCTTCAAATTTGCCCTGATGTTCACTCCTCTTGATGTAACATTTGCTACCAAATACCCTAAAGTAGCTGACCATAGGTGTCTTACCGGTCCAATACTCATAAGGAGTTTTGTCCTTACCTTTCTTGATGAGTACCCAGTTCATAGTGTAGACTGCAATGCTCGCCGCTTCTCTCCAAAAGGTGTGAGCTACCTTACCTTGAATCAACATGGTTCTAGCTGCTTCAACCACAGTCTAGTTATTCCTCTCTGCTAGGCCATTCTATTGTGGAGTCCGGGGGGCAGACAATTGCCTTTTGATGCCAAATTCTTCACAGTACTTGTTGAATTCACCAGAAGTGAATTCCCCTTCTTGATCAGTTCAGAGACACTTGATTCTTTTACCGCTTTCCTTCTCCACTAATGCTCTGAAAGCCTTGAATTTCACAAAGGCTTCAGACTTGTCTTTCAAGAATGTGACCCACATCATTCTTGAGCAGTCATCAGTGAGAATCATGAAGTACCTATCACCCTGCACACTTCTAGTTTTCATAGGACCACACAAATCAGTATGCACAAGATCAAGCAAGTTGTCAGCAGTGAAAGATTTACCTTTAAAGGTTGAGGAAGAATTGACACTCTCTACAAAAGGTATTATCTGGTTTGCTTAGCACCGGTAACCCTCTAACTACCTTGATCTACTAGCCTTCACAATGTTATCAAAGTTTACATGACAGAGTCTCCTATGCCATATCCAGCTATCATCAGTTTTAGCCATAAGACATGTACTTATATTTGCATTCAGATGAAATAAGTTACCTTTGGTCTGCATGTCGGTGGCCACCAATTTACCATCTTTTCCTTTGATTCTGCAAACTCCATTCTTGAATTCTAGAGTGAGGCCACTGTCATTTAGCTAGGCAACACTTAGAAGGTTGTGTCTAAGACCATCAATCCAATACACATTGTCAGCACTGCTCTTTCCATTCAAAGAGATGGACCCTCTGCCTTTGACCATGCATGGTGCAGCATTGCCAAAGCAAACCACACCACCATCATACTCCTCCAAAGATAGAAACTTGCTCCGGTCACCTATCATATGGTGAGAACAGCCACTGTCAATGATCCACTCATTGGAATTATCAAACCGAGAGACAAGAGCCTTCTTGTCTACCACATCTTCCTTTACAGTGACAAACACAATGTCTTCAATCTCTTCATCTTCTGATTCCTCATCTGTGACACCTTCATCAACTGCCACAAAATAGTTTCTCTGGTTTCCTCCTTTGAATTTCCTGAACCTTTCTGGTTTGTCCTTGTTATCGCCATTAGGACAGTTTATAGCATTATGTCCTATCTGGTTGCAAGAAAAGCATTTCAAAGGTAGCTTACCTTTGCATTTACCGGTTCCTTTAGGAAGCTTGCTGGCAAGGAGAGCTTCAAATGCCATCAAAATCTCCTCATCATTCATTTCTCTGCTCTGACTAGGTTCCCCACTAGTGTTAACTTCTTTTCCTTTTCTGGATGGTATAGTAGAGGCTTTGAATGTTGATTCAGTCTTTTGAACACTGCCATCAAAACTATTTAGCTCATAGGTTGTTAACTTGTCTATGATGGAGTCCACGGATATCTTAGACTTGTCTATTGATCTCAACTCCTGGATAGCAGCAACCCTTATTGCATAGACCGGCAACAGGGATCTCAGGACTTTGCTTACCACAGTGGAATCTTCTACTTTACCACCTGCACTCTTGATTTCTCCAACAACTATTTTGATTCTTATTCCATATTGTTGAATGGTCTCACCTTCAACCATCCACTTATCTTCAAACTTCCCTCTCAGGCTTTCTTCCTTAGCCTATTTTACATGTTCATCGCCACCATAGATATTTTCAAGAGCATCCCATACCTCTTTGGGATTTACCTTGTCCTGAACATCAATAAACTCAATGTCAAATAGACTACTGATGAGGGCTTCCATGACTTGCCCATTTTCCTGTATCTCTCTCTTTTGGTCATTGGTGAGAGTACCGGTAGGGACAACATAGACATTCTCAACATAACTCTAGTGTTGAGCACCCATGCTTCTAATGAATATCTTCATCCTATCTTTCCATATACCAAAATTTTCCCTGTTAAACTTTGGACCTTCCCTCTTCATCATTTGACTAGGATCTTTACCTCAAGCGGTTAAGCTTTCAACACAAAGGACCTAGAGTGCTCTGATACCAATTGATAGCTCAATGATGAACCAATAGTACTAAACCGGTACTGAGAGAGGGGGTGAATCAGTACACACAAAAACACAGTCCAAAACTAGTTTAACAGCAAAGACTGGCAAGAAGTGATATTAGCTGAAATAGAGTGCAACTGGTAAGACCCAAAACAACTAAAACAATCATAAACTGGTCACTCACTGAGCTTTCCTCTTAGCTCAATACTATAGTACCATTACACACTCATGCATGAATAGGTAAACTATCATTTGATCTTCACAACAGTTAGTTCAGTATGTTTTATAAACAGGCATAAAACACAAAACCATCATATGCTCAACAGGTAATAACAAAGCATCACAAGACAAAAGTATCACACATGACACACATATTTTTCACGTGGAAACCCAACTGGGAAAAACCACGGTGGGGATGAATACCCACAATCTACTTTTGAACTCTTTAGAAGTCCACTCTGTTAGGAGCCTTGTCCGGTTAAAGACATTACAATAGGTTCTGCTAGGAACCGATCCTGTTAGGGATCACCCGGTTAAGGGATGACTACAATACCTAGTTAAGGGTCAAACTTAGTTGGGGTTACCTTGTTAGAGGATTTCAAGAACTCAATAGCTAAAGGATCTCTAGAGCTCTATAGCTTCTCAAAACTCATTAACTTTGAGTTACCCGGTTAAGGGATTTGAATCAAGCCGGTTAAAGCTACCCTGTTAGGGGATTTGTATCAAGCCAGTTAAGGCTACCCTGTTAAGGGATTTCACAACTGTTGAAGTGGTTAGAGATCAATAGGAATTACAATGATTTGGTAACAACACTCAATGCTAATGCAGATCCATTTTGGCTCCTCTTCACCTTCTACACATTCACTTTGCAGGTATTTCTTCTCTCCTTTGGTATGGCAAGAATCACATATCACTTTCCTTGGATACACACTCACAAATTTTGCCAACAACCTTAGAATGAAACACAACATCAACCTTATAGGAAACATACAGGTCGGTAGCAAAAACCCTAAACCCTAAACCTGTTAGGTTAAGCAATTCAGGCGATTCAATCCTGACCGTTGAATCATACTACATTAAATGAAACAATCTTTAATCGATCTCAATACATTCTCCATCGTCCATTATCCGCCGATTTTATGGCGGCTGATAACCCATCACGCATTATCACCGTTTGACAAACTTTGCACATTCTCAAGGTAGATAGGAATAGTCTTCTTCATGCAAGATCCTTCACGCGCACAGATCTTACATGGCAACTCGACCTGTTCTCCATTATACTGCTAACTCATCACACAAAGATTATCGATTGAGTCACACAGGCTTGAGGTACTCCAACCAGAAATCCTGAAGTGGAAACTACCTACCAACCGGTAGTCACACAGTGCTTCCATGTGCCGATTCATCTTGAACAAATATACCGCTTCACTTTGGCATATATACCGGTTCACACATATGCCGGTTCACTTCATATCACATATTGACATCAATGACAACATACAATATCATTATGTCCTTATACCAGTTCACATAATGCCAACAGCAACATCATACTGATTCAGAAAATCAATTGCTTAACATCAATGATAAAATAATATTATTAAGACAGTAATCATCCTTTATCAATTATATCATCAATCTCCAACAACCTTCTCAATATCCTCATACCAACAAACTTATTGTAATGCCAACAATCTCCCCCTTTGGCATTGATGGCAATACCAACTTGATTTATTCCAATTGATTCAAAATGTTGTTATTCTTCTCATGTTATTAGTCTTCTCCCCCTTTGACAACAATGCCAAAAGTAAAACTAATCCATGATTACTTCCCCCTGTGAATTAATTTCCTTACTATTAAAACATATACAAATGTATCATCTTAGTCTCGGTCAAAGCATCTTGTCTTCATTCACTATTTCCTGCACAACTTTAGACAACATCCTAAAGTGTGTAAATCAGCATCAACTCACAAATAGTATTATGTAGAGTCATAGAATTGATGCTTTCACCGAACTCTGTCAGTGAGTACTAGATATGGGTAGGACCCCTAACTTACTTATGAGATACTCAAAAGTGTCCCTTGGCAGTGGCTTTGTGAAGATGTCTGCTATTTGTTCCTTTGTGCTAACATATTCTAGCACAACTTTCTTTTCTTGAACTTCTTCTCTTAGATAATGATACTTTATAGAAATATGGTTTGTCTTAGAGTGCATTACCAGATTCTTTGAAATGTTAATAACACTTGTATTATCACAAAATATAGTTACTAGCTCGGTAACTGTCTCATTCGTACCTTCCAACAGTTGTTTGATCCATGCTATATTGGTACAATTCAATGCTGCAGTGACATATTCAGCTTCAGCTATTGACTGTGAAATGCATCCTTGTTTCTTGCTAAGCCAACTCACTAGTCTTTCTCCCAAAAAGAAAGCTCCACCACTTGTGCTTTTCCTGTCATCAGTATTTCTTTCCCAATCAGCATCAATATAGACTTTTAAGTCAAAATCTTTCCTCTTTTTATATAGTAAACCATAATCTTCAATGCCTCATAAGTATCTGAAAATTCTCTTGATTGTTGTCATATGGGTTTCTTTGGGATTTGTAGAAAATCTTGCAGTTATGCCTACTGCATGTGCTATATCAGGCCTGCTGTGAACTACATATTGCAACTTTCCAATCATAGATCGGTAAAGTGTCTCATCAATAGATGCATATTCATCATTCTTTGATAGTTTGCAATTAGCAGTCATAGGAGTACTTACAGGTTTAGAATCCTCCATTCCAAATTTCTTCAAGATTTCCTTTATATACTTGGATTGAGTAATGAAAATCCCATTTTTCATTTGCCGTATCTGTAAACCTATAGAATACTTTATTTCACTGATTAATGACATCTCAAATTTTTTGCACATTTCATTTCCAAATTTCTTACATGAAGAATCATTTCCACAAAAAATAATATCATCAAAAAATATGGCTGAAATCAGTATTCCATTATCTTCATCATTCTTCATATGCATGTTGTTGTTTTCACTAGTCTTCATAAATCCAATCCTGATTAAGTAGGAGTGCAACCTTTCATACCATGCTCTAGGTGGTTTCTTTAAGCCATATAAAGCTTTGTTAAACTTACATACCTGATCTTTATTCTTCTCTTCAATAAATCCTTCAGGTTGTTCAATATAGACTTCTTCTTCTAGTATACCATTCAAAAATGCAGATTTAACATCCATTTGATATACCTTGAAATTTTTGTAAGCAGCATATGCCAATAATGTTCTCACTCTGTCAAGTCTTGCCACGGGTGCAAAAGTCTCACCATAGTCTATTCCTTCTTCTTAACCATAACCTTTGCAAACTAGCCTTGCTTTATTCTGAATGACCTCACCTTTTTCATTTAGCTTATTTTTGAAAATCCACTTTGTACTAATTACATTTTTCTCTTTTGGTCTTGGGACCAGTGTCCATATTTCATTTTTCTTGATTTTTTCAATCTCTTGTGCCATAGAATTCACCCAATCTTCATTGCTTAATGCCTCTTTTACTATCCTCGGTTCAAACTCGAATATCAGACATGTGTTCTGTCTCAGTTTGTTCCTTGCCATCACTAGATCATCCTTATCTCCTATAATCTGACTTGATGCATGATTTCTTCTGACATATTTTGCTAATATAGGCTCGGTAGGCTCTGTATGATCTTCTTCATCGCCTGGTAACTGAGTATTTTCCTCATCGGCTTTCTCGGTAGAACTTCTCGGTTGTACATATACAAACTCTTCATAATCTTCTGGTTCTTTGGAATTTCCTTCATCATTCCTTTCTGCAAATTCATCAATTTTAACATTTGCACTTTCCACTATTTTGTTAGATGATTTGATTAGACATTTAAATGCTTTACTCCTAGAGGAATAACCAAGAAATGTTCCTTCCTCGCTTTTCTGATCAAATTTTCCATTTTTGTCATCTTTGTGAACATAACATCTACTTCCAAATATTTTAAAATAACTTACATTTGGTTTCTTGTCATACCAGATTTCATACGGTGTCTTTATAGTTCCTTTCTTCAATTGTACTCAGTTCAGGGTGTAAACTGCAGTGCTTATTGCTTCTCTCCAAAATATTTGAGCTACTCTCTTTTTTATCATCAAAGTTCTGGCACAAACTACAATTGATTTGTTTCTTCTTTCAGCTATCCCATTTTGTTGTGGTGTTCTCGATGTAGATACTTGAATCTTTATACCATGATCATTGCAAAATAAGTTAAATTCATCTGAAATGAATTCTCCTCCTCTATCAGATCTTAGACATTTCAACTGTCTTCATGTTTCTTTTTCAACTCTTGCCTTATACCATTTGAACATTTGAAAGGCTTCTGATTTCTCTTTTAAAAACATAACTGACATCATCCTTGAGTAATCATCCACAAATAATATGAAGTATTTATCACCATAATAACTTTGAACTTTCATAGGACCACAAAGATCAGTGTGCACAAGATCTAAAATTCCTTTAGAATTGTAAGACTTACTTGTAAAGCTTGTTTTTGTCATCTTACCCATCTAGCATCCTCGACATATTGTATTCTTAGGTATTTCCAAGCTCAGTAGACCTCTTACTCAGTGCTTCTTACTTATTTTGATCAGGTTATCAAAATTCACATGACAAAACCTTTTATGCCAGAACCATGTATCTTTTATATTTGCGTACAGAAAATTGTTCCGAGTTGAGTCAAGATGAAATGTGTCACCTCTTGTTTGAGTCCCGATAGCAGCCAACTTTCCATGTTTGTCATGAACTTTGACAATTCCTTTCTGAAATTCTATTCGGTATCCTGTATTGTTTAGTTGTGCTACACTCAACAAATTGTATTTCAGACCTTCAACCCAATATACATCATCACATTTAGCATTGTCAAGAAGTGTGATAGATCCTTTGCCTTTCACAGGACATGGTGCATCATTACCAAATCTTACATAACCTCCATCATAATCTTCTAAATTAACAAACTTGTGTTTATCACAAGTCATGTGATGTGAGCATCCACTATCTATGATCCAAGAATCATTATTATTTATGTGTGATATTAAGGCTTTTTCTTCATACCTTTCTTCATCTAATCCATCTTTGATAGCCACATATACAACTTCCTCCATCTCGGTCCCATCAGATTTATCATCATTGGATTCCTCATCAGCTACTAGGCATGTCTTTCTATCTCTCTTTCTGAAGTCTCGGTGCCCTCTATATTGGTTGTCTTTCTGTCTGTCATCTCGGTATTCTCTCTTTTCACTAGATTCTTTTTCAAGACAGTTTGAAGCCATATGTCCAATTTTATCATAGTTAAAACATTTTAAAGGTAACTTTCCTTTATACTTACCTTTGCCTCTCAGTAACCTTCTGGCCAATAATGCTTCAAACTCTTCTTTCTTTCTGATTTCCTCATATAGTTTGTGTACTGCTTCCATGTTTTTGTGAAATCTCTCACTTGCTCCACTATGATTTCCTTCAACATACTTATACATTCTATCATTGTAATCATCAAATTCACCAAGATGAAAAGAACTAAATACAAATTCAACTTTGTTTACAGAAGACCCACTGTTATCAAAATTACTTAACTCAAAAGCATGTAGCTTACCGATAGTAGCTTCCAAAGAGACTGGCATGTTTGGTATAGACCTTAATTCATTAATTACAGAGACTCAAATGGTATAAGCAGGTAGAAGTGTTCTCAGCAAGTTACTTGTTACATCATTTTCTTCAATAGTTCCTCCCGCTCCTTTGATTTGATTGACAGTTTCCTTTAACCTTGTACTATATTGGATTATGTTCTCACCTTCATTCATTCTCATGGATTCAAGTTATCCTCTTAGACTGTCTACTTTTTCTCTTTGAACATGTTCATCACCACCATACATAGATATAAGCTTATTCCACATAGCTTTGGCATCATTACAACCTTCTAGATCATTAAACTTTGAGTTGGTCAATGCTGATGTTATTTCAATCATTGCTTGAATATGTTCTTGCTTTGCCTTTATCTCTTCCATTGTCATAGGGTAGGTGTTAGGTGCAGTGTAATCATTCTCCAAATAATATGTTGCATATTCTCCAATTCCTGATAAGTGCAGCTTCATTCTTTTCTGCCAAGTGGAGAACTTGACTTGTTCAACTTTGGTGCATCCCTTTTATACATCTTCGAATCTTGCCTCAAGTTCCTTTAAAATTTTCTTTCGGAGTTCTAGCTCTAATACCAATTGTTAGTTAGATGATAGGGGGGTGAATCAGATAAACTCACAATTCAACATATTCATCAGATTCAACCTCGGTAGAACTTACTTGATATGCAACTATGACTGTTAATCATTCAAACTCATAAACCGATAAACTTGAAACATCAAAACACATTTAACACCAGATTTAACGTGGAAACCCTAATAGGGAAAAACCACTGTGGGATTTTGGACCCACAAAGAAAATATACTCTTCTAGAGTATGCTCGGTAAAAAGCCAATCCTGTTAAAGATTACATAAACACATTGCTAGATGTGACCCGGTCAAGGGATTTCCCTCGGATTTATCAGAATCTTGCACTTTGTTATAAGTGACCTTGTCAAAGGATTTCAAACACTCATTCAGAATGTTACCTTGCTAGAGGATTTACAAATAAGACTGTTAGGTCCACTCGATTAAGAGATTTCCTGTCACTTACAAAAAAAATAATAGTAATAAAATATATCTGCAACTTCACATCTGAAATGTTAAAGCGGACTCTATGTCCTCAAAATAATCTTGTCATAAGACTTATCTTCCTCCTTGCTGGGCTTCTCAATCTATTCTTCAATCAGATCTTCAATCTTCTGTACTCGGTAATCACCTCTACAGTATCACTACTCTTCTATTTGCCCACATACTTTGTTCATCAACTTTTCCTTATTTATAAGCAATTCCTAACCGCTTAATCTCCTTAATCATATTTCCCATGATTAATCTTAGCCATCAGATCTTCAAACTTGACTAGGTTCATTGAATCCTTCGAACTGAAAAATGTTTTATCTTGCCTTGAAACTTGTATTCCTTCCTTGGTACTTGTGCTCAGTTTTGACCGTTCAATCTGTGTTGTATATCTAACTCTTGAATTTTCATTGTCATTGATCCTTAACAAACTTCTTGCACGCCATTCCAATCTTCTATAAATTTCCAGCTCATTGGCATCCTTCATTTAATAATGTATTTATTCATCCAATGCATTTTGTTACTGCTCAGTTGATACTCAATTAATACTGAACTTTACTCGGTAGACATTTTGTATTTGACTCGGTCATTGTCTCGGTAGTTTTGCTTGCTGACAACACTCGATGACTTCTTCCTTCTTTAACTGATATCGATAACCTTGGTGTTTACTGACTAGCTCCTTGCTCGGTAAAATAGAACAGTATCAAACCTTTACTCATTTTGTTGCATGAAATCTTTTCTCCTTCTTATTCAGTCTTCGAATACACATATATAGGATATCAAAACAATCAAAATAATGTAATCTCATCACTTTCTAACTCGGTAATAGTTTCCCATTGAATAACTTATTACTCCCCTTCATTTTCACATTCTTTCGGTGTCACTTACTGACATCTTTATACTCATCAAAACATACTCTTTAAGATATGGCAACATCATACTGAATCAGAAAATCAATTGCTTGACATCAATGACAAAATAATATTATTAAGACAGTAATCATCCTTTATCAATTATATCATCAATCTCCAACAACCTTCTCAATATCCTCATACCAACAAACTTATTGTAATGCCAACACATCATGCGGTAGAGAGACAGTTGTTGATTTACCTTCAACCTGCACGGTCTTTAACTTGCTTCTTTTTGCATGTGCTTTGTCGTCGAGCCACAGGGAATAACTTTCGATGATCTTCCCATCGCAGTATAATGACAGTCGTTGGATCACCTTCAACTTGATCACCTGTTAACTGATCACAAGAAGAAGATTCCATCAGCCATCGACATAACTACGAACAAGCAATCTCGACCCCAATAAACTAGACTAGGAGGATACATCGGGTAGACCTAACCCAATACTTGTCTGCAACATATTCATCGGCCAGAGTTACACCGATAGGAAAAATCCACAACCCGATACCTTCCCACAAGATGTTCCATCAGGGTAAGTTACGCCGATCAACCCGAACACTGGTCAGGTGAATTCGAGGCATATTTCCAACAACCTCCCACTTGCCAAGGAATTTACTGGACCTGTCTACCATGTCGAACACTTACAAATTTCACTGAGAACCATGGACTCTAAAGCCCATCAATGCTGATATACCACTCAATCAGAAACATCAAGAAAAGAAATTGACATGTGCACCTATGCAGAGCAATCTCATCTCATTCATGAACACTTCCACCTTCTACCATGCCACTGCCATTGGACACACATAGAAGCTACCCACTGAGAAAGCTACAACTCTATCTCCCAAGCACACAAAACTCATGATCCAAAAACTAACCAAATGTACAAACATTTGTTACAGACATAGCTAAAATAGCACCCATAGTAAGTGCTAGCACATCCAACTACACATACCCTTATGATATACCAAAATGAATTTTAGAACATTAACATGTACAACCTGTTACTCATGGTCTCAAGCTTCACATGCAATACACACCAAGGAGCTCCCATTGCACAAGTAATGTCAAAGTTGAAAATAACCATTTACAACATCACATAGAAGTGAATAAATCTTTGTACTGAGAGCTTTCCCAATACTGACTGGAAACAAAGAACTTGCAAGCAAGTCTTCATAGCACTTTGTATCATGCCCTTCTACACCCACCTCTTAAATTTCAACTGTGTTATAACAGATGAATGCATCTCAGTTGGACCTATTAATCATTCCAATACATACATCTCTTAGCCACAAGAGAAAGATAGCACCATCTATGTTTCCATGTATCCATGAGCATCTATAACTGATCAACACATGCCAACCTCCAAATGCGTAACCACATTATCATGAAGTATCAAACAATATGATCAATGTACTCAAAATACAGAAACAAAAAAAAACTAAATCATTGTTAAACTTCCAATTGCAGAGTCGGGAATGTAAACATGACAAACATGATCTAAAACATCTCTTCCAAAGAGATTACATGCTCTGTATGAACATAACCATATTATGTCAAAAATCTAAATGCATCTCAAGAGTGTACCCAAACATAATATAACACATCCTAACTAAGGAAAAAATGTTAAAATATGACATAAACAACATCTCTACCAAGGACTTATGAATCCTCAAGATGTTAGCATCTTCAGACACATGAAGATCATCCACCATCAAATGATGAATATACATCACTGCCAAATATGGTACCAAGTCTTACATGGCATCGTGACAAATATCTTCTTCATGAAGATTGAAACAGACATCAATAGATGTCTGACTTGCCAAAGCAGCTTAGAAGGCATCTCCATCCTTATTCTGTGAGGACCCAAAATCTGAAGAACTCTTATTTTCTTTCTTCTTCTTCACTTTGCAATCCTTCTAAATGTGACCAACCTGCCCACAGTTCTAGCACTTCGCTTTGGACTTCTTTCCAGGGGTAGAACTTTCCTTTGACTTGGATTTAGACTTATTGTCCTCTGTCTTGCCACGAATAGCAAGGGCCTCCTTGACCATCTCAGAAGATTTCCTTTGTATTTCTTCTGACAGCAACGAAGCAACCACACCTTCCATTGTGAATGTGGTTGTTGTACTCCCAATGGCCATTACCAGATGATCCCATGTGTCAGGCAGAGAACACAACAGAAGCATGCATCAATCCTTGTCATCAATCTTGACTCCCATGGAAGTTAGCTGAGCAACCATCATGTTGAAAACATTCAGATGATCTATGACAGATGTACCCTCATCCATCTTCAAGGAATATAACTTCTTCCTCAAGAACAACTTGTTTACCAGAGACTTCCCCTGATAAATATCTCCAAGTTTCTTCCACAAAAGATGTGTAGTCTTTTCCTCATGAACGTTTAACAAAACAGAGTCTACCAAACAGAGTATGATCAATCCTTTGGCTTTTCTATCTGCAAGATCCAAGTCTTCTTTCTTCATGCCTTAAGGTTTTTGTCCAAACATAGCAACCCACAGATCTCGATCAACTAACAAATCTTCCATCTTGAGTTTACACAACTCAAAGTTTGAACTATTGAACTTCTCAATCTCCACTCATCCAGAAGTGTGTGCCACCTCAATCTACAAACAAGATACTCTGCCAGACTCCCATTGAAAATAGAATTGACACAAAACAGCCCTACCCGACAAGGATAACACAACTAAATGGCTCTGATACCACTAGTAAGGTAATCCATGCATGGAGAATGCTCTCCTATTGTCAATTCTAAGGGGATTAGCAAGCAAGGAAGTATTTCAATTTCAGTTTGTAGTACATTAAAATAAACACAGATAGAAGATTAAGATGAACCAGATAGAATAGCACCAGAGAAAGACACCAGATATACGTGGGAAAACCCTTACGGGTAAAAAACCCACCACCAAAGAGAGATCACTTTATTCAGTAAACAACATGATTACAATAGAGTTATCAGATCCTCTTTTCTAGACTCTGATCTCATAACTCTGTTCTCCCTTCATGCAGACACTTTGACTTCGCTACTTATAAAACCATCACCTCCACACAACCTTCATGCACACCCTTCTTCACTCTGCTCATCGGTTACATCTCTAGTAACTGACATCTGTCCAACCAAACATTCCTCTGTCAGTTTGTATAACAGTCTTGGAACGTAACCATCAAGTAATAGCTTGTCCATTCATGAATTCGTGGAAAACATATTATCCCATATTCATCCAGAAATCGGGTCGGTTCGTATTCAAATACTCTGATAGAAACATTCCAAGTGTCTGCCTACTAGTCTTTTGGACTTCGGTCCGAGCGACCATCCACAGTCGAATACTTCCCCATCATCCATCGGAACCAACACTAAAAAGTTACCTCGATATCCGATCAGCAATAAACAACTTCATTGGACTTCGGCGTAACTTTCATCCAGTCAACCCGATTGCCGAAGGCAACCTCATCGGGTATCGGTGTAGCAAACAACCAGTTCTCTAGATCTTTGATGATACCCTGATCACCGAAGGCAATTCCATCAGGTCATCAAGAAGACAACTAAACTACTATCCTGATCATCCGATCTTCCTTGATCTCTTTCTGTGCTCCACCACGTGGCACCCCCTAATTGGCTCTGGGGTCCCTGTCCCGCCACCTTAGCATGACCTCACTAATCGCCCAGAATGAAGCTCTTATTTATCGTTGGGTCCCACCATGGTCGCCAAGTCACAGAGGATAAACTTTGTGCATCTTGCCATAGCAGTATAGTGACAATTGTCTGATCATCCCGGACTTGTTCACCTATTAACCCATCTGAGTTGCTCTTTTTTCAGGCCCCACCACTTGGTCGCCAAGCCGCAATGGATAATGTTCGTGCATCTCCATCATGCGGTATAATGACAGTCATTAATTTACCTTCCACATGCACAATCTTTAACTTGCTTATTTTTGCATGTGCTTTGTCGCCAAGCCACGGGGAATAACTTTCAATCATCTTCCCATTGCAGTATAGCGACAACCATTGGATCATCTTGAACTTGATCACCAGTTAACCAATCATAGGAAGAAGATTCCATCGGCCATCAACATAACTATGAACAAGCAATCCCGATCCCCGATAAACTAGACAAGGAGGATATATCAGGTAGACCTAACCCGATACTTGTCCGCAACATGTTCATCGACCAAAGTTACACCGATAGGAAAAGTCCACAACCGATACCTTCCCACAAGTTGTTCCATCGGGGTAAGTTACATTGATCAACCTAAACATTGGTCAGGAGAATTCAAGGCATATTTCCAACAGTACCAACCTCAACGAGAAGAGTAATGGAGCCAATAGTAGGGCAAGAGAAACCATCATACACCTTGACCATTACATCGGATTTATCATATGTTACTTGATACAATTGTAAAGTATAGGGATATTCTTCACTAATCACATTCACCATACACATTGGATCAATAAACACCCCTCATAATAGTTTGTCTTTAATCTTCACAGTGATATATAGTGGTCCATCAGGTGCATCAATAGCCTCACTAGGATCAAAGGTAATTCATAAGTCCTGAGGAAATGTAGGTTTGTCAACAAGATTTACAACATTATTAAACTTGATTCCAAGGCCATTGGGAGAATATGCAAGAGGCTCAAACTCAAAAATATTAGTAGAATGGGAAGGCAAAGGATTCGTAAAGATTTGGAGGTTTTGATTAGGAGGATCTACAGACTTGTTTCCTTTGTCATTCAACGCCAACTATGAATATGGTATTGTTATCAATGAAGTCTTGAATATTACTCAAATTATAAAAATTCTTAGTTTCATGACCAGGTTGACAATGATATTGGCAAAAGGCTTTGGGATCATATGATAACATGGAAAAGGTTTAGAGGTATCAATTGGCTTGATGGGAGGAATTTTCAACACATTATTATTTAGCAATTTCAACATTATACTAGGCAAAGACTCAAAAATAAGAGTAAATTATTTTCTAAAGTATTTGGATGAAGGGGCCACACCTGATGTCATGGTTGCCACTTGAGTATTGATGTTGTCATTTATCAAGTGATGTATCCCTTGTTTGGTTTAAACTTCACAACAAATTATTGAGCACTCTCATTCCTATCAACCAAAGCCATTGAAGAAGATGATTCCAATTGACTCACTTGAAGCCAGCGATAATTATGAAGCATTCCACACAACATTGTAAAGGAAGTAAACTAAAAAAATAGAATCTTACCTCTAATGTTTTTTTGTAAATTAGTAATAAAAATTATTTGAACATCATAATCAGGCATTAGATAAGTAATTTGAGAATATAAATATTTATATCTACCAATAAAATTAGTCACTTTCTCTTTAACTCTTTTCTTACAATGAATCAAATCAATCAAAGTAATATTAGGACCAATATTATTGTGAAATTGTTGAATGAAAGCATTAGCTAATTATTGAAATGATGTAATAGAATAAGGAGGCAAAGAGAAATATCATTGCAAAGCTTTATCGCTAAAGGTTCGAGTAAACAATTTAGCCATAAGTCTTTGGTCATGAGCAAAGTCACTACACAAAGTTTGAAATATTTTTCACATGAATTTAGGGATCACTTTTTTCATTGTAAAACTCTAGTTGAGGGACTTCCATATGTTTAGGAGGGACAACATGGACAAGATAGAAAAAATAAAATAAAAACTTGAAGTTTTAGAAACACAAGAGATGTTTGAGGAGCCCCTTCTGCTCCTATAAAGTATTCTTCTTTTAATGGTAACTATTTTTCATGTAATGGATTTGGACATAGAGCTATTGAATGCAGAAGTAGGATGATGAGAAATAGATACAAGAATTTAAGTTATGTTTGTTCTTTCAATGGAATATGTTATGCTTGCAATACATATAGACACAAAGCTTTTGAATGTAGAATATTTAGAAATATCAAGAGTAGTGGTGTATAATCTCAAAGAGGTCTAGTATGTCATAATTGTAACAAGATGGGTTATATTGCAAAACATTGTAGAAGCAGAACTGAAAAATCTAATGGTCCAAAAAGGAAGATTGATATCAATAAAGTAAAGGAGGAGATGAAGATGAACTAGGTGAAGAAATCCAATGATAAGATTGAATAAAATATTGAGGATGGATCCGCACCTTCTGTGGGTGCAGACCCTTCTGGTAATTAGCTCAGACAGTCGTGTCTTAGGAGGAGATTTTAAAAGCATATCTTTCATTCTCTCTTGGCTTGGCGTTGGGTTTCTCTTAGCATTGCAAAAGTATGAAAGTGATTTCCAGTGGTTTCTAAGCAAGTTTGATGGTTCAGATCTTTTTCAATGACTTCGGGTATACAGTATTAGCTTTTTGAGGAAACCCTAATTGACAATTATATATTGGTTATTTGAAATTCATTTGTGAAAATTGTGATCTAAGAACAAAAGAGCACGAGGAGAAGAGAAGAAGAATTATTCAAAGGTATTTTTCTTGTTTGAGATATTTTTTTATGGAAAACCCTAATATTATATGTGGTAACAATGAAGCAAGACCTAGTTCTGAATTTAGACCATTTTCATTGGCGAGTGATCCGATAGGTGCATTTTTTGTTGTTCCCAACAAAGTGGTATGTAAACAAGGAATTTTTAGTTATATTCATGTTTCTTTGGAAGAGTATGATCACAAGAAACTTAATTATTTCAAAAGAATTCAACTAGTAGATGGTGCACAAACATTTAGAGTAGAATATGCTAGTTTAGGGCATAAGGGTTTGGATGCTTGGAGTAATTTTCCTATGTTTCATGATGAGGAGATAATTAAGATAGTATATTAAGTAGAATTCATGGAGATTGTCTATGGTTGGATCGACCGTATTAGATTTTGAAAGAGGCCCTAAGGGATATGATTGGTTTATGCTCAATTGAAATTGTTCCTACGTTGAAATTTGTGAAGAATGATGAAGTAAAAAAACTAACAAGTGTTGTGTTTGATAAAAGAGCCTTACGAATTGATACCATTATTGACTTGGCAATCAGATATGTGAATATGGGAATTTTATATAAGGTGTATTACAGGAATCATGAAGGTTCGACTTCTTCTATGATATTATATGTGGCTTATAAGATGGTGAAAGAAAATGTTGATTATAATCTATGTGAGTTGTTGAGGTGACAAATGTTAAATAACCTCCAATTGATGAAGACTGAGTTGTACCCCTTTCCGATATGGTCACTTATTGTGTGCTTGGTATTATACTTTTTCAATGAATTATCTAGATTAAAAAATATAGTATGGAGAAGATATGTTCTAGTAAGTACTCAAATTAGAAGATATTTGGATAATTTGGATAATTGTGATGCTTCTTGTCACAAATTCTTTTCAAATTTTCAGAAAGAGATTATTATGAGGAATTATATTCCTCTGAAGATTGTCGAATGGTATAGAGATGATATAACCTTTCTAGTGGACAAGGAAAATTGTTTCATTAAAGTTGTTGTTCCAAGAACTTCATAGGTGGATAAGCTTCCTTATCAAGTATGAGAAGATGAATGCATGAGCATTGTGGAAATAATTCCTAAGATGCCAAAAGATGTAAATGCAAGAAGATTTGGGACATATGATGAGATTATGAGTAGAAGTGTTGAAAAGAGATCCAACAAGTTTGAGATGGTGTCAAAAGGAAAGAAAGCAAGGAGATAACTAGAGGAAGAGTATTAGCTTCTTCTTCTAAGGAGTCTAAAGGTAAATGGATATCAAAGAAATCTACATAAGCTGTCATTGTTGCGAGTGATGAAGAAAACCTAGAAAAAGTTAGTTTGTAGAGATGTACTAACACGAGGAAGTTGGTAATTTCTTCCCCAATCTCTTCAAAGAAAGGCTCATTTGATGAAGATAAATTACTTGAAATTCTTGGGAGGCTTGATAGTTTGAAAAGTGTTGGTGAGTTGTATCTCACTATTACATCTCATGATCAATAAATTATTGAGCAGGTGTGTGTAAGATGTATTTGCTCCATAATAATTTTACTCCTATAAATGCCATTGATGTTCTTCTAGAAGTGCTCATAGAATTGTAAATTGAGCGAACAAATTTTTTTGTTGGTGATGATAGTGAATCTAGTGAACCTTGCACATAAGGAAATATGATAGAGAAAATGATAGAAAGGTGCCTGAAGGCACATCATGATCTTAAGTTGAACCTGGTTAATTTTAAGAAAATGATGGACAATGCATCCCAATTGTACAAATATTGATTAAGATGACCTACATCTACAAAGCAGTTCAAAGATGAAATAGACTCCATCGAATCTCAACTTACAAAGTTAGCCCAGTGTTTTAATATTTACAAAGATGCCAATGGTGCAATGAGGTCCAAGGCTCGAGATCTCAATTGTTAGTTGTCTATGAGGTAGAAGTAGAGAGAAGAATATATTAAACTATTTTTTGGACTCAAGGATGCCATAGAATTGCAGTTGTCCACTTTTCTGAAATTATTGTCTGATGTGAAAAGGGTTGAGCAGAGTGTTGTTGATACTGATGTCTTTGATGTTGCAGTGAATTTATGTGTTGATTATGAATGTCAAAGCAGTATTTTGTCTGCTACTATTTGTGCATGAAACTCTTCTTTTATTGGTTTGAAGAAACAGTACAAGGATATTTGACCTGGAAATGTTTAATAGGTATTTCTATTTTCGTTTGCTTTCTAGATTTTTCTATTAAGGGGAGTTGTAGTTTTTGATCTATATGGATTTTGGCTTGAGGATTCACACTTTGTCATTGTTGTCAAAGGGGGAGAAATATGGTAAGGGGGAGATACAAAGGAATATGTTTGCAGAGGTTTTTGTTTTACCATCAATGACAAAGAGGTAAATTGTCATCAGATAAAGAGCTCGCTACATCAAATGTGGGCACATTAAACTTGGATTGGGTAATGGAAGCCAGTTGGTGTTGTAGGGATGTGACAATTTGGGACAAGTTATCGATGGTTGCTTTAGTGGATGGATTGAAATTAGACATATTAGATTGTGATGGAGGAGTAACATTGTTGTTTGTTGGTGGAGGTTGAGAACAAGGAGGTGGAACACTATGATATGTGGGTATGGGAGATGATTAGGATACAAATGGAAGACTCACAAAAGGAGGTATGTAACAATTTTGATTAAAAATATCGTCCCCATGACTAACATGTGCAGGGTTAAGATTTTGTGTGGAAGTAGTCGTGATAGAAGATACAAAGTGAGGCACATTATGCAAGGATGTAGGAATAGGAATAGAATTCAATTGACTTTACTAGTGGGTTGAGAGTAACCAAGGAATTTTGGCACAAATTTTGATAGGAATGGTATTAGTGTCAACAATATGAGCAAGGCCACACAACAAATCAACACCAATTTTATCACTTTGCACCATTCTTTTTAATCCTTCAATCAATGGGATTGCTTCACTTTCTGAGTATTGTTGACTCATCCCTTGTTGAAGATTTTAAAATTCATTGCCAATCTTCTCCAATTGGTCAATGGTAACCCTAGTGAGTGATTCATCCTCATCATGATAATTATGAAAAGAATGGTAATAAATGGCATCATTTGTTGGGTTACGGGAACCACCAATGTTATCATGAAATAAGCTATCCAAATTAGGCTCCATATTCATAGTAATTAAACCTTGGGAAGCCTTAATTATACAACTTCTTATCGTGAGAATATTGTAGGTAGGACACGTGGTTGCAAAACTCATGCACAAAGGAGGGAAATTTGAATACACAAATTGAAGATTGTGATTAAACAATGTAAAGTTCTGTAAAATTGATTGATTAACCAAATAATTAAGCAATTTGATTTGTAAATTTGAAAGATAAATGCCTTCAAATCATAGAAAACATATCATAAAGATCAAATTTAAAAATGAATTTGAAAAATTATACAACCCACAAGTAAATTTTAAAATTATAAATTAGGGTTTTCATGAAATTAACCTCTAAATTTATGTAATTCAATTGAAAATGAGATCTATGAGTGAAAATTAAAATTAAAATGCATAAACAATCATATCTAAGATAATGAACCCAAATTAGGAAACTCAAAAGTTCAATTGTAAAATTATAAATTAGGATTTGTGTGAATTCAACCTCTAAATTTATGCAATTCAATTGAAAATTTAACTTGTAATGTAAATTTGAATTTGAAAATGCATAAACAATCAGATCTAAGAGCACAAATAAAAAATTAAGGTGCAATAAGTCAGGTTCACCAAAATGTAGAGGTGAAAATTTAGGGTTAGGGTTAAATTAAGATAATAAAACCACTAAGTAACCTAATTTACAAATACATTGAGGAAAGATGGAATCCAATAGATCTAACCTTGTTAAGTCAAGATTCTGATCAGATTCCTGGCCTCCTAGATGGGGTTCTTTCTTCCCTAAATTGAATTGAATTTGAATTATTAAAATTAGGGGAAGATAGTGAATTGTTGAAGCAATTTGATAGAAACGGTGAGCTATAGGTGTCATAAGGAGCCACAAACCTATATTTGAGCAGAAGAATATGATTCGAATATGTTACCAAAAGTTTGACTTGATTTTTCAGGACCGTGTTGTTCCAACTCGACCTGGTCCTCTAAATTTATCATTATCAAAAGGTGAACTTGTTTGTCTATGTGAATCTTGTCGATCCTCTCGAACATATCTCTGTAGCTATTTTTGCATATAGAAAGAAGGGGGAAATTGTTGGGAATAGGGGTTTGCCTTAGGTCAAAGCTAGGTTTTGGAATTAACCATGAAATTGAATTGAAAATGTAAATGAAGTACTACAGTAAAATATTTTCCTTTTGAGGGAAAGGCTGAAAATATTTGAAACACTAATGATATACCTTTAATGAAGTTTTGTTTATCTTCACCAGGGAATTAGGGTTTCATGTAGATAGTCTTCATAAAACATAAAATAGGATTGTCATCTCCAATGCTTGAATCTTGAATTCACTTCTACTCCAATTCTTGATAGAAGACTAATTGCTTGCTCACTTGAATTCACTAGGGTGTAATCTAGATCTTGAATTTTTGAATTAGCTTTAAAATGAGAGGGGTAGACATCCTTTTATACCTGTTGGTTGAAAATCATTGAATTTTTTACATGAGTTGGCATGGGATCTAGGTCCTCACCCAAATTAGGTGACCATTATGAGGCCCCAAAATGGGCCCTTTTTTAGAGGACCATGGCACCTAGCACCATGGTCCAAGAAATCAAGGCTCCAAGATCAAGAGTAGATAGTGTAGACAATGAAAATTTGTATTTGATACTTGGGGTGAGTAGAATTAGTGCTCCAGTCAGGTCTTAGAGGACATAAACACCAAAGTGAGGCCTAAGTGAGGACAAAATTATAGGTGAGTACAATTTAGGATGCTACAATAGAATCGACCCAAAATACATCACCTGAAAGGTATAAGGAACATGTGAGGGCTCACACCAAGTCAACACACCTTCCAATTAACACCAAAAAAATTTATGCACAACTCAGACTAGTACATACAAATTGGTACAACACTTGATATGTTAAACACATACTATCTTATTCCAGGCCTAAAAGGAAACAATTCAACCTAAGAGAACCACAACATCTTGATCTGCAGCATAGTCACGATGAGAAAAGCAATCCAAATGGAGAATATGATCATCAGAGATATATCTGTTATACACACTTATTTCAAACCACAATGAGTTTCACCAAAGCAGACATAAAAGAGAATATAATTACTTTCACACCAAGTGAATCACCAAGCTTCCAAAAAGACATTAAGCCATCACCTTACATCATCTCATCAACACAACATGAATCTTCAATCGGTTTTGTAACATAATACATAGAAATAGGCATCTGGACTAATAACCAGATTGAACCATGTATTAGTTGAACATATATAACCAGATCACCAACAACAATTGGTTCATATATTATTGTAGATATATGATTTCCATAGCTCATAGTGTTAACATACATTCTATTCATGTTTCTCTTGTTTTTCTTTCTCCTAATGATGGATCATGGAGTGTGATCTGGAACGTCCAGCAAAAAAATTACACAGTTGATTCTTGAAGCTATGTATGTTAATCATATAGGATTGACAAATGTTTGACATCAATGACAACAATGATATCCATATATGTAATAACAAAAAATAATTGACATTTAATAATCACCATTCATCATAATATATTATCATAATTTAGCATTAACTAGCTAGATTATTTTAGATTTTTTATTTTTGCTAGAGAAATTACTACTATTTATTATAGATAGACAAGGTATTACTATAAATTAAGTTCTTTGAAAATCTAGTAGAATCTAGCTTGTTTATTTGTTAGAGATTTGACACATTTGTGCATCTAGAAAAAAGAAGAAAAAATTTGACAATTGTCAACATATAATTGTTGTTGGAAAGTGCTAAGAAAAGTCAAAAAGTAGTTTTAGTTAAATGGGGATATCTCTCTCATTTATAGAATCATAATTTCAATTCAAAGCACTTAGGATTGTTAAGAATTTTGCAAAGTACCACAAGAAGATCTGGTAGTAGAGCAAGAAAATTGGATTTTTGACCCATAAAACACAACAACCAAAATTCAATGTCATTAGCAACAAGTTTGGGATATCATGAAGAAGCTAACAAATTTGATAAGGTGTTAATATATCCTTGTCTAAAGGAGAATATTGATATACTTGAAGAGAGTAAGTTTGAAATCAATGAATACATGTTCTCTAGCATCTTAGAAGAATTTTGTTCAAGAATTCATGCCAAGGTAGCACTTCCTAAATCAAGAAATTATGATCGTGACAAGATGCTATTTTATGAGGCAAATGAGGACGACCTTCTTTTGTAATATGAAGAAGTTAACATACATAAGGTTTTTGGCTAAGATGAACATGATATCAAATTATAATTCTTACTTTAGGAAGAGAGCTACCATGAAGTTAGAATCAATCCTCTCATGGAAAAATGTAGAGAAGTTGAAGAAGACCAATTTTGGGATGACTTAGAAGTGTGGGTATGTGTAGGATCAAGAGGGGACAAACCTTTTATGAGCACCACCAAGATCAAACTCAAGGCCAACATCAAGATGCTCACCAAGGTCATAATTATACTCATGGTTATGATAGACAACCTCGTATTATATTTGAAGATCAACACCAAGGTTATGCTTTTGATGCCAACCATACTCATGGTCATGATGCTCACACTCATCCAAAGTCTTATGCTCAATACCAAAACTATGACCCATATAGCTACACTCCTCCATCTAGCACATGATATCCTAGTTACATTGTTCCTCCTGATGGCCATCATAATTATTCCATTCCTCCTCCTCCTCCTCCTGGTGACTTAAGCATAGGGTTAGATTGAAGGAATATAGCACCGCCTAAGGATTATTTGCAAAAATAAGTAAAGAAATTGAAACAACAAATGGCTAGCATTAAACAATGGTGGAAACTGTCAGTAAAGTCAGCAAAATTGAGGAATGTCTCAAAAGTATCACAGAGAAAAGCTTAAACATTTTGAAGGTCTCTGCTGGCAATACCAAAACCCTCATCAACAAATTGGATGAGGAGAAGGACACCCTGGAAATTGACTCTGACACTGAAGGCACGGGAGATGTTCAAGGACCCAGAACAAGAACCAGAGGTAAAAAGAAGGAGAAGAAGCCAAATAAGGACCTGGATGAACTCAAAGCTGTTGCGGCCAACTACGACCAGCTGGTGATTAAGGCGGAGGACCTCCTAAAGACTCTATAATTGTGTAGTGTTTTCTTGGTTTCTATTGTTTTGTTGTTTCTATCTTTTGATGTCTTTTTTGTTTACTGGCTTTATTTCTAGTCGTTTTGTAAGCCATTTTTATATGGTCTGGATACTCTATGATGATCTTTTTTAATCTCCTATGTTAAAGGTTTCGGGTCATGAAAACCTATTTTTCTTATTAATCAGAACAAATGGCTAGCATACATATACCTATCAAGAATTATACACTTCAAGGCATTTTTCCTTATCCTTTTGATAGGACTATACCCATGCCACCCTTTCCTCCTAATTTTGATGCACCTAAATTTGACAAGTATAAAATAAAGGGTGATCCTAAGGAACATATTAGAGAATTCTTCAATGCTTGTATAGAGGATTCTCATGAGTATTCATACTTAATGCACCTCTTCCCTCGTAGTCTAGGTGGACAAGCTATGGAATGGTTCTCATTAAATTACCACCTAGGATTCATTCTTGGGGTGATGACTTGGCTAAGAAATTTATTCAACACTTCTCCTATAACATTGAATATGGGGTTTTAGTGACAACTCTATGTACCACTAAGAAACACAATCGAGAATATTTTTTATCATTTTTGCAAAGATGGATAAGTTTGACTAGTCGTTGCTCTTGCCATGTGCTACAAAAACAATTGGTTGAGATGTTCATGTAGAACCTAAATCGAGAAATTGGATATTATCTTTGCAAGTTATATTTAACCACATTTTAAGAAGTTGTTGAGAAAGGTATATTTCATTTAAAAGGTTCTTCTTGAACAAGGTCTTATCAAAAAATTTAAAGAGAACAAAGATCATCCTAATACAAAGGAAAAAACACACTTTTAGAACGAGAATAAGAATATTGTTAACAATGGGGTTGTGGATGCAAACATGACAAAACCTTTTATAGGATTTCTTGGAACTATCTCATCAAACAATCAAGTGAATAACCAAAGGGCAACAAGGCCTATGACACAAAGGAAATACACACCTTTGGGGGAACCAATTTAATTAGCATTGCAAAAATTAGTTGCTAATAAACTTATTACTTTACCATAAAATCCACCTTTTGAGGGAACCAATTGAATCAACATTACAAAAATTGGTTGTTAATAAGCTTATTACTTTACCAGAAAATTGACCTTTTGAGCCAAAGGTTAAGCCAACATGGCAAACTGATAATAAATTTTGTTAATATCATACAAAAAAAGGGAACAAGACTATCAACTGTCATAAGCTTAAGAATCTTATTCAAGATCTCATTGAGAATGGTGTGATTGAAGTTGAGGGATATTCATCCAATGAAGAACATGTGAGGTTTAAGGATCCTTTCCCAAAATATGATAAAGGAAAAGCTCCTAAGGCCAATTATGATGCCAATACCAATTATTCCAATGTTTCTTATGAGTATATGGTCAACCACATTTCTAATATGGACCATCATGTGTCTACCATAACTATCAAGGACAAAACACCTAATGCAATACAGCAACCCATCGGGGTAAGGTCACTTTGCAAGGAACCATGCCCAAACCCTCCTCATCCTCCAATCAATATGGCCTTTTTGAACAACTTGGAAAAACACCAACCCACATATCAATTCTTGAGCTTTTACGCATATACCCTTCACATAAGGATATCCTAGACAAACATTGTAAGAAACCTCTATCCCTACCAACCTAAACATGGATCACTTTCAAGTTAAGGTGGGACACTTATCCTTGCCTCATCATCTTGCATTCATTGAGCATGATGATACATCCCACAAACAACCTCATAATGCACCTCTCCATATTGAATCTTTTGTCCATAAAAATTGAATAAAGTTAGTTTTTATAGATGAAGGAGTAGGTCTATACATTTACACTTTGAAAGTAGTTTTAGCATTGGGATTATTTAAAGGGGTTGTGGGTTCCAAGAGAAAGATAAAAATAAAAAACTATGCTGAAAAAGAGGACTCATCCAAAGGAATAGTTACCCTACCAATCAAAGTTGGGCCGATAGTACAAAATGTGGTTTGCCAAGTTTTAGGCCTTGATCTCACATATAACATCCCCTTGGGTTGTCCTTGGATCCATGCCATGTGAACAATTACCTCTACATACTATCAATGCATCGAATTATTGCATAATTTAATATAAGTTACCATTCTCGTAGATCCAAATCCATATATGTATTGCAATAATATTCACTCTAAGACAGAAGCTATAATATCTATCAATCGAGAAGCTAGTTCATGTTTGTCTTATGTCAATCCTAAGTCATTAAAATCCTCTACTTCTAAGCAACCTAAGATCAAGGCTAAGGTCAAAATTAAGGGAATGGGAGAATATAGTTTGCAACAATCCATGTATCTTACACAACTTATAGACTCCCCTAAGATTTATGGCAGACCACTATCTTCACAACCTATGATGATAGTTACTATAAACTGGGATCCTACAGCTTTTACTAGATGGGGTGAAATGGAAGATTAACTTTTCAAGATGTTATGTAAGGAGCCAAAGGAACATTCAAAACATGATAACATCAAGCATACCTATTGATAACTATGGGAAAGGCTTCAAATTCCTACAAAAAATGTGGTATGATGATAGAGTGTCATGCCCAAACTTTTGGGCACGAACGGGATAAAAAAAAAATTTAATTCCAACTTAATAACATTAAATTGCCATTATGAAATGCACTATCAAGTTTTGTCTTAACTACGTGGGAGTTAACTTTAACCACTAACACAAGTAGAGAAAAATAAATTTAAAATTAAATGCGGATTACTAAAGGAATTAATTTATTTTCTCATCTAAATTGGCTAATAGTTAATTAAATCAAAACTCCCTAAAATATTTGGCGAAGATATTATTAATCTCCAATAAGTCTATTTTTTCTAAAATTCATTTTAAATCAATAATTAAAGATAATTCGACTAAAGAGTCAATTAATTCAAAATGAATATCTTCCTTAAGTTTATTAATAAAATAATCTAAAAATATCCCTTTTCTTTTATACCCTTATGTTTAACAACAAACTTCTAATAAAATATTTGATCTACCAGTTGCCCTTAAACCACATTATTATTAAATGTTTAAATTAAAATAAACATTAATACATGTAAATTAAAAAAAAAAATTAATATATATATTTTTCCTTAAACAAATATTATTACAACTTACTCAAATTCGCTCATATTATTATAACTCTACAATTTTGTCAAAAATCATATTCATAACCCTGTATATATATATATATATATATATATATATATATATATATATATATATATATATATATATATATATATATATATATAAGTGTTATAACCATGCAAACCCTAACCCTTTATTTATTATAAAATAAGCCTCTCATTATTTTTTTTTCCATTCTTTATTATCTTTCCACATTTCTTTTACCCTAGCCCTAACCGGCTAGGGTTTTAACTTTATGTTGGCTGTGCAGGGCGAGCTCACCAAGTAGTGGCCATGGCGGCTAAGGCAAAGGGGGAGGAGAGGTGGAGGTGGCATTTCCGGGGGCGCTGCTCACTGTGGGTTACCACAATGGCGGCGACCACTATGGCCAACCACAATGGCAGTGCACGAGGTGTCCATTGTGGGAAGCCACAGTAGCGGCGTCCACTGTGGTCGCCCACAGTGGCGGCCCTTGGGGCGTCCACTACAGGACGCCACAGTGGCGGCACCAGGCCGCGCCGAACACTATGCTAGGCACAAGGGTTCGGCCTAAACCCCGCCTTGCCTTTATTTTTATTTTTTTTTAAGTTTTTTAAACTTTATATATATACATAAACAAATTTATATGCAAATACATATGATTAAATGAAATTCCTTTCTAAACAAAAAAATATATATACTCATTTGTATATATATATATATATATATATATATATATATATTACAACAAGGCAAAACCTGTAAATACATGTTGGTGTCTTTACTTTGAAACATTTTTAACAGAGTAGTTAGATTCTTCAGATTTAAATAAATGGGTATTTTTCCCGTTAGATTCAAATGTCTTGTAGTCAAAAATAAAAAACAAAAATCAGATAGTTTATTTAATTCCCGGACTTATTTTTTGCAAGTAATTAAAATTTACAGAAGTAAATAAGTTCAAACAGCAACTTTGTAAATCTAGAAAAATTATTAAAATAAAACTTTAGAAATGGATATAGTAAATTTTGATTTTATTTTCTGCAATAAATAAAATGACAGATTTAAATAATTTTATACAGCAACTATTATATATATATATATATATATATATTGCAACAAGGCAAAACCTGTAAATACATGTTGGTGTCTTTACTTTGAAACATTTTTAACAGAGTAGTTAGATTCTTCAGATTTAAATAAAATGGGTATTTTTCCCATTAGATTCAAATGTCTTGCAGTCAAAATTAAAAAACAAAAATCAGATAGTTTATTTAATTCTCGGACTTATTTTTTGCAAGTCATAAAAATTTACAGAAGTAAATAAGTTCAAACAACAACTTTGTAAATCTAGAAAAATTATTAAAATAAAACTTTAGAAATGGATATAATAAATTTTGATTTTATTTTCTCCAATAAATAAAATGACAGATTTAAATAATTTTATACAGCAACTATAAAAATATATTTCTATTTAAACTAATTAGACTATTTAACTTAGATTTTAATTTCTACAAATAAATGAAATGAACAATAACAGAGCTTTAATATACTATAGTTCCATTTCCATAGACAGGACTAAATATATTATTTCCAATTTTCTATCATACATGCTTTTCTAATACTTTCTTTTCCAATATTTTGAATGCATAAGGAAATAAATGAACCCCTATTTACAAAACAACATGCATGCAACAAATAATATTTTAGAAACTATAGGAACTTAATCCAAGGTAAACCTTTCATTTTTTTTGCAACAAAATAATGGTTAATAAAAAAAACAATATATCTCCTCAAAGTATATTTAAAGTACATTCCAGGCAACCTTACAAATGGATCTCTTATTTCTAATAATGAGGATTTTAAATAACAACGGGTACATTTCCTTTTCAAAGAAATTACAATATTTAGTTTCCTTTTTTCATTGCTACAACTTAAAATATAAGCTATTTCATTTCCCAATCTTTTTCTGCAAACACACAAGTCCTGCAACTTCTACGGGTTCTTTTCTTTTCTTCCAACAACCTGCAAATGAATCAAAAGCTATGACCATGGAGAGCTCACCTCCCAGCCTAGGCTAACTAGTAGCCACCCCCGAGATTGGAGAACCAAGCCCTAGACAAGTAACACACATGCAAACACAGTAACATGGGAAAAACAATCACATACACATTCCCAACCCAGGCTACACTGCACCACACATTGTGATGTCTTTTCAAGGGTGGTAGTGGACCAAGTACCCTGAGGAGACTACAAGTATGGTAAAACACAAAGCCACCTCATGGCAAACCAAATACATCATAAGTATAACAACCTCACATCCTTATGCCCCCCAAGGCATTCATGTCTTATTTCCCTCCTTATGACCCCCAAATGCATAAACAAGCCATGCAACAAGGGTCACATAAATATCCCTTGTGATCACTCTCATAATGAGAGCCTCTCACTCAAGGGCTGTCAAACTTCTACCACCCACAAGACCATCCTCTCTCCCAAGAGTAGGAGGCCTTGGTTACTCCCAAAGCACATAAAATGCATACAATAAGTAAAACATACAACACAATTAATTTTCCAAGGAAAACATACAAGAAACTAGCCTTTTTACACAAGCAATTCTTTTCTACATAACATGCAATATGAAAAACATTACAAGAAGAGTTAAACCAACCTTCAAACTACCCAAAGGTATGCTAGATTAGTTGAGGATGAGTAGCCCAATTCCACAATTCCTTGCTTCTCTACCCTTAGCCAAAATCCTATACCAAATCTATTCTTTTCAAAATTGCATTGTCTCCAAAAATGGAGAGTGGGTGATTGCTCGCAAAATCTCACATTCTTGCCTAAGAAGACCTCAGTGAGAGTTCTCACAGGTTTCTAAAATTGAAAAAGGAAAAAGTCCAGAAAAAATCAAAAGGGATCTCTCACCAAAAAGAAAAGTTAACTAACCTAGATGATGCCTTCTAAATTCAGTTTTCACACATCTTAGAAAACTCACTTTTTAGGGTGACTAAACAGCCACATGGGAGTTGTCACATGCCTAAAATTACTCCTAACCCTTAGGTATACCTTATGGGCTTTAGGAAACACCTTTAAACTACCCCTATGAGTCCATTTAACCCCTTTTAAACCCATCTAAAGTTAACTTTCGGGTCAAACCTAAGTTGACCTCCCCAAAGATTCTTTACCCATGGAAAATATAGAACCATATTAAATTATTTGAAAAAGCTATGGTTAAAACAACTCCCTCCAAGAGACAATTCAAAAATAAAGACATAAATCAACACATGTGTCAAGTGACACAATAAAATACTTTTACAAAATTACACATGAAATTTTGTCTCTTGTTGGATTTACACAATTTAATAAATTTAATTTACACACATACCACATTCACTTTCACAAATAAAATATGATACAAACGGGATGTTGTCTCTCCAAATAGACAACCCCTGGTTTTACGAATGTACAAAGGTCTAGGTTTGGTTCTCCATAATATTTCCATGGTCACATGGATAATTTTCCTATGCATCTCAATTACACATTAGTACTTCCAAATAACCTCATATAATATTTAAACACATGAATAAGAATACACGTCAAACACTCTGCATACAATATACATTTAAACAATCAATACATCTTACATCCAAATAAATCCACATAAGCAATTATCATAATCCTCATAATTTTAATCCATACATAAAACAGTCATCCTATTTCTATCATCATAGTGAAGTCTTGCAAATACAATAATGACATATATCATCTCAAATTTATCCTATTTTGGAATCATAGAGTTCTATATCATAACGCATATAAATGAAACATCAACATTCATCAATGTTATCCAAATCATGGAATCTTATAAGTTCTAAATCCATAATGCATAAAAATGTAAACCTCGAGGTGAAATGATTTCGTAACCTGGTTCAATTACTTTTCTCACCAATCTATTTGTCTAACATAGCCCATCCTATTTAATTATAGCATTTATTAGTAGGGTCAAACATGGTCAACTAAGTTAATCAAAGCTTGGTTGGGGAGGGCCTTACATCCTCCTCCCCTAGAGTTCGACTTACTCCTGGAAGTCGCATGAGTAGATTTACGAAGTAGGGACATAACTTTTCCCACAATTTCAATAAGTTACTCAAAATCTTATCTTGCCTACTAGAAAGGTGAAATACCAAAATCAACTTATTATTGTAATTAACTTACTATCTTCACAAGGTTAAATTCTTAGTATTTTTATTACATTTCCCTTCGATCTCAGGTATGTGTTTTACAAAGTTCTTCTTTTCAACAACTTACATTAATGCGCCATCCAAATCATATCAATAACACACATCAACTCCCACAATCAAGTTTACACATGATAGTTTACTTATTAATGTCTAGGAGTCATACTTATTAAGGGTTTGTGTAAAACATGTTTATCCCACCGCAATTGTCATCCATGCTTGCCTCTAAAGAGAATTGACATCACAGTTTATTCTTAATGAATCTACTTATTTTACATCAAGGCACCTCATTAGGGTGTTAATAAAATATTTGTTAAACCGTCCTAGGTGCATAATTTCTTCCAACTTCCTTAGGTAACAAGGTCTAATCAAATTTAGGTTCTTCAAATTCGCCCCTATATAGGGTAGTTTTCTACCACCAGGGATTACAATGTTTATATTTCTAGGCACCAAGGTTTAAGTTTCATAGGGTACATTATTAGCAATTTCCAAACATTAAGGTACATAACAATCTCATTCTAAGGGAGTGATGGAAATTATTAATACTTATTTTAGATATCATCCACGCAATCATCTTCATACACATGCCAAATTTACCAATTGACAATCATCATTTTCGCAATTCATTAGGCCTAGGTCACACTATTGTTATAAATCTTTTTCTTCCAGATTACTCACAATTAATTTTACTTAGGAGGATATTCCTTCCTTTATCTTGATTTGATAAAATTTATTCTTTGTAAATTCTTTGTGCCTAATTTCACTCCTTGCGGTATTCTCCCTTGACACACTATCAGTGGTTCAACGAACATGATAGACATTTACACAAATCGCATCACTAGGGCTAGCTATATCAACCATCAAAATGACCACTTGACACTTTAAAAGGTCAAAATAAAAATTACTTTTACCAAGTCCCTTCAAAAGAAGAAAAAAAATGCCGGCAATTGAAAAATATTAAAACTAGAAACATGGCAAGTGCCATAGTTCCAATAAAAGAAACATAAATTTAGTGGTCCTCTCTTCATAAAAATAAATAAATAAATAAATGAAAGTACTAGCCCCTAGGTCACAATATACTTTTCAAAGAAAGTTGAAAATATTGACGAATCAAAACTTGAAACAAGATGACCATACTGGTCATACCCTAGGGAGTAACCGCAACACCTCACCCAAGATCACATGTCCTGAGTGTGTTAGGAAGTGATTGTTAGACTCTTAAGGTTCTTAGATTCTTTATAATCCTTTATTGATTTATGAAATGAATTCTTATAAGCAAGAGATCGCATTCGTTTTAATAAATCATGTTCCATTTTAACCTTCACATGCTTACTATTTCAAGCAACACTTTCCGATATAATCCACTATCTATGTAGGGTTATTAACATCCTTAATTATATTCTAACAGGTGAGTGCACTAACTCTACCATTCTCCGTCCATTCCTCTTGCACTAATTTTTTTTTGAACACTTAATTATACGCAATCTATGCTTAATTAGAGGTTAAAGCTTAACAAGCTGATCCAACGAAACCGTAGGTCTCGATAAAACTCCTAGGCGATAGGATTAAGAAAATTACTAACATAATAATTACGATGACTCCTATTATCAAACGGATCGAATAAATTTTATAAGGGCAATAATAATTTCCCTCAAAAGTCCCTTTCATTTCAGTTGCATTTAATAGTACTTAATTAGATCATCTTCTACTAAATAGACCTTTATATAGTTACTTGGTTCAATATCAGTTATTTAATAAATATCCAGTTTCCTCCGTCCTGTTAATACATCATTCCTTAATAACTTAATTTAATATGACTTCTATTAATTATCTTGATATGTTAAACCTTGATTCAATTGTTACGTGGTAACTCGAGTATCAACACTTCCATGTCTTACACACACGGTTGATAGTTCGGTACAAAATTGACACTTGTTTACTTAGATCCACTTAGGATTTGTATAATGTAATCATATAATTTTACTAGGGACATCTTTTGTTTTCTTAGCACCTTATGCTAGCTCCTTATATTTTCACCTCTAACATTCCCTTGCCTTCATTAGGTAGGAGCTTGTTGTCAAATTACTAACACATTTGGGGTGGAATTATTGTCAAGTAAGATCGATAACGATTGACAACAATTCCTACCCACACATTTCATGACCTATTTCAAACAACTCAGAGAGTGGACTTATTCTCTCCTACTTACTTATGCAACTATGAAATCAAGGGGGTGTGCATTCGAAAAGTGACCAACACCCATCCTTTTAATTAAAATTTAGTAAAAGGGAAGTTATCTCATTCCGTATTACTTATTTATATTTACTTACTAGCCCATTTTTGGCATATCACAACCTTTGATTTTCTTCAATCCACAAAAAGCCACCTTATCATCATAATATCTTATTACCTAATTACAGTATAACTTAAAGGTGTCCAATAATTACCAATGTCTTAAGACTCCCATAACTTTCCAAGTTCTCCCTTGGCTAACCCCAAAATTCGGCTCCTTATCAATGTTCTCATAAAATATTTTATAGTGCCAACTAATTCTCATTAAAACTTTGCTATTATATTTTTGTTATACTATATTTCTATAAGCCATTTCCATCCGCATGTTGCTTCATCCATACTTAATGTTTTCGCATACTTCTACATTTGAGTGCCATAATTTGCAAAACTTCTTCGATTGTGCCTAGTAGTTAAATTGTGTTACATACTGTCTTGTACCTAGCGACTAACCATGATTGGGTTGCACTTTTCTCCTTAGTTTCTGAATGAATATTAGTTACACATTCCTAGATTATAGGATCCTAATACTTTTACACTCCTTGCACTTTAATGGGGATTTTTGTACGATTCCCAAATCCACTCTACTCTCTCTTCCATTATTTAATTTTTTTCCAAGATTATCTTCCCGTGAATGAACTAGTTGAGGTTTTACCTACTTGTTTCCCCAGTTATATAGCCACGGATGAACTTTAGGGTTTATTGTAAAAATGTGTTTTCACTCAAGAAGTTCATGTCTCCTTTCTCCTTATTTAACTCACCTATAGTATTACTAGTGTTTTCTGATCAAGGGGATTGCCATTCATCAATTTAGTTCCTACCTTCAGGGTTATCCAACGCTAGCTTCACTGTATTGCTACAAACATTGTCTAACAAATGCTCTTAATAATAAATCTAGCATAACCACATTCTTTAAGGTACCTAGTCATTAGGATAGGTTAATGCTTCTATCTGAGATTTGCAAGAGTTCCTTTTAACTCTTCTTCCTTTATGTCTCCAATGGCGGCCTTGATCTTTTTAACCATCATAATCACATAGCTTAAAAACTTAACTTGAATTGTCTCGATCTTATTTATCTTGTTTTATTGCCTTTATCTTAGGTCTAACTATCTTGCTTGCCTTGCCATTGTCATGAACATATCTCGATTGATGGCATTCTTTTAGTTACCATCAGATGTGTTTTATTGTAGAATTAACTCCTCATGCTTGATTTGATTAGGGCAATTATTGCGTTTAGGTTCAAATTGGATGGTACCCCATAAGTACGAAAGAGCTAAATTCTGTGATTAAACACCGAAAATACTTCATATAAATAAATAATTGAAAATTTCATAGCCTTTGGGTTTTTATTTAAGCCATAAATATTATGACTAATAAGTTTCAACTTCAGGGCTTACAGTGATCCTTGGAATCCCCTTGAATTGATATATGTTGGTCTGTTGATTTATAAGAATTTTCACTTATGTTTCACTTTGTTATTTCGCAAGTTTTCCACTTAGGTGTTATACTTCAAGCCATAGTTTGTTTTCAACTAAGTTATGAATGTAGCCCATGTTCACCAATGTTTGAACCTAGGGCTCTGATACCAAAATTTCATGCCCAAACTTTTGGGCACGAACAGGATAAAAAAAAATTTTAAATTCCAACTTAATAACATTAAATTGCTATTATGAAATACACTATCAAGTTTTGTCTTAACTACGTGGGAGTTAACTTTAACCACTAACACAAGTAGACAAAAATAAATTTAAAATTAAATGCGGATTACTAAAGGATTTGTGTGTTTGTCTTAACCCCGCCTTGCCCTAATTTTTATTTTTTTTAAGTTTTTAAAACTTTTTTTTTTTGTTTATTTAAATGTATAATATATATATATATATAAATATAAATATATATGTATTATACAAATGAGTATATATGTTTTTTTTGTTTAGAAAGAAATTTCATTTAATCATATGTATTTGCATATAAATTTGTTTATATATATATATATATATATATATATATATATATATATATATATATATATATATATATATATATATATATATATATATATATATATATATATATATATATATATCAACAAGGCAAAACCTGTAAATACATGTTGGTGTCTTTACTTTGAAACATTTTTAACAGAGTAGTTAGATTCTTCAGATTTAAATAAATGGGTATTTTTCCTGTTAGATTCAAATGTCTTGCAGTCAAAATTAAAAAACAAAAATCAGATAGTTTATTTAATTCCCGGACTTATTTTTTGCAAGTAATTAAAATTTACAAAAGTAAATAAGTTCAAACAGCAACTTTGTAAATCTAGAAAAAATATTAAAATAAAACTTTAGAAATGGATATAGTAAATTTTGATTTTATTTTCTCCAATAAATAAAATGACAGATTTAAAAAAATTTATACAACAACTATAAAAATATATTTCTATTTAAACTAGTTAGACTATTTAACTTAGATTTTAATTTCTGCAAATAAATGAAAGGAACAATAACAGAGCTTTAATATACTATGGTTGCATTTCCATAGACAGGACTAAATATATTATTTCCAATTTTCTATCATACATGCTTTTCTAATACTTTATTTTCCAATATTTCGAATGCATAAGGAAATAAATGAGCCCTTATTTACAAAACAACATGCATGCAACAAATAATATTTTAGAGACTATAGGAACTTAATCCAAGGTAAACCTTTCATTTTTTTTGCAACAAAATAATGGTTAATAAAAAAAACAATATATCTCCTCAAAGTATATTTAAAGTACATTCTAGGCAACCTTACAAATGGATCTCTTATTTATAATAATGAGGACTTTAAATAACAACGGGTACATCTCCTTTTCAAAGAAATTACAATATTTAGTTTCCTTTTTTCATTGCTGCAACTTAAAATATAAGCTATTCCATTTCCCAATCTTTTTCTACAAACACACAAATCCTAAAACTTCTACGAGTTCTTTTCTTTTCTTCCAACAACCTGCAAATGAATCAAAAGCTATGACCATGGAGAGCTCACCTCCCAGCCTAGGCTAACTAGTAGCCACCCCCGAGCTTGGAGAACCAAGCCCTAGACAGGTAACACACATGCAAACATAGTAACATGGAAAAAATAATCACATACACATTCTCAACCAAGGCTACACTGCACCACACATTGTGATGTCTTTTCAAGGGTGGTAGTGGACCAAGTACCCTGAGGAGACTGCAAATATGGTAAAACACAAAGCCACCTCATGGCAAACCAAATACATCATAAGTATAACAACCCCACATCCTTATGCCCCCCAAGCCATTCATGCCTTATTTCCCTCCTTATGACCCCCAAATGCATAAACAAGCCATGCAGCAAGGGTCACATAAATATCCCTTGTGATCACTCTCATAACAAGAGCCTCTCACTCGAGGGCTACCAAACTTCTACCACCCACAAGACCATCCTCTCTCCCAAGAGTAGGAGGCCTTGGTTACTCCCAAAGCACATAAAATGCATACAATAAGTAAAACATACAACACAATTAATTTTCCAAGGAAAACATACAAGAAACTAGCCTTTTTACACAAGCAATTCTTTTCTACATAACATGCAATATGAAAAACATTACAAGAAGATTTAAACCAACCTTCAAACTGCCCAAAGGTATGCTAGATTAGTTGAGGATGAGCAGCCCAATTCCACAATTCCTTGCTTCTCTACCCTTAGCCAAAATCCTATACCAAATCTATTCTTTTCAATATTGCATTGTCTCCAAAAATGGAGAGTGGGTGATTGCCCACAAAATCTCACATTCTTGCCTGAGACCTCAGTGAGAGTTCTCACTGGTTTCTAAAATTGAAAAAGGAAAAAGTCCATAAAAAATCAAAAGGGATCTCTCACCAAAAAGGAAAGTTAACTAACCTAGATGATGCCTTCTAAATTCAGTTTTCGCACATCTTAGAAAACTCACTTTTTAGGGTGACTAAACAGCCACATGGGAGTTGTCACATGCCTAAAATTACTCCTAACCCTTAGGTATACCTTATGGGCTTTAGGAAACACCTTTAAACTACCCCTCTGAGTCCATTTAACCCCTTTTAAACCCATCTAAAGTTAACTTTCGGGTCAAACCTAAGTTGACCTCCCCAAAGATTCTTTACCCATGGAAAATATAGAACCATATTAAATTATTTGAAAAAGCTATGGTTAAAACAACTCCCTCCAAGAGACAATTCAAAAATAAAGACATAAATCAACACATGTGTCAAGTGACACAATAAAATACTTTTACAAAATTACACATGAAATTTTGTCTCTTGTTGGATTTACACAATTTAATAAATTTAATTTACACACATACCACATTCACTTTCACAAATAAAATACGATACAAACAGTATGTTGTCTCTCCAAATAGACAACCTCTGGTTTTACAAATGTACATAGGTCTAGGTTTGGTTCTCCATAATATTTCCATAGTCACATGGATAATTTTCCTGTGCATCTCAATTACACATTTGTACTTCCAAATAACCTCATATAATATTTAAACACATGAATAAGAATACATGTCAAACACTCTGCATACAATATACATTTAAACAATCAATACATCTTACATCCAAATAAATCCACATAAGCAATTATCATAATCCTCGTAATTTTAATCCAAACATAAAACAGTCATCCTATTTCTATCATCATAGTGAAGTCCTATAAATCCAATAATTACATATATCATCTCAAATTTATCCTATTCTGGAATCATAGAGTTCTATATCATAACGCATATAAATGAAACATCAACATACATCAATGTTATCCAAATCATGGAATCTTATAAGTTCTAAATCCATAATGCATAAAAATGTATACCTCAAGGTGAAATGATTCCATAACCTGGTTCAATTACTTTTCTCACCAATCTATCTGTCTAACATAGCCCATCCTATTGAATTATAGCATTTATTAGTAGGGTGAAACATGGTCAACTAAGTTAATCAAAGCTTGGTTGGGGAGGGTCTTACATAAAGGCTCTCTTGGCTTGCAAAAAACAAGGAATTGTGGAACCTATCCAACTGAAATTAGTATTGAAGAAACAAAGGACCAAAGGACTAGGGTATACACCTTTGATCTTGTGTGGCCCTAGAACTTGAGCAACATTACAAATTGGTCCTTCAAGTTCCATCAATGAGAATGCACCAATTGAAGAACATTGTTCATCAACAGATTCTAATGAATGGGAATGGGGCTCAAATAAGTCATCTAGTGACTATGATCTTGAGGAAACTTTCAGAGAGTTGCTTGGTGAACCTACTTTTGAAAAAAAGTTCACAGTTGGTCAAATGTTAGTAAGACAAACACCCCAAGATAACAAAGCTAGTGGCTAAGCATAGATAAAAACCTTTTGAGATCTCAAACTCTCTACATCTCAAATCTCTAGGTCTAAACAACGAAAAGTGAGAACTCTCGTTCTTGAGTGTCCTTTTAGTAGTATTGATCAAACCTCATTCACAATTGAAACTAATGATGAGAGTACTTGTGATGACCCCGATGACATCATTGACATACACAAAGACTCTTGTGTCTTTACCCTTACAACTTCTGATCTTGATAAAACTTATGGCATTCCACTAGTTCATCCTCAACTCATAGATGGGACCAGCAAGGGCCTCCACAACCCAATACATTTCAAAATGATGAGGTTATTATTGATTACCTTTGCAAGATGATCTTCCTATCAGGTACTATAGAGCAAGATTTATCATTGAACTCAACAATACAACTTACTTTGAAGAGGGTGAAAGAATGAAAGCCTTTCAATCACAAAAATAGAAAAAAAAATAATAAGAGGTCTTATACGAAAAACCACATTGTGTGCTTTGTTGTTTAGGTTGAAAGCATCGAAATACTGAGAGGGGGGGTGAATCAGTATTCCTGGAGATTAAAATTTTTCTTCACAATTATAACCTTCCACTTAAATATCAAACAAACTTGACTGATATAAAGCACTTTATGTCGAATAAACTTGAAGATTACAACCACAAGATAAACACCGGATTTTATACTTGGAAAACCCAAATGGGAAAAACCACAAAGAGTGTTAACTCTTAAGAGAATATAACTAGTTATATTTGTGTTTACAAAGAGGGGTGGCTCACTGCCAGATTATAAAAATGGCTCACTATCGGACTACTCACTGCAAATACAACAAAGAGATGGCTAATTGCCAGAATTCTTAGTGCAAGTAAAAGGGTTGAACTAAAAGGGATAGGATATCCAAATGCATGAGATCAGTTCTAACGTTAAGATCAGATTACAAATCTCAAAATCAACAACAGATTTGATTAGAGATCTTTGTATAATTGTCCTACAACAAGTCCGGTAAAGGACTACTACACCACTACAACACTGTCTGCTTTTTCTATTTGCAACATGTACTTCACACACTACTATCTTCACTACCAACTTTCACACATCACACACCTTCACACACTTAGTCTTGTTCTTCTCTCTCTCCTTTCTTATGTTACTACATATGTATATGTATATATACCGGAGGGCACAAGTACACAATAGTGTGTTGACCAAGCCCAACACGTTATCAATATACTCATTTCGGCCTCCACAAGACTTATACATGTTTCCTTTACATACTCCAATTGCTAATGCATGTAAGGAGATTACTGGAATGGGGCAGGGTCATCCGAAACTAATAATGCCAACCCATTATCACAAAATCAAGCTTAATATCTCCAAAATGTAGACTCCACACATACCAAGATAAACCGCAACACAAAACTCAAAGAGATACTTTTGACAATTACCGAAGCAGTTAACATCGGGACACATAACTAATACTAGGATCAATGAGAACTCTAGGAAACCTCAAAACTCATCATCCAGAGTTGTCCATAACATATTACGTTTATCACATTGCATAATGACTTCTAACCAAAACAACAATATGTACTGACTACATACAATCCTCGCATACAACATTCACAAAATCCATAACATCTGGCCTAATATCCGGACTGCATGCACTATCCAGTCCAAACTTGATAGTAGGTTTGACATCAATGACAATATTATTCACACGTCTAAAATTCTTCAACAATCTCCCCCTTTGTTGTCATTGATGGCAAAACATATTCAAGACAACTACGCACAACTCCCCCTTACTCATGCAACTCCTCAAATCTATATTCCTTTCTCCCCCATTTTACATCAAAGGCAAAGGATGCCTTTGATGAAAAAAAGAAAAAAAGAACAAATATATACACCCAAAAATGTCAAAACTTAAATATCACACCAAAACTTTATGCTCCTCTTCTTCATAAATATAAACTTGTAGTTTTCTTTCAGATCCAGAAGAATAACTTCCCAAGAATGTATATCTAGTTTGATACTTACTGAAAGACTTCTACAGTCAACCAACAGATCGACTAAATTCAAAAAACCATCTAGAGCAGATGGATTCTTCTCATACTCGACTGCATTCTCAAGAAATGTTGAAATATGCTCTAGCTTAGCTTCAACAATCTCCTTAACTTTCCAAAACATGCTCACAAAGTCTTCTTTCTACCTTTGCAACAATAAGAGCTCAACTTTAAGATAATTAACTCTTTTCCTTTGCTCACCATCCTTATCAGTCAAAAAATTAAAAGACTTGCCTAGATTTATCGGTTCATCTTCAATAGCATCAATCTTACTTTTGTGCTTCATTGCAGCTATCGGCTAAGAGATACAGTACATGTAGATTTTGCTAGCACCTGCAGATACAGTCTCTCAATTCCTCAATACCTATTGATAAGTAATTTTGTGCTCCAATACATTCATTCAGCAAATTTTGCATTTCCAGACCTTTTTCCTTAATTGACTACTCAGACATTCTTTCTTTCAAAACCTCATTCAAAGATTCTGGAAACAAATTATTGGTATCTTTAGGGCTCATATTGTTATGGATCAAATGCTTCATCAAAATTCTCTCAATCCTATCTGACTCAACTAAATTTTTCCATTTTACACTAATCTTCTTGATTCCATCCATGTTGTCAACCAATTTTAGCAAATTAGACTCATCATTTGAATCTCTAGCTTCTTGCTCGGCAACTTCCGAATCTCCTTTAGCTATAGGGGATTCCAGATCATCAATTACCACATCTTCTACCTTTCTTCTCTTTGTCTTTGAAACACCAACATGAATAGACTATTTTCTTTTCTTCTTTTAGGAGAACAAATCTCTAGAACTGGAAGAAAAAGATACAGAAACTGATCCAACAGTCCACATGTCCACTAATGATTTGAAATAGACATTGAAAACTTCCTCTTTGTTAGCCATATTTTAAACAATCTAAATATATGTCATGCAATTGGAACACCAGACTCTCATATAACATTATCTTTTGTCAGAAGGGATTCCAAACAGTACATAACCAAACTCACAAGCAATGACCCAAACTAGAAAGCATAATTCTTCACTTTTGTCATTTTAATATTTTCCAACAACAATTATTTTACCAATTCACACAAGTTGAATGATTTGTTCTCCATCACAATAATATGTACCATATACACTGCAATTTCCGAGATGGTTCCTTCCCTATTTTTGAAATAAATTTTATAAGAGATGCCATAAGCAACATACCTCACCATAGGGTTAATTATTGAGTTAGTGATCAAACCTCATTGATCACCCTTCACGTTGGTTAGGTCTTCTACTTCTCTATTCAAAATTGACTTCTTTTCTAGAACTTCTCCACTGTCACACAAACCGATGATCATAAAAATGACTTCCTTCGTAATTGAATAGGGTTTATCCAACATGATGCAGTTGTCTCACACATGGCTAAGAATTATCCTAATAACCTCTGCATTATCGAACAAAGGGAATTCGGTCCAAAGATTCAACCCTTTGCCTTCCAATCCTTTGACTCTCTGCAATGCATCATCATTCAAACCAGCTTCAACAACTCTGATCTTCTCTGGGTTAAACTCATCTAGGAGTACTTTATCCACAGTCTGAAATTCCTTGTTGCTAGATTCTTCGACGATCAATTTTCCTTCCATGATTTCTTGCACCGCTCACTCTGCTACTGCTCATCTATTTGCAATATACTCAAGCACAAATAATTCAATATGAAAGAAATGAACTCAAAAACTGATACTTATCTTTCTCAAGTTGCCAAGAACCGTCTTATTAGTGATGTCAGTAATATTCCTCTAATTACCGAACACCACTCAAAGAACTATCATGTCAGATTAGTGACATGATCCATTCAGACAAGAAGGATAGAAGATTTTTCTTTTAGATCAAAACTCTCCCTAACCCAAAATTCTAAACTTAATTACCGAAGGAAGGAGCACCTACACTGGATTCCGATAATTTAGGCTCACTTCCTTTTCTCTCACCTTTCTTTCTCCAAACCAAATTTTTGTTCTTCTATAATTCACCATTCTTCATCACATTCTTCTTAGCATATTTCTCCATATTTCCATTCTTGCATTGATTAGCATAATGTTCGGACTACTTGCATTTGAAACAACTAACAATCTTCCTTTCAGATCTTACCGAATGTGATATGTATCTACATTGATTAGCCTTATGTCTGTAGTTATTGCAAATGTAACAGTATCCATGAAAGTTGTCATTCTTTGAATCAACCAGATTATAATTCTAACTCGCAACATGATTTCTACAAAGAATTGCTTTATGTCCAAACATCTTGCAGCTATAACACTGAATGCTTCTACAATTTGTTGCCTTATGTCCAAATTTATTACATTTTTAAAAATATCCATTAAAAGATGGGTACCTTTGTGAGTTAGGCTATCAGATCAGTGGTCTTCTTGCATTTGATTTCTGATTCCAGGATTTCTTCTCATCTTATGACTTCTCTTCTTTAGCTTTTACTTATCTGTTTTCTTCTTTATAATTCTAATCTGAACACTAATTGGGTTGGAAACCAAGTCCATTTTTGTTTGAATTAACTTTTTGTATGTTTATCAAATCTTCCAGGAGCTTACTACTATCAAGGATCTTATTCTTTGCCTTCAGATTCTTCACTTCTTGTTTAATCTTTTCACATTCTCCAGACTTCTACTTTATTGTCTCTTTCAGGAACTACTCTGACTTGTCTTTTTCTTCAATCTTCTACAACAAATTTTTAATAGATTTATTTGCCTATTTCAACTGATTGTTAACATCTTTATGCCTCAATTTGAACTTCCGAATTTTCTCTCTCATCTTCTACACACATTCATTTGCTATCTTCACATTCTCCTTCAATTCTTCATTTTCTAATTCAACGCTTTCCAAATATTCAGTAGTTGTCTTCAAATCTTCATCCATTTGAAAATCTTTTGCCTAGCATAAAGGTGCCATGACTCAACCAATACGGATCTCCCTCATGCGGTTAAGCTTTCCAAGCAAGGGACCAAAGCTATGATACCAATTGTTGTTCAGGTTGAAAGCACCTGAATTTTGAGAGGGGGCGGTGAATCAGTATTCCTAAAGATTAAAAAATTTCTTCACAATTATAACCTTCCACTTAAATATCAAACAAACTTGACTTATATAAAGCAACTAATGCAAAATAAATATGAAGAACACAACCACAATATAAAAACCATATTTTATACATGGAAAACCCAAATGGGAAATGTTAGGTCCAACTAGGAAAGCTAATGTACTGAGAGGGGAGGGGTGAATCAGTACTGCAAAACTTTTCTTCTAAAACAATCTTATTGATAAACATAAACTGTGTATAGTTGATCTCATAATATATAATACTAAAACATAATCATAGAAATAACATTCATACACATTTCACTCCATAACTCAAATATTTTGGTTATGCGGAAACACTTTGTTAGAGAGAAAAACTGCAGTGGGGATGGCACCCACAACTTCACTACTGCAATAATAAAGGTTGCTCAGTTAGAGCTACATGTTTAGCTATTTCTGATAGCTTACCCTGTTAGGAGTATCAAGATCTTTAGATCTACCTTGCTAAAGGATTTTACAAACACTTTTACAAAATGTTGTACCTAGTTAAAGGCTTTACAATTTATAGACTTTGTTAGAGTCTTTTACCCTGTTAAATGTTTCTAACACAACTCAAAATAATTCAATCAAAATATTTACAAATATCTGCAACTTTACATCTGAAATGTTATAGAAGACTTTATGTGCTCAATATGAAATTACCTTGCTCATAGCATCCCTCGGTAATTGATAAATCAACTCGGTGACCTCTTCTGTATACTCTGTCCCTTAACTATTTTCAGAAAAACCTTCTCGGTGACTTCTGAATATCTCTATCACTCTTCACACCTTATCTTCACTCATGATTTTCACTTTCAAATCATCAATCTTCAATCTTCCCTCTCTCTCTATTAGATACTCAAATCACTCTATATATATAGATCTCTGAGGCGGTGATCTTGTTCATACATCGATCGTACAAACATGTTTTATCGAATGAATAAACATAGAAATTATTTCATTGGATAAACTTCCTCAAAATCATACAAAATCTTCGAGTGCAATTCCCTATGTAATAACGGTTCCCTATTCTCGAATCTTGTAACACATTTCCACATATGTGTCCAGGTTCATTGAATCTGGTAACATGTTTCCATTCAGTTCAAATTAACTCAGTATACCTTCTTTGTTGCTCGGTAGGCATAGGTACTTTACTCGGTAGGCAGCTCAATATAACTCATCTCGGTGACTAGCCTTTCTTCTGTAACCAATAGCCTTAGTACATACCGACTGAATATTTCGATAGTAATAACCGACTAGAGTATATAGGATGACTTTGGACATAAAACTAATGACAACTTAGTAAATAGTAACAATCTCCCCTTTTGACATTAGTTTGGTATGTTTGACAAAACTCCTTTCAAAGTCATAACACAAAATCTATATACTTACAAAATTTGACTGAAATGACAGTATATACATTTGTTCAAATACATACTTCAAGTACATACTCCCCTTATCAATATGTTGTACCTAACTTGATTTGCATGCTCCTGATGTTCCATGCTCCCCCTGTCAATGTCATCTGTGCACTCGGTAGATAGTATAAAACTCTGTAAACTTTGTATACTCGGTACACTCCCCCTTTTTGACAAACATCAAAACTAGTTACCATTAGGTGGGGGCAACTGGTCAAAAATAGATTTATACTTAGTACGAGCATCGGTGAGAGCGTTGGTAAGTGAATCCTTGACACTTTCCATTAAAGAATAATGAGCTGTAATATCAGCTAACAGTGAAATCAAACTATCTACAGTGCTTCCCTTTGGTTGAGTGGATAACTGGGTAGCTCAGTTGATCTGCTCTTGAACGGATGATAAATGGGGAATAAATAATGTTTGAAGAGTCATAATATCCATCCTTATTTTGTGCTCTTCATTCCAAAGTTCTAACTGCTAAGCCATAAGATTTTGTAGCTTTGTATAAAAATTCTGAATAGAATTTGGCTCGGTAGTCAGTTTATTTGAGAGATCGGTAATCTCCTTTTCAATAACTTCGGTCTTATGCTTGATATCTTTAATAAAGAATGAAAATTTACATAACTTCTGGAATAAATAAATAATGTGCTTGAGTTGAGGGGACAACTCAACAATGAATCCAACAAGCTTGACTTTACCTATAGCAATTGCCTTCTGCACTTGTTCAATCATCTTGGCAGTTAGCTCTTTTTCTTTTAATTTGTTAAGGTATTTTGATGCATCTACTCCTGATGCTTCTAATTGAGTGAGTAGTTCATCCAGTTGCATATAGATGGCAACATCTTTATTCACAGTAGCTTCAAGTAGCATGTCTATCAATAATGATTTAACCTTCTGAAGTACTCAGTTCTTCTTCTGAATAGCTATCTATTTTTCTTGTTCTACTTTAGCTTTACACAACTCTTTGAATTCAATAAGTGCTTGCCCTTTTAGTTTTGAAATGTCAACATTCGGCAGCACAATAGGCTTTGACAGATCTATCTTGAAACTATGCTTCTTTGCTTTGTTCTCTTTGGATGATGATGCCTTCACCGATTCAATGAGTACAATGGCTTTGGAGGCTTGATCTTCCTCGGTATGTTGCTCGGTGGGAGCAACACTTTTGTTGGTTTCTGAAGCCTTTGTTGTATCCTTCGATGTTTCCTTGCTTGGGGTCTCAGTGGCAACAGTTTCAGTGCTTGCAGGAGCTTGAGAAGTTTGCTCACCTAGGGCCTGAGAGGTAGATTCACCTTGTGTAGCCTTTTGATCCTCTTTGCCTTGTTCTGTGTCCTAAGGTTTCTCGGTTGGCACTTGTTGAGTTACTGGAGGATAGGACTTAACCTGTTCCAAAACTGATTCACTTGATACTAGTTTGGCATAGGCATTTCCTTCTATCATCTCTTCTTCTTGTGCCTCAGTGTCCATGACATCTTCATCTTGTTGAATAGTTGAAGCAGGATCTTGCTCGGTGATGTCAACTATTTCCACTTCACCTTGAGTCTCTTCAGTCTGAATTCTGAAAATTTATTGCCATTTTTCTTTAGTTTCCTTCTCTACTTCAAGATAAAGGCCATTCATCATTTTCAAGGCCCTTTTCTTTACTTGAAAATTTGTCTGGTAGTTTTTCAAATGATTTCTTATATCATCTACTGACATGTCTGGAAAGAGATGTACCAAAACTCTTCCTCTAATTTGTTTCTCCGAGTCCATAGCATATTTCCATCTGTTGTCAATATGATAGTACAATGCTTTTGGAAGAAAATTAGTTACTTCCAATGGAACTACTTGAAATTTGAGAAGTGTACACACTACTAATTCTTCTATTTGCCTCTTTTCTTCTTCTATTCGGGAGTCATATTTTACATACCTAAATGATCCAAATCCTCCATATTGTTTCAATTTTGCACAAAAATTGTCAACACTGTGTACATCTTCCTTTGTGCTTTTAACAATCTGAAATTTATTTTGATCTTCAGATTCAGTGTCACTTGACTCCTTATTCAAAATGAGTCTCCTGGTCGACTTTCTATAAGTCTTTGTAACTTTAGGCAATTCAACATTTTTCTGCCTCTTAGCGGGTCACACTGCAAATGATCTAGTGTTAGGTCGCTTAATTGGTGGAGTCGGTGATACCTTAGTTGTGTCCTGTTTCTTTCTTTTCAAGATTTTGCCCTTTGGCAACTCGGTGCTCAATGTAATTGCTACTTCTTGAGCTTCAGATTCTTCCTCAATTGAAAGTTGATCACCTTTCCTACCTGTTGGCTTAGTAGGTGTGGAGGTAGAACCTTCTCCAAATTTCTTAGTTAAATCTTTGATCATTTTAGTGGCTTTTTTGGTAGCCTTTGGTACCACAATACTCATTTTTATTTTTTATTTTACCTCTTCATAGGTACCATACCTGATCTCGGTCGAGTGCCTTGGAAGTGCCAAAAAGGCATCTATCTATTGTTGAGTAATATCAACATCAATCTCATAACCCATAGGCGGTAAAGATTGAGTTCTAGGCTCTACTGCATTGACATAACAGTAGTCGGTGTCCACTTCAAAACATATAGTATCCTTATATTTTTCCACTAGCTGAGGTGGGATCCTGTACCTGTTATGCATCTTGTCCTGAAATTTGTTAAAGTAATCATCCTTTATCTCATTGAAATTATCACCTAGTTGATTGATAAAATCATTTATTTGATGGGTGATTGGTCGGTGTAATTCCCAAACGATGTTACTGACTGAAGGAAAGAACTTCTAAAAATAGAAGAACATACACACTAAGAGTGACCCAAACTTTAGTGTGTTAGCAGTGTTATTCTTCTTAGGTTTCCTTATTGTGTTGAGATTTTCAAAAAGATTCTTCAACAATGCTTCACATAAATCTACTTTCATACCCTTTTTCACAATTTTAAAGGTCAAGTCCACAGCTGCACACAGTACACTTTTTTCTCTTGCCGATTGAAAGAAACAATAACCAATGACTCTAATTGTGAACTTTAGCTCTGCATCTGTTACATTATTCAACTTAAGACCTCTGCAATCACACTCAACTCCGGTTAAAGTTATCAATTCCTTCTATGAAATCATCTTCTATGATTGGGCATGGTCGAATATAGGGTATCCAGTTATTATGTGAACAATCTCCTTGGTGATCTTGAACGGTTGCTCCTCTAACCACATAAAGTCATCATGCACTCTGCTCAAGACAAATTTGACCCATTGGGGTTTGAAAACTCGAGGATAGGTTAGGGCTTTGGTCAATCCCTTAACTTTGATATGCTCATACTTACTATCCAGGATTCCATCAGTGCATAATTCATCATACATGTCCTTAATTTCGGTATGACCTAGCTCTTCCATACAGCACTTAGTATAAAATCTGACATCTTCAACCAATAAAACCTTATTCAGAATAAGAGAAAGTGCAGTTTTCTCATTGGGTTCAAATGCCACTTTGGGAGGTAAGGAATACTTTAGTTAGGGCTTCTCAATAGTCTCAACTACAACAGGTTTCTACATCTTGGGAGCCATTTCAAACTTGGATTTCTACTAATGAAATAGCTTAGGGTTTCAACTAACCAGGAAACACTTTCAACTTAGTAAATATAATGCAAATATTCACAACTAATATTGATCGGTTAACTTGCTTGAAAATGCATTCTAAGATTGTTGGAAAATACCTTGAAATTAGCTCTGGAAATGTTTGATCGCCTTTGATTTGCTTAGCTCTGCTCTTTGAAAATTGGTAAGTGTAAAATGACCGCACAAATAAATTTAATACACCCTTTAACTTATCAGGCTTCTTGCAGTTAGGTAAGATAAGCATTAAATGCACTCGGTTCCACTAAACCGATTATCTTCCTTCTATGCTTTTACTGACTAGACAGGTTTCTTGCACTTACTGACTTCTCTGGTACTTCAAATAGACTAGATAGTATTTAGAAATGTTATTGCATCTTGGGTATACAGATTTTGGAATTGTTTTCATGATTAAATAGGAATTGTTAGGATCTAACCTTGAGAAAACGTAGTCCCTTCATACCTTTATGATTAATTTGAAGTAGATGCACCTAACTCGGTAGGTAAGATGCTTTCTTCATTATTTGACCCATTTTCCTTCCTTTTCCAAATTTTCTATAATTTGATTCTTATCTCTTCAGTATCTCCTCTGGGTTGATCTCTGCAATCTTTAGCCAAGTGTCCAACTTTGTGACAATGAAAACATGTCATTCCAGGATTTCTCCATGATCTCTGATTATTCATTCCAAACCTTATCCTACAGTTGGCACTTATATGTCCATATCTTCCACATCATTCACACCATATCCTTGTATTGTAATCCCATGGTACTGCAGTATATTGTTGGTTAAGATCTTTGTGAGTTCGGTAGCTTCTAGTATTTGCTCAGTATGAAGACCACATATAGTTTTTCTGCTTAAACCAACACTTCTCGGTATTGTGTCCATATCTATTGCATCTTTTTGCAAAACCCCTTGAATTTTGCCTTCTGATAATTGCTAACAGACTTTGTCCTACATTGATTAGATGTGTGACCATACTTATTGTAATTGTAACAATAACCATCAGACCTAGTGACATTCGGTTGCTTACCTTTTCTTATTCGACACATGTTGGCAGTATGTCCTTGTTTTCCACAATAATTACAAATAGGCTTCTTATCTTTCAATTTATCTTTATTTCCAGCCTTCTTTGATGATTCTCCTTTCTTAGTAGTGTTGATTCCTTTGTCGGTAGAGTTGTTTCTTTTATAACCGAGTCCGACAGATTTGTTGGGTGATCTTATGTTTAGTTGCTCATCCAACATTCTTGACGCTTCATAACTTTTCTTCAGTATTTCTTTTGACTTCTTTTCTGCTTCAAGTTCATTGATCAATCTTGATAATTCAAGTTTCAATGCTTGATTCTCATTTTCTTTTAGATTTGCTTCATGATGTGCATAACCCAAATGATAAGACAGATTATGTTGAATCCCAGTCATCCTTGTGATTTCATCATTCTTTTCAGACACCAATGCTTCTAGCTGTTGTTTTTCTCTTTCTAAATCTCTTATGTTATCTTCAGCTGTTCTCAATGCATCAATATTTTCAGTCATCTGTGTGCTAAAATACTCATGTTCCCTTTTCACTGCTTTTAGCTGATCATTCAGTGCTTTGTTCTTTTCTTTCAATTCTACAATCATTTCTTCAGACTCTTCTGATATGCTGTTCTCAGATGATGTCTCAATTTGTTCCACCAACTCTTGTGAGTCCTGTAAATCATTAGACAATCTTCTTCTGACTTTCAGTGATTTTTGCATTTGTCTCTACATGTCTGCAATCACTTGATTAGCATGATCCAATTCTTCTTGAAGACTCACAATTCTGAGTGATTGTTTATAGCCTTCCATTGATAGGATCTTTCTCTTTAGGCTGTAAGACCCTTCTCTAAGAGTAGTTCTCTGATACCAATTGTTAGGTCCAACTAGGAAAGCTAATGTACTGAGAGGGGAGGGGTGAATTAGTACTTCAAAATGTTTCTTCTAAAACAATCTTACTAATAAACATAAACTGTGTATAGCTGATCTCATAATATATAATGCTAAAACATAATCATAGAAATAACATTCATACACATTTCACTCCATAACTCAAATATTTTGGTTACACAAAAACTCTTTGTTAGAGAGAAAATTTGCGGTGGGGATGGCACCCACAACTTCACTACTGCAATAATAAAGGTTGCTCGGTTAGAGCTACATGTTTAGCTATTTCTGATAGCTTACCCTGTTAGGAGTATCAAGATCTTTAGATCTACCTTGCTAAAGGATTTTACAAACATTTTTACAAAATGTTGTACCTGGTTAAAGGCTTTACAATTTATAGACTTTGTTAGAGTCTTTTACCCTATTAAAGGTTTCTAACACAACTCAAAATAATTCAATCAAAATCTTTACAAATATCTCCAACTTTACATCTGAAATGTTATAGAAGACTCTATGTGCTCAATATGAAATTACCTTGCTCATAGCATCCCTCGGTAATTGATAAATCAACTCAGTGACCTCTTCTGTATACTCTGTCCCTTAAACTATTTTTAGAAAAACCTTCTCGGTGACTTCTGAATATCTCTGTCACTCTTCACACCTTATCTTCACTCATGATCTTCACTTTCAAATCATCAATCTTCAATCTTCCCTCTCTCTCTGTTAGATACTCAAATTACTCTATATATATAGATCTTTGAGGTGGTGATCTTGTTCATACATCAATCATAAAAACATATTTTATCGAATGAATAAACATAGAAATTATTTCATTGGATAAACTTCCTCAAAATCATAAAAAATCTTCGAGTGCAATTCCCTATGTAATAACGGTTTCCTATTCTCGAATCTTGTAACACATTTCCACATATGTGTCCAGGTTCATTGAATCTGGTAACACATTTCCATTTGGTTCAGATTAACTCGGTATACCTTCTTTGCTGCTCGGTAGGCATAGGAACTTTACTCGATAGGCAGCTCGGTATAACTCATCTCGGTGACTAGCCTTTCTTTTGGAACCGACAACCTTAGTACATACCGACTGAATATTTCGGTAGTAATAGGATGACTTTGGACATAAAACTAATGACAACTTAGTAAATAGTAACAGGAAAAACCATAGAGAGTGTTAACTCTTAGGAGAATATAACTAGTTATATTTGTGTTTACAAAGAGGGGTGGCTCACTACCAAATTACAAAAAATGTTCACTGTTGGACTGCTCACTGCAGATACAACAAAGAGATGGCTATTGTTGGAATGCTCACTACAAGTAAAAGGGTTGAGCTAAAAGATATAGAATCTCCAAATGCATGGGATCATTTCTAAGGTTAAGCTCAGATTACAAATCTCAAACTCTATAGTAGATCTGGTTAGAGATCTTTGTATAACTGTCATGCAGCAGGTCCGATAAAGGATTACTACACCACTGCAACATTGCCTACTTTTTTTGTTTGCAACACTTACTTCACACTACTATCTTTGTTGCCAACTTTCGCACATCACACACCTTCACACACTTATTCTTGTTATTCTCTCTCTCCTTGCTTGTGCTATTACATATGTATATATATCGGAGGGCACAAATACAAAATAGTGTGTCAACCAAGCCCAATATGTTATCAATATACTTATGTCAGCCTTTGCAATACTTCTACACACTTCCTTTACATACTCTGATTGTCAATGCATATATTGAGATTATCAGAATGGGGCAAGGTCGTCTGAACCCAAGAATATCGACCCATTATCATAAAATCAAGCTGAATATCTCCAAAATGTAGACTCCACACGTACCAAGAAAATCGCAACACAAAACTCGAAGTGATACTTGTTACAATTACTGAAGTAGCTAACATCGAGATACATAACTGATACCAAGATGAATGAGAACTCCTAACACTGGGATACGAGGATCAATGAGAACTCCAGGAAACCTCAAAACTCATCATCTAGAGTTGTCCATAACATATTACATTTATCACGGTGCATAATGACTTCTAACCAAAACAACGATATCATACTGACTTCATACAATCCTCGCATAAAACATTCACAACATCCATAACATGCAGACTGCATACATTGTCTAGTCCAAATTGGATAGTAGGTTTGACATCAATGACAACATTATTTACACAAGTCTAGCAATCTCAAACACGCTTTTGGACCATAAAAAGGTAAAAATAAAGGGTGTATCCAATGGTGAAAACCTCTTTGAGGTGCAAAAGGATGGAAGGCTTGACACTCTCCCCTTGACATCATACCATGAGAGATCACCTATGTTGGTGGAAGAAACAGTACAAACTAACCTTGGGACTTAAGAGGATCCACATAACGTCTACTTGGTAGTATCATTGGAAAAACAAGAGCATCCCAATTTTGTTAAATTTTTTAAAGAACATCAAGTCAACCTTGCATGGTCATACATTGATATGTCAGGCTTAGATCATCATCTTGTCATGCATCATCTAATGATAGTGCCAAGCATAAAACTAGTAAAACAGAAGCTAAGAAAAATGCATCCACAAGTGGTCATTTTAGTGAAAGTTGAGCTTGAGAAATTACTAGACATTGGTTTCATTAGACCTATAGATTACCTAGAATGGATTTCAAATCTTGTACCTATGGGAAAACTAGATGACCATATTTGAGTATGTACAAACATTATAGATATCAACAAAGTTTATCGTAAAGATGATTTTCCACTACCCAACATAGACTTACTTGTCGATCTTACAGTTGGACATGTAATGTTATCACTCATGGAAGGATTCTTTGGATATAATAAGATTAAAATTGCACCTGAGGACCAACATAAGACTGCTTTCATGTCTTTGGGGAATATTTTGTTGGAATGTCATGCCTTTTGGCCTAAAGAATGTTGGTGTTGCCTATCATGGATCTTTAACCACAATCTTTCATGATTTTATGCATACTTTAATGGAAGACTATATGTAGACAATATCTTGGGATATTTTCTCACAAGAGAAAGCTATTTGGATGTTCTAGACAAAATCTTCATTCGACTAGAAAAATACAAGTTGAATTAAATCCCGAGAAATGTTTATTTGGGGTAACATTTGGGAAGCTCCTAGGATATATTATGTCATAATGAGGTGTTGAAGTTAATCTAGTGAAATAAAATCTATTTTAGAGATGCCTCCACCAAATAATATTAGTCAACTAAGATCAGTACAAGGGAAGCTACAGTCAATCAGAAGATTCATTGCTCAACTTGCAAACAAGTGCAATCCATTCACACATTTTTAACATGAGAATATCAAAATCGGATGGGATGATTGGTGCCAACAAGATTTTCATATGGTTAAAGATTATCTCATGAATAATCTTGTTCTCATGCCATTGATCGAAGGAAATATCCTACTTTATATATCAACAACAACAACAACATTGGGGGCACTTTTAGCACAACAAGACTATAAACGAAAGGAAAGAGCCATCTATTACTTCAGTTTCACATTAGTGGGATATGAACTAAATTTTACTCTTATTGAGTATGTTTTCCTTGTCATAATATTTTCCTCACATAAATTGTGACATTACATACTCACAAAATAAATCCCATGGCAAAGAATGTTCCCCTGAAATACTTGCTCACTAAAGTAGCTCTTACATATAGATTCGCCAAATGGGTAATGATCCTCAATGAATTTGATATTGAATATGTTGAGAGAACAACCATCAAAGGACAAGTCATTGTAGATTAGTTAGCAGAGGCACCTATGATAGATGATCACTTGTTGATTTTGGAATTTTTCGATGAATCCATCCTAGCAGTCACAACTTTAAGATTATTACAACTCTATTTTGACAGATCATTCACATGATATGGAGCAGGTGCATGAATCCTTTTTGTCACACCACATGGAGATTGCATTATAAAATCATATAAACTATCATTCCCTTATACCAATAACATAACAGAATATGAGGCACTCACCATGGGTCTACAGATTGCAGTTCAATGAAGTATCCAAGAGCTTCATGTTTTTGGTGATTCCTAGTTAGTTATCTAACAAACAAATAATGATTATCAAACAAAGGATTAAAATTTGATACCTTACAAGAAGATGGTTGATAACTTCAATAAATACATCACAAAGATAACCTTTGAGCAAATTCATAGAGACAACAACAAAGTTGTTAATGCGATGGCTACTACTGCTTCTTTGATTTACATGTCATAGAATACAAGCTATTGTGAGTTCTTGATGGATAATCTCTTGGTCCTTGAGTATGAGATCCCTCCATCTGAGCTTATATGAGTTATTGGTCTTGATTCCCCTTGCTACAATGACATTTTAACTTACCTCCATAATAACACCCTTCCACCAAACCTTCCAACAATCAACGTCATACCTTTATCCACCAAACTTCTCGTTACGCCCTTTACCATAGAGGTCTTAATGATAGTCTCCTTAGATGTCTACAATATGAAGAAGTCCAAACCATGTTGTGTGAGGTACACAAAGGTATATGTGGGGCTCATTCTAGTGGTCCAACCTTAGCTAAGAAATTAGTGAGGATTGGTTTCCACTAACCCACTATGGAGAAATATGCATATCAATTTGTCATAAAATGAAAGCAATGTCAAATTCATGGAGACTTGATACATGCGCCAACATAGGAACTAACACCAATTGAAATACCTTGGCCCTTTTGTCAATGGGGACTCAATCTCATGGGTAAGATTCACCCTCCACCATCCAATAGGCATAAATTCATAATAACTACCACTAAGTACTTCATGAATTGGATTGAAGGCATCCCCCTCACACAAGTTACCGAAAAACAAATCACCACATTTATCCTTAACTACATTATATGTTGGTATAATGTTCCCCTTTCCATCATCAAGGATAATGGACATCCTTTCAAAAATTAGGATGCTCATGAACTTTGTGACAAGTTCCATATCAAACACCATTTCTTTACCCCATACTATCCCCAAGGCAACGGTCAAACTAAGGTGTCTAATAAAACTATCTTGAAAATCCTCAAGAAGACAATCAATGATGTTGGCCATGATTGGCACATACAACTTAATCTTGCCTTGTGGGAATACCACATAAGTTTTCACACTCTCATTGGCACCACACCATATTCACTTGTCTACGATGTTAAAGTTATCTTAGCCATTGAGGTTGAGTTACCATCTTCTTATTAATAATGAGGATTATAGAGTCTCCCAACTTTAGGATCTTGAATTATTGGATGATCATAGATACAATGGTTTCAATAATCTTAGAGAATATCAACATTGCATGTTTCAAAGCTATAATCACAAGGTTAAGCCTCAAACATTTGAGGTAGGTGACTTGGTGCTTAAAGAAAATCCTAAGAATCAACAAGATCAAGAGGAATGAGGAAAATTTGAACCTAACTGGCTTGGCCCCTACATTGTCACAATAGTCTATGGCTCCGGAGCATATCAGATATTTACTCCTGAAGATGAACCACTTGGAGATCTTGTCAACAACATGCACCTTTGCAAGTTCTACACTTAGTCCTTCAGAAAATCCCTTAAAAATGCAAAAAAAAAAGAACAAAATCATCACCTTGATGAAAATATAGCAAATAGGTGCCTTGTATGACACAAAAAAATGAAAAAAGTAAAGAGAAATAAATTCGTCCATTAGTGAAAACCACTTTGGTGGCACCCTAGGCAAGTACCATGGTGAAAACTGGGAAACCGGTGCCATGTGTAGGGACTTTTCTCCTCCCTCCTTTATAATTTCATACCATCCTTTCACTTTGTACATACTCACAACCTATCATTTCATAGTAAAAATTTTATCCCCATCATGGCTTGTCATTGTTCTACCTAAGGTCATTTTTCCTTCCACAATAAACCTTTTGTTTCCCTTGTTTTGTCCATAATAATTAGGTCCTATCTCTAATTGGGGGCATACCCTTGACCTAGTGATGGAATTGGGGTCCTTTGCATCGCATGTTATGAGGAACATCATTTTTATACCTTCCTTCTTCATCTCACAACCCACTATAAAGTTTCACATGCAACGTTGTTCCGCAATAAAGTTTTTTCTTTTCTTCATAATAAGCTTTCATAGAGTGTGACAATATTAGATAAGACATGAGAAACACTTGTGCTTCAACAAAATCAATCTTATAAGAAAACCAACATCTTTGTGGGATTGGTGATCATGTTTGCCTCATCACTGTTTGTCTTTTATCAGGATACTATTAACATTGTGACCAAATCAAAAAATTTATAACATATGTGGCAAGAAACATTTGTGGCATGAGGATCTCATTGTCTATTGGTTTTAGGTCGTTTGGTTTTTCTTTGATTTTATCTTTTGGTGAACTACTTACTATGTTTCTCAAGGATGTCTATGGACTAGAGTGGTCGAGATGGGGCATGATCACTTGACTGCTACTTGTGGATTGTTCTCTAGTAACACTATGGCTTGCCTGAGGATATGGTGGCCTATGACCATCAAGGACATAATGTTTCTAGTGTGAATAGGAGCATTCCTTATTTGTGAGTGCCTTATGTCCATGCAAATAGTATGTTGACTATCTAGTCCAAAAATATATTTGGATGGTCACAATCATTTGCCATAATAAGCTCAATTGATATAGGAGCATCCCCGGTCGATGAGCAATCTTGCATCAACCAAAAAAGATATTTGTTTAAGTTTTGTTTCTCTTTGGTTTTGTGTTGAAGTTTTTGTGTTTCTTCTGACATTATCTGATAGATGTTTATTTTCTGTTGCACATCAGATTCTTGGATTTCAAATGTGTCCTTATTCCTTATTCCAAATTTTTTCAGTTCATTGGGATTTTTTTTCAGCAAGTTATCACTTCCGGATTGTCTATTTCTTGGTTCCCAGAGTAGTTTTGAGCTTAACAGCATGTTGGAGATTCCTTCTCTTGTGGAGCAATTTATCGACTTGTGGATCTAATTGGCACCATGTACAATTTTCCTAGGTCCTTGGCCGACCTTCCTTGGTGGTATACACTTCATTTTTTCCTTTGGCAGAGGAGATCTTCACGTTTTGGGTCCAGCCTATTTTACACATTTCATTTTCCTAACATTGGAGAATGTAATCTTTTGTGGCCGACTCGGATGTGTTCCAAAAGCTATATATGTTTTTGTATTTGATCCTTTGGTAGGGGGAGTGAGAGTAGAAGATGATTTAGATTTGTGAATTGTAATTTGGACTCCTTTAGAGGTCTGAATGGATCATTTTCTATAGTATGAGTTGTAATAAGGCCTGTAAGCCTGTATGTTTGCCCGCATGTTGTCGGCTTGATTTTTAATGAATCTATGATACTGTGGATGTCTAATTGTGAATTTTCTACCTTGTGTGTTGTTGCTTCCATTGTGTGACTCTTGCTGCATGATCCAGATTGTTCTCCTTGAGGACCCTCCAGGTTATGGCTATGTTAGATGGTATCAGAGTTGGTTGCGATCCGGGAGGCATTCCTTTGGGTGAATAGATCACCGATTTGAGGTAGGCTACAAGTGTGTTCAATAGATCACCGACAAGGAGGAAATTGAAACCTTGTTGTCAGATCACCGAGTTGAGGCAGTTGCATTGGATCAAGGGAGGAGATGTCGTCAAGAAGGATGAACCCTAGAAGGGTAGAGAAAATGATGGAGGATTTCAAGAATAAGATGAGGAATGAGATTTGAAATGTGTTGGCTAGTTTGTGGAGGAATCTGGAATCAGAGGATGAGTATGAAGAGGTAGGAGAAGGGCTAGAGGCCGAAGAAGTTGAAGGACTGACAGACGAAGGAGAAGAAATTTTTTTTAGAGCGGTGGTGCAAGTAAGCGAAATTCATAAAAGTTGAGGTTTCTAACTTTTTAGGTAAATTGAATCTAGAAGATCTGATAGATTGGATCAGATAATTCGAGGGCTACTTCGAGTTTGAAGATGTTAAAGACTCACAAAGAGTTTAGTTAGCACAAATTAAGCTAAAAAGACATGTTGTTTTATGATGGAAAGAGTTTCAGAGAGATAGAGTGGAGAATGGTGAGATGAAAAACACCTAGTGGAGGTAGATGATTGCGAGACTTAAGGCTAAATTCATTCTAGGAGACTACGAGTTGGAGTTGTTCAAAATTTTGCAGATGTTGAAGCAGAAGGACATCAGTGTGAAAGAGTATATTGAGGAATTCTACAAGGTGACGATCAGACCTAGTCATCGAGAAATGGATAGGGAAAAGGTGGCTAGATACATAAATGGACTCTAATTTGACATCTAGGATGAGATGAGTATGCTGAAGATTTCTATAGCTAAGGAATCTTATCAATATGTGTTGAAGGAAGAAAATAAAGTGAAGAGAAGACAATAGAATAACCCTAAGGGAAGAGAAAGATATGCACCAGATAGAGGGCAGGTGAGTGGAAATATGGAGAACCATACTTTTGAGGGGACCAAAATCTAAATGGAGTATAGACCAGAGTAAAAGACATAAAGAAAGGAAGTGGCAGTAGTGGTAGGGAGTTATTGGGTACATGTTTCAAGTGTGGGGAAACCAAACATAGGTCTTATGAGTGTTCTTAGGGAATAGGTAACAAAGGAATGACAAGGAATTTCATGGTACATGAGGAATCAAATACCGAAGTTGCAAATGTGGGCATGATAACACTGTAGTGAGGAGAATCCCTTATGTTTAGAAGAGTCTTGATGGAGTAGAGAAAAGAAGAAACTAGACCTACTCAAAGGAAGAAACTATATCGGACTATTTGCAAATTAGGTTGTAAGGTTATTGTAGATAGTGGTAGTACTGAAAATTTGGTATCATAGGAGATGATAGAGAAGCTTGGTTTGAAGAGGCTTGAGCATCCTTGTCCTTAAAAGGTGAGTTGGTTGCAAGATGATCATGTGGTAGAGGTGAGAGAGCAGTGTTTGGTGAATTTTAATATTGGGCCTTACAAAGATGAAGTCTTGTGTGATGTTGTGCCTATGAGTGCTTGTCATGTTTTGTTGGGTCGACCTTGGCAGTATGATAGAGGAGCTATCTATGATTGTAGAAGAAACCTTATCACAATTGAGAAGGAAGGACAAAATTTCACTTTGGCTTCTTTAAAGGAGAAAGAGGAGGAAGTGAAGTATTTGAGTCTTGTGAAGAGTTGCAGTGTTGAGAAGAAGGATGTAGAGGTTATATCAGATGATGGTACGGATCAGGGGAAGGATCTTTTGGATGGATCTATTAGTAAGATGGTACTAGATGGTAGTAAGGTTAGAGTTATGGTGGCAGATAAGAAGAGTTATAGTGGAAGAAATATATCATATTTGCAGAAGAAAGAGAGTGGTAATAAGAGACAGTGTGCAGATATGAAGCAAGGAAAAAGAGAAGTGGAAAAGAAGCTAGAGAATTTAGCTGAGTTATTTATTTTCTATTGCGGATTAGATTCTTGGATTTCAAATGTGTTCTTATTCCTTATTCCATATTTTTCAGCTGATTTGGATTCTTTTCCAGCAAGTTATCACTTCCGAATTGTCTGTTTCTTGGTTCTCAGAGCAGTTTTGAGCTTAATGGCTAGTTGGAGATTCCTTCTCTTGCGGAGTGATTTCTCGACTTGCAGATCTAATTGGCACCACGTACGATGTTCCTAGGTCCTTGGTTGACCTTGCTTGGTGGTCTGCACTTTGTTATTGCCTATGGTAGAGGAGATCTTCACATTTTAGGTCCGGCCTATTTTACACATTTCATTTTCCTATCATTGGAGAATGCAATCTTTTGTGGCCGACCCATATGTGTTCCAGAAGCTATATATGTTGTTGTATTCAATACTTTGGTAGGGGGAGTGAGACTAGAAGATGATTTAGATTCATGAATTGTAATTTGAACTCCTTTGGAGGTCCAGATGGATCATTTTCTGGAATGTAAGTTGTAATAAGGCATGTAAGCCTGTATGTTTGCCCACATGTTGTCAACTTGATTTCTAATGAATCTATGATATTGCGGATGTCTAATTGTGCATTTTCTACCTTATGTGTTGTTGCTTCCATTGTGTTACTCTTGTTGCATGATCTAGATTGTTCTCCTTGAGGACCCTCCGGATTTTGGATGCATCATCAATTATGATAAATGCACAAGAGCTCATCACCCTCATATCTTCTACTTTCCATCATTCCTTTCATCGCCTTCCCTTTAGCCTTCATCTCATGTATTCCTTCAATATCTGATTGAGTATAGTGACACAACAAAACTAGGGGTATGAATTGCATTAGCATCCATCCTAGACCACCACATGTTAGACATGCATATATAAGCATATCATATAATATACAACCTGCATCCAAATAGGTTAGCACATAATCATTAGAATTCATCATCATCCAAACATCATAGGTCAATACATGCTTATCCACATAATATCATTATGAGTCCAACATGATAAAATAAACATATAATAAGAAGTATCACACACCGTCATAACTACATTACATAGTACATTATACAAGCAACATAGAATGTGTGTAGAGTCATCACATCATATAGGAAAACATGCATATAGTCGCCACTAGGAAAAGATCTCATCTCATATATATTAAAAAATAATATGTCATATACAATGATGTTAAAATCATAATGGATACTATGAGCCCAAAATCACACTAGGTGCCTACATATCATCATACAAAATCTTATAGAAAATCGAGACTAGATAGGAGCAATGATGAACTGTCACCCTTAGAACTAATTGGTCTCAAAGATCTCTAAGCCCTAGAAAACCTATGCCTCCTACTCCCTCTAATGGTGCCCTAGGTGGCCCCATCACCCCACTGCTCTCTTTCCTCTATCTCTGAGGCATACCTTGTGAGATCATCCTGAAGCTCCCTACTCTATCTTGTCAACACTGCAACCCCATATAGCTATCTCCAATAAGCTATCTCTTGAGTAGCCTTGAAGACAAGTTCATCCCCGCAATAACATCTCCTTGCTAAGTGGCCCTATCCCACTCTATGGCCCCCTTTTCCCTACCATATCATTGAATAACGATGTCTCTCTCTCATATGACAATGTGAACCTATCATCTCAAGGTCTCTATCTACATTATTTATGTTTGTATCTATCCAAGTATAAGATTTCTACCCCATCCTGTAGTGTTGCCACCTCATCCGATCCCTCCTATCCTCAACCCTATCCATCTCCTCCCATCTGAGGAGCACCTAAAATATATACATGTATAGATACTTTCCTCTGCATGGGTGCTTATCCTCCTCTCCCTCGGGGTGGCCTAAGTGGTCATCCTCCCTGTTTGCCAGCTCCTCATCATTTCCATCACCCTTGTATCCTTGGCCTCATCCTCCTCAACCTCTCCTTTTGTGTCTCCTCCTCTTTAGTGGTGCTTCCCCATTAATGTCATCATCTATCTTAGGAGTTGGCTCTCCTGGTCCTATCAATCTAGGGAAGGGATATGCTTTGAAATATTACACCATCCTTGCATCTGCAATGTCTCACCACAAATCCCATTGTATTAGGACTAAAGCTCTAAAGTATTCCACTACAACCTCATGAGATAAATCCAGGCCCCATAGTGGTACCTCTCACTGGGAGCATGCAAACTCTACTGATACAATAGGTTGCCCTTGAATTTGACCAAACCGCCTCGATACCCTATTTGGTAGATGGAACTCAATGATGTATGGTATCCTCCCAATAAAGCACTTGGTCTAATAGAAATAAGGTAATACTTTAGCATCCTCCAACCACTCCCTGTAATCAAGGTATGGTCTCCATATAACTATATCAATATCATCTACAACTCATCGCCAATACTCAATCTTCCCTAGCCATGGTTGGGAGACAATCATGCTCTAAAATGTGTACATATGGTTGGCTGATGTCGTGAAACCTGTAATGCACTAGCCTCACAATCACAATGTGCTCATAGGCCTAGACCTATAATAGAGTCACCCCATCTGACAATTTTCATCCTCCTATATATACAAACTAATGTATATCATGATATAGATGGGCTAGCAAGCAAGGTCCCCATGCAAATCAAGTCCCCTCTATCAGCACCATCTCCAAAGCTCAACCCAACAGACATCCCATTTGTCATCCTATCCAAGAAAATATACTTGTTGATCACCCCTCCTAAAATTGCTAGTAGAACTACTCTTGGGTTAGCCATCTCATCCTAACTAATGTGGTTGTAAGAACCTTGTGGGTTCTAACTCTCCTGAGATACTATTGCTGATTTGTTTTTGGATTTTCAAGGGTTTTTGAATAATTTTGAATAAAAATAACAAGTGCACCGGGCAAGAATTGCTCATATAACTGAATAGATACCAAGTATGGAACAATTGAATGTATATTATGCATTAACTAATTGTTTTAAATGAAACTAATACATAAAACATACATGTAGGTCCTCAGCATATTTTAAATAAAGAATTCTAGAGTTTGCCAACCAAAACTGGAAAACTGACCAAAATTGAAGTACAAGTCCAGGATACAATTTCTCCAGGCCAAAAATGAGATGAATCCACCTAATTATGTTGGGCGTTGGGAATGGTGCAACTAGATTGATTGCAAATTAGAAAGGCATTTCAACCTCCCAATCAAAACGTCCCTTTCCTGGACCCCACGTGCCAAGCCTGAATTGTATGATCAACAACTGGAAATTGTACGACTGCTTATTGAAATGAAATATGTTGCTAAAAGGGGCATCTAACTTGATTTTCCCTTTCCTTATTGAAAAATCTACAATATCTGAAATAAAGAATCTCTATTGAAGCACAATAAGACTTTTGAATGAAACCTTCACAATTCCAATAATTCAGATGATCTTCCACAGCCTCACAATCACAGATCCACGAAGAATTTTTGTTCTCCAATGTCCAAACCTCTAGAACCCTTGTCAAGGAATTCCATAGAGCAAAATATAAGCAATGTCAAATAATCAATAATATGAGTTTGAACTGCCTTCAATTCCCTTATAACCCCCAAACGACCAATTCTCAAAAAGTATGCCCAAATGAAAATTTAAATACATTAAATGTATTTTAATCACTTTTCAATAGTCCAAATTCATCTTGAACGCACTTTTTCATTTAAGTGATTTAGAATCACTTTTAATATTTAAAGTGGCCTTTTAATTTTTTATAAAGTCACTTTATAATATGTAAGTGGCTTATAATTTTAATAAAGTCACTTTATGACTTTATAATATCCATATAAGTTAATTAAATTTAACTTTGTTAGGCCCAATATGGAAAGCTAATGTACTGAGAGGGGAGGGGTGAATCAGTACTCCAAAACTTTTCTTGAATAATAACCTTACTGTTACGCATAAACAAAATAGTGCAGTAACATAAAATAAAGTTAAAACAAATAGATAACAGTCATACATGATTCACTCCATAACACATATATTTTGGTTATGCAGAAACTCTTTGTTAGAGAGAAAAACTGCGGTGGGATGGCACCCACAACTTCACTACTGCAATAATAAAGAATGCTCGGTTAGAGCTACATTTAGCTATTTTTGATAGCTTACCCTATTAGGAGTAACAAGATATGTTAGATCTGCCTTGCTAAAGGATTTTACAACATTTATTCTGAATGCTGCACCTGGTTAGAGGCTTTATAATTTATAGACTTGGTTAGAGTCTTTTACCCTGTTAAAGGTTTCTCTTTCAATCTTCACAATATTACAATAAAATCATTACAAATATCTGCAACTTTACATCTGAAATGTTATAGCAGATTCTATGTGCCTAGAATAAGATTACCTTGCATATAGCATACCTCGGTAACCCATATAGTAACTCAGTAAACCCTTCTATTTACTCTGTTCTTTGACTGTTCTCTGAAAACCTTCTCGGTGACCTCTATGTCTCTGTAACAGTCTTCCTTCATTCATACATGCACATACCTTGCTCTTAACTCATGCTGTATAAATAGATCTCTTAAAACGATGATCTAATTCATTGCTTTGATCTTACAAACAAGATTCCTCGAATGAATAACTAAACAAAATATTTCATTGGTTAAATTGTCCTTGTAATCATACACAATCCTCTGGTGCAATTTCCAATGTAATAACGGTTAGATGTGCCTCGATCTTGTAACATGTTTTCATATGCATGTCCAGGTTTAATGTATCTGGTAACACGTTTCACTCGGTGTATGTCAACTTGGTGTGTCATCTTTACTGCTCGGTAGTCTCAAAAAGATACTCGGTAGACAGCTCGGTGTGTACTACGTTTTGTAACTACTTTCTTCTATAACTGACTAGACTGTGCATACCGACTTCTCTGTGTATATACCGACTGCATGATTCGGTAGTGCTAACTAACTAGAATGTATAGTATGACTTTGACTATAAAACTAATGGCAACTTGATAAGTAGTAACAATCTCCCATTTTGACATTAGTTGAGATGTTTGACAAAAACTACTTTCAAAGTCATAACTCAAAAATCTATATACTTGCAAAATGACTATACTTGACAGAAAATACAATAGTCAATGAAATAGTATATTCAGATATACTCCCCTTATCATTATTTTGTACATAACTCTAATTTTGCATGCTTGGTTTTGTGCTTGTGTGCTCTGCTTGCTCTACATACTCTGTATACTCTGCTCGGTATACTCCTTGATAGTTCTAATACTTAATATAAGTATAGATCCAATAGCCAACAAGATGAGAGGGGGGGTGAATCATTCAAACTTAATCATCCATAAAAAACATTAGATTCAACCTCGGTAACATATATATTAGTCATATAACCAAAAACTATCAAACATGCAAACTCAAAAGCACATGAACAATATAAACCTCATAACACCAAATTTAACGTGGAAACCCAAATAGGGAAAAACCACTGTGGGATTTCGGACCCACTAAGAAATATACTCTTCTAGAGTATGCTCGGTTAAAAGCAAATCCTGTTAAAGATTACAAACACATTGCTAGATGTGACCCGGTTAAGGGATTTCCCTCAGATCTATTAGGATCTTCACTTTGTTAGAAGTGACCTTGTCAAAGGATTTCAAACAATCAATCAGAATGTCACCTTGTTAGAGGATTTACATATAAGACTATTAAGTCCACTCGGTTAAGAGATTTCCTGTCACTTTCACAAAATAATAGTAATACAATCTATCTGCAACTTCACATCTAAAATGCTAAAGCAGATTCCTATTTGTTCAATACAATCTAGACATAGAACTAATCTTATCTATCTACTGGGCATCAATACTCTATTATTCTAACAGGCCTTCAAGCTTCTATGCTCGGTAATCACTATGTAGCATCCTTGTGCATACACTTGCCCGCATACATTGTTTATCAACAATTTCCTATTTATAAACAATCTTCTAACTGCTTAATCTCCTTGATCACATTTCCCATGATCAATCATAGCCATCAGATCTTCAATCTTGTCCAGGTTCATTGTATCTTTCAATCTGAAAATGTTTTACCCCACCTTGGAACTTCCACATTCACCTTGGAACTTGTGTTAGGGTAATGCGGTTCAATCTGAGCTGTAGATCTTCTTGCCAACTTTCCATTGCCTTAGATTCGTTTAACAAACTTCTTCCACGGCTTGCCAATCATTGATCCGCTCCAGCTCATTAACTTCTTTCATTAAATATCACATGTAAACATTTAATGCATTTTGTTATAGCTTAGTTACAACTCAGTGAATACTAAACTTCACTCGGTAGACATTTTGTCTTCATTAACCGACTTTGATAACCTTAGGGTTTACCGACTAGGTTCCTTAGGGTTTACCGACTAGGTCTTTGCTTGATAACATAGTATAGTATTAACCTTTACATTTTACAACATATGTATGATGTTAAAACAATCTAAAACATCAAGATCTCATCATTGTCTGACTCGGTAGAGTTGCCCAATGAATAACTTATCCCCTTATTCATCATATTCTTTCCTGTGTCTTTACCGACTCCTTTATAATCTTCATATCATATTTCTCAAGATATGGCAACATCATACTGAATTAGAAAATCAATTTCTTGACATCAATGACAAAATAATAATATCAAGATAGTAAAACATCTTTAATCGGTTATGTCCATAATCATCAACAACCTTCTCAATATCCTTATAATGTAATATTGCCAACAATCTCCCCCTTTTGCATTGATGGCAAAACTAATTGATTTTATCTTTTAAAAAAATTCGGATTGCTGTGATTCTGAAATGCTGAAATGCTCTCCCCCATTCATTAGACTTCTCTTCTATTTTTTTTCAGTCTTCTCAAGTCTTCTCCCCTTTTGTAGGTCTTCTCCTCCTTAGGTCTTCTCCCCCTTAGGTAGGTCTTCTCTCCCTTTGACAACAATTCCAAAAAGAGAAAGAACTAAAACATAATTTCTTTCTGTAAGAAGTTATTGCCTGTTGTTGTGTATCAACTGAGTCTCGGTCAGAGCATTTGTCTTCAATTCTTGTTCCCTGTATCATTCTTTGTATTATCCCAGTATTAATTCCAGTACACTTTCAGAAAAACATTCTAAAGTGTATCAATCCAGCATCAGCTTCCCAAAAGATATTCAATAGAGTCATCAAAGTGATGCTTTCACTGAACTCGGTCAGTGAGTAAAAGATAGGGGTAGGACCCCTAACTTACTTCTGAGATATTCAAAAGTGTCCTTTGGTAGTGGCTTGGTGAAGATATCAGCTATCTGCTCCTTTGTCTTAACATATTCCAACACCACTTTCTTCTCTTGAGCTTCTTCTCTAAGATAATGATATTTGATAGATATGTGCTTTGTCTTAGAGTGCATAACAGGATTCTTTGAAATATTAATGGCACTAGTATTGTCACAGAATATAGTTACTGGCTCGGTAACTTTCTCATTTATACCTTCCAACAGTTGTTTGATCCATGCAATGTTGGTACAATTCAGTGCTGCTGCAACATATTCAGCTTCGGTTGTTGACTGAGAAACACATCCTTGTTTCTTGCTAAGCCAACTCACTAGTCTTTCTCCTAAGAAGAAAGCTCCTCCACTTGTGCTTTTTCTATCATCAATGTTGCCTGCCCAATTAGCATCAGTATAAACTTTTAAATCAAAATCATTTCCTTTCTGATATACTAAGCCATAATCTTCAGTGCCTTTCAAGTATCTGAAAATTCTTTTGATTGTAGTCATGTGGATTTCCTTAGGATCTGCAGAGAATCTTGCAACAATACCTACTACATGTGCTATATCTGGCCTGTTGTGAACAACATATTGCAACTTTCCAACCATAGATCGGTAAAGTGTCTCATCAACAGATGCAGATTCATCATTCTTTGATAGTTTACAGTTGGTAGTCATAGGAGCACCTACTGGTTTTGAATCCTCCATTCCAAATTTCTTCAAGATTTCCTTTATGTACTTGGATTGAGTAATGAAAATCTCATTTTTCATTTGTAGTATCTATAAGCCTATAAAATACTTTATCTCACCGATTAATGACATCTCAAATTCTTTGCTCATTTCATTTCCAAAGTTCTTTCATAAAGAGTCATTTCCACAAAATATAATATCATCAACAAATATGGCTGAGATTAGTATTCCATTTTCATCATTCTTCATGTACATGTTGTTGTTCTCACTTGTCCTTATAAAACCAATCTTAATCAAATAAAAGTGCAATCTCTCATACTATGCTCTAGGTGCTTGTTTCAAACCATATAAAGCTTTATTCAATTTACATACCTGATCTTTATCATTGTCATCAACAAATCCTTCAGGTTGTTCAATGAAAACTTCTTCTTCTAATATTCCATTCAGAAATGCAGATTTGACATCCATTTGATATACCTTGAAGTTTTTGAAAGCAGCATATGCCAACAATGTTCTTACTCCTTCAAGTCTAGCAACAGGTGCAAAAGTCTCACCATAATCAATTCCTTCTTCTTGGGCATAACCTTTGCAAACTAATCTTGCTTTGTTCTGAATGACCTCACCTTTTTTATTTATCTTGTTTCTGAAGATCCACTTTGTACCAATTACATTTTTGTCCTTTGGTCTTGGGACCAGTGTCCATGTGTCATTCTTCTTGATTTGATCAATCTCTTCAGTCATAGCATTTATCCAATCTTCACTGTTAAATGCCTCTTTCACAATTTTCAGTTCAAATTCAGATATACATGTGTTTTGTCTCAGTTTGTTCCTTGTCATCACTGGATCATCCTTATCTCCTATAATCTGACTTGGTGCATGGTGTCTTCTGACATACTTGGCTAATACAAGCTCGATAGGTTCTGTATGATCTTCTTCATCACTCAGTAACTGGATATTTTCTAAATTTTCTTCAACAGTTATCTCTGTAGGACTTCTCAGTTGCACATAGACAAATTCATCATAATCTTACGGTTCTTTGGAATTCCCTTCATCAGTTCTTTCTGTAAATTCATCAATTTTCACATTTGCACTTTCTACTATTTTGTTAGATGATTTGATCAAACATTTAAATGCTTTGCTTCTAGAAGAATATCCTAGAAATGTTCCTTCTTCACTTTTCTGATCAAACTTGCCATTTCTATCATCTTTATGAACATAGCATTTACTTCCAAAGATCTTAAAATAACTTACATTAGGTTTCTTGCCATACCAGATTTCATAAGGTGTCTTCAAAGTACCTTTCTTCAATTGAACTCGGTTCAAGGTGTAAATGGTTGTGCTTATTGCTTCTCTCCAAAATGTTTGTGGAACCTTCTTCTCAATCATCAGTGTTCTAGCACAATCCACAATAGATCTATTTCTTCTTTCAGCTATTCCATTCTGTTGTGGAGTTCTCGGTGCAAAGACTTGTCTTGTAATACCATGATCATTGCAAAATAGGTTGAACTCATCAGATGTGAACTCTCCTCCTCTATCTGATCTAAGACATTTCAATTGTCTTCCTGTTTCAATTTCAACTCTAGCCTTGTACCACTTAAACATTTGAAAAGCTTCTGATTTTTCTTTTAAAAACATTACTGACATCATCCTTGAATAGTCATCCACAAATAATATGAAATACTTATCACCATAATAATTTTGAACTTTCATAGGACCACAAAGATCAGTGTGCACAAGATCTAAAATTCCCTTAGAAGTGTAGGACTTACTTGTAAAGCTTGATCTTGTCATTTTACCCATCTAGCATTCTCGGCACATAGCATTCTCAGGTTTTTCAAGACTCGGTAGACCTCTTACTCTGTGCTTCTTACTTATCTTGATCAGATTATCAAAATTAACATGACAAAACCTTTTATGCCATAACCAGGTATTATCAATCTTTGCATGCAAACACTTATTGTGAGTTGAGTCAAGGTGAAATGTCTTACCTTTTTTTTGTGTCCCGGTAGCAGCTAACTTTCCATTCTTGTCATGAACTTTGACAATTCCTTTCTAAAATTCTATTCGGTAACTTGTGTTGTTTAGCTGTGTTACACTCAACAAATTATATTTCAAACCTTCAACCCAATAAACATCATTGCATCTTTCTTTATCAAGAAGTGTTATGGATCCTTTACCTCTTACCGAACATGGTGCATCATTACCAAATCTAACATAGCCTCCATCATAATCTTCTAACATAACAAACTTGTGTTTATCTCCTGTCATATGATGTGAGCATCCACTATCTATAATCCAAGAATCATTAGTGTTTATGTGAGATATTAGGGCTTTTTCTTCATACCTTTCTTCATCTGATCCATCCTTGATAGCCACATAAACAACTTCCTCTGTATCAGTCTCATCTGATTTATCATCTTCAGATTCCTCATCAGCAATTAAGCATGTCTTTCTATCTCTTCTTCTGAAGTCTCGGTGTCCTTTGTAATGATTATCTTTCTGTCTATCATCTCGGTAATCTCTCTTTTTAGTAAAATCTTTGTCAGGACAGTTAGAAGCCATATGTCCAATCTTATCACAATTGAAACATTTCAAAGGTAGTTTTCCTTTATACTTATCTTTGCCTCTCGGTAACCTTTTGGCCAATAGTGCTTCAAACTCTTCTTGCTTTCTGATTTCTTCATATAGTTTGTGTACCTCCTCCATGTTCTTCTGAAATCTTTCACTTTCTCCACTGTGATCTCCTTCAGAGTACTTATACTTTCTTTCATTGTAATCATTAGATTCATTCAAACAAAAAGAACTAAATGCAGATTCAACTTTATTTACTGATGACCCACTGTTATCAAAATTACTTAACTCAAATGCATGTAGCTTACCAATAGTAGCATCCAAGGAAACTAGCATATTAGGTACAGACCTCAATTCATTGATTGCAGAGACTCGGATTGCATAGGCAGGTAAAAGGGTTCTTAACAACTTACTTGTCACATCCTTTTCTTCAATAGTTCCTCCTGCTCCTTTGATTTGATTTACAATCTCCTTTAGTCTTGTACTGTACTGGGTTATGTTCTCACCTTCATTCATCCTCATAGATTCAAGTTGTCCTCTTAAACTATCAACTTTTGCTCTTTGAACATGTTCATCTCCTCCATATACAGATATGAGCTTAGTCCATATTGCCTTTGCATCATTGCAACCTTCTAGATCATTAAACTCAGAATCGGTCAATGCAGATGTTATTTCAATCATTGCTTGAATATGTTCTTGCTTCACCTTTATCTCTTCCATAGTCAATGGATAGGTGCTCGGTGCAACAAAATCATTCTCCAAATAGTATATAGCATATTCTCCAACTCCTGATAGATGTAGCTTCATCCTTTTCTGCCATGTGGAGAAACTTGACTTATTTAGCTTAGGTGCATCCCTCTTATACATCTTTGGATCTTGTCACTTTCACAAAATAACAGTAATACAATCTATCTGCAACTTCACATCTAAAATGCTAAAGCAGATTCTTGTTTGTTCAATACAATCTAGACATAGAACTAATCTTGTCTATCTGTTGGGCATCAATACTCTGTTATTCTAACAAGCCTTCAAGCTTCTATGCTTGGTAATCACTATGTAGCATCCCTGTGCATACACTTGCCTGCATACATTGTTTATCAACAATTTCCTATTTATAAACAATCTTCTAACTGCTTAATCTCCTTGATCACATTTCCCATGATCAATCATAGCCATCAGATCTTCAATCTTGTCCAGGTTCATTGTATCTTTCTATATGAAAACGTTTTACCCCACCTTGGAACTTGTGTTAGGGTAATGCGGTTCAACCTGAGCTGTAGATCTTCTTGCCGACTTTCCATTGCCTTAGATTTGTTTAACAAACTTCTTCCACGGCTTGCCAATCATTGATCCGCTCCAACTCATTAGCTTCTTTCATTAAATATCACATGTAAACATTTAATGCATTCTGTTATAGCTCGATTACAACTCGGTGAATACTAAACTTCACTTAGTAGACATTCTGTCTTCATTAATCGACTGTGATAACCTTAGGGTTTACCGACTAGGTTCTTTGCTTGATAACATAGTATAGTATTAACCTTTACATTTTACAACATATGTATGATGTTAAAACAATCTAAAACATCAAGATCTCATCATTGTCTGACTCGGTAGAGTTGCCCATTGAATAACTTATCCCCTTATTCATCATATTCTTTCCTGTGTCTTTAGTGACTCCTTTATAATCTTCATATCATATTTCTCAAGATATGGCAACATCATACTGAATTAGAAAATCAATTTCTTGACATCAATGACAAAATAATAATATCAAGATAGTAAAACATCTTTAATCAGTTATGTCCATAATCATCAACAACCTTCTCAATATCCTTATAATGTAATATTGCCAACACTCCCCTGTATACAATACTCAAAACTGTATTATCAAAACTGTATCACTCCCTAAATATAGTATATTACTCCCCTTATGTAGTATTACTCCCCTTTTTTGACAAACATCAAAAACTTAATTTCCATCCGGGGGTGGTAACTGATCAAAAATAGATTTATACTTCTTCCGGGCATCGGTGAGTTTTGACTGAGAGTGCATCCTTTACACTTTCCATTAAAGAATTTTGTGCTTAAATATCAACCAATAGTGATATTAAGCCATCAAGAGTGCTTCCCTCTTGTGTAGTAGATAGGCGTGTAGCTCGGTTAATCTGTTCCTGAACTGATGAGAGATGAGGAAGGAATAATGTCTGGAGGGTCATTATATCCATCCTGATCTTATGTTCTTCATTTCTGAGTTCTAACTGTTGAGCCATGAGCTGTTGAAGCTTGGTGTAAAAATTCTGAACTGAATTTGGCTATGTGGTCAATTTAGTGGAGAGATCGGTGATCTCTTTCTCAATTGCATCAGTTTTATTCTTGATATCTTTAATGAATAAGGAAAATGTACAAAGTTTCTGAAATAAATAAAGAATATGCTTGAGTTGAGGGGACAACTCAGCAATGAATTTGACAAGCTTGACTTTTCCTATAGCTAGAGATTTTTGTACCTCTTCTATCATTTTTGCAGTAAGCTCTTTATCTTTTAGCTTGCTCAGGTACTCAAATGCATCAACTCTAGATGTTTCTATTTGATTAAGGAGTTCATCTAGTTGAATGTGGATGGCTGCATCAATTGACATTGTTGCTAATGGTAGCATTTATGTTAGCAGTGTCTTCACCTTCTGTAGTACTTTATTCTTCTTTTGAATGGCCATCTATTTTTCCTATTCGGCCTTTGCTTTGCATAGTTCACCGAAATCAATAAGTGCTTGCCCCTTTAATTTTGAGATATCCACATTGGGCAACACTATCAGTTTAGTCAAGTCAACTTTAAAACTATGTTTTTTCACTTTCTTCTCTTTACCTTTGGTCGGTTGTACCAAGACAATTGCTTGTGAGGCTTGTTGACCCTCGGTAGGTTGCTCGGTAGATGCAACACTTTGGTCTATTCCTATAGCCGTTGAGGTGTCCTTGGGTGTCTCGGTATTGGGGTTCTTAGCTGCTACATTCTCAATGCTTGATGGTGCTTGAGAGGTCATTTCTTGAGTTATACCTTCTACTGCTTTAGACTGGTGACCTTTGGTGCCTTGTGCTGTATCTTTAGGTGCTTCGGTAGAGACAGGTGGCTTGACCGGCAGATAAGGCTGAACTTGTACTATCACAGATTCACTAGATACAAGTTTTGCATAGGTAGTGCCTTCTATCATTTCCTGCTGCGGTGCTTCTGCATCCATGACATCTTCATCAATTTGAATAGTGTCAGCCGAGTATTTCTCAGTGACATCAGGATCTTGCCCAGTGACATCAACAATTTCAACATGAGATTGTTCACTAACATCCTTTCGTTTGAAGATTTCCTGCCACTTGGCTTTTGTCTCATTTTCTACATCAATGTATAGCCCATTCATCAATTTTAAGGCTCTATGTTTGACAAGAAATTTAGAATTGTAGGTTGTCAAATGCTCCTTTATTTCTACTACAGACATATCAGGAAATAAATGGACTAGACTTCTTTCTCTAATTTGTTTCTCTGAGTCCATTGCATATTTCCACCTATTATTAATATGCAAGTAAAGTTCATTTCGAAGTGACTTTACAAGTTCTAATGGAGCTAGCCAAAACTTTAGAAGTGTACAAAAGACAGCTTCTTCAATTTGTCGCTTCTCATCATTATTCTAGTCTCATACTTGACATACCTAAATCCTGCAAATCCACCATATTCTTTAAGATTGGCACAAAAGTTTTCAACACTGTGAATATTTACCTTCTTGCTTTTTACAATCTAGAATTTGTTTGCATCATCGGATTTTGTATCACTAGACTCTTTTGCCAAAATGAGTCTCTAAGTAGATTTCTTGTAGGTCTTGGTTACCTTGGGAACAATAACACTCTTTTGTTTCTTACTCGGTGATGCAGCTGATGCTCTAGTGTTAGGTCTCTTTGTTGGTGGAGTCGGTAGGGCCTTTGAAGTGTCCAGTTTCTTTCTTTTTAACACTTTACCCTTAGGCAACTCGGTACTCAATGTTATTGCTTCCTCTTGAGCTTTAGATCCCTCTTTGGTAATGGCAAGAGTGCCTTTGACAGGTGTAGAGGAGGATTCTTCTCCGAATTTCTTAGATAAAACCTTTATCATCTTTGTAGCCTTTCTTGTAGCTTTAGGTACTACAATGCTCATTTTTACCTTTTCCTTAACTTTTTCATAGGTTCCATATCTTAGTTCAGTAGCATGCCTTGGCAGTGTGAGATATGCATCAATTTGTTGTTGTGTGATATCATAGTCAATCTCGTAACCCATTGGTGGCAAAGATTGAGTCCTTGGTTCTACAACATTCATATAGTAGTAATCAGTGTCTACCTCAAAACATATATCATCCTTATATTTCTCTACCAGCTGTGGTGGAATCTGGTACCTGTTGTGCATCTTTTCTTGAAATTTGCTGAAGTAGTCATCCATGATATCATTGAAATTATCTCCCAATTTCTTGATAAAATCATTAATTTGATGGGTTATTGGTCGGTGTAGCTCCCAAACTACTTTACCGACTGAGGGAAAGAACTTCTCAAAGTAGAAAAACATGCATACAAGAAGTGAACCAAACTTTAGTGTATTTGCCGAGTTGTTCTCCTTCGGCTTCCTTATTGTGTTCAGGTTCTCAAACAAGTTTTTCAATAACACTTCACATAAATCTACTTTCATTCCCTTTTTCACTTTTTTGTAGGCTAAGTCAATTGTTGCACAGGGTACATTGTTTTCCCTTGCTGATTGGAAGAAACAGTAACCAATTACTCTAATTGAAAACTTAAGTTCTACATCAGTGACATTATTCAGTTTCAGTCCTCCGTAATTAGATTCAATTCCAGTTAAACTGATTAACTCCTTCTGTGATATCATTTTCTGTGCTCGTGCATGATCATATATAGGATACCCGGTGATCACATGAATGATTTCGTTAGTGATTTTGAATGGTTTCTCCTCTAGCCACATAAAATCATCATGAACTCTGCTTAAAACAAACTTAACCCACTGGGGTTTGAACACACGGGGATAGGCTAGGGCTTCAGTTAATCCCTTGATTTTGATATGCTCATACTTGCTATCCATTTTGCCATCAGTACATAGCTCATCATATGTGTCGCTAATCTCAACATGACTGAGTTCTTCAACATGGCATTTGGTGAAGAATCTAACATCTTCGACTAACAAGACTCGATCCGGGATGAGTGAAAAGGCAGTTTTGTCATCTAGTTCAGAGGCAACTTTAGGAGTCAAAGTGTATTTCAGTGAGGGCTTCTCCACATTCTTGACAACTACGGGATCTTGGATCTTGGGTGCCATTTGTAAATTTCAGATAAAACTTAGCAAACTATCCTTAGGGTTTGACAGTTTACAAACGATAGATGCTTCACACTCAGTAGATAATAGCAATTAGACAAGATCGAAAAACCAGCTTAACAGTGTGATGAGATTTGATGTAAATACCTTGGATTCGCTTTGAATGAAGTTTGATCGCCTTGATTCGCTCTACTCTGCTCTCTTGAAAACTTGGTGAATGAAAATGACCGCGAAAATACCTTTGAGTACACAAAATACCTTATCGGGCTCCGTGCGGGTTAGGTCAAAACATTAAATGCACTTGATTTACCTTTAACCGATTTACTCTCATTTCTTTCGTTTTAACCGAGTAACCAAATTTCCTTCAGTTACCGTCTTGACAGGCTTTCTGTATTCACCGACTTGACAGGTTTCCTGTAAAGTACTTTTGATAGAATTTCAAACCTACTAATGCATCTTAACTATGCAGATTTTGAATTTTGTACATACTAGAATAGGAACTATTATGATTTTTAACCTTTAGAGAATGCAGTCCCTTCATACCTTTTCTGATTAATTTGGAATAGGTGCACCTAACTTGGTAGGTAAGGTGCTTTCTTCATCTGACATGATTTCCTTCTTTTTCCAAATCATCTTGAATTTTTCTTTTATCTCTTCAATGTCTCCTCTAGGTTGATCTCTGCAATCTCCAGCTAAATGTCCAACTTTGTGACATTGAAAACATGCCATCCCAGGATTTCTCCATGATCTTTGGTTGTTCATTCCAAACCTTATAAAACAGTTGGCACTGATGTGTCCATATCTTCCACAACATTCACGCCATATTCTTGTATTGTAATCCCATGGTACTATTGCATATTGTCGGTAAGGATCTATGTGAGTTCGGTAACCTCTAGTGTTTGCTCGGTGTGCAGGCCACATGTGGTTCTTTTGCTTAAGCCAGCACTTCTCGGTACTATGTCCATATCTATTGCAATTTTTACAAAACCCTTTGAATTTTGCCTTCTGATAGTTGTTAATAGACTTTGTCCTACAGTGATTAGATGTGTGACCATATTTATTGCAATTGTAACAATAATCATTTGACTTAGTGATATTCGGTTGCTTACCTTTTCTGATCTGGCATATGTTGGCAATATGACCTTGATTTCCATAGTAGTAGCAAATAGGCTTCTTCCTTTTGATTTTATTCCTGTTTCTAGCTTGCTTTGATGATTCTCCTCTCTTGGTAGTATGAATTCCTTTCTCGGTAGATTTTTTTCCTTTGTAACCAAGTCTTGCATCTTTGTTGGGTCTTTTTGTATTCAGTTGCTCATCCAACATTTTTGATGCATCATAACTCTCCTTCAATGTTTCTTTGGATTTCTTCTCTGTTTCAAGTTCATCGGTCAACCTTGATACTTCAAGTCTCAATGCTTGATTCTCATCATTCTTCAGAATTGCTTCATGATGTGCATAACTTAGTTGATTTGTCATATTTTGTTGAATCCTAGTCAACCTTATGATTTCATCATTCTTATCAGATACTAAGACTTCAAGTTGTTGTTTCTCTCTTTGTAGATCTCTTGCTTTATACTCAGCTGTCCTTAATGCATCTAGATTTTCAGTCATCTGTGTGCTGAAATGTTCATGTTCTCTTTTCATTGGTTTTAGTTGATCAGCTAATGCTTTGTTCTTTTCTTTCAACACTCCAATCATTTCTTCAGTTTCTTCAGATATACTATTCTCATATGATGTCTCAATTTGTTCCACTAACTCTTGAGAATCCTACAAGTCATCAGATAATCTTCTTCTTATTTTCAGATATTTTTGCATTTGCCTTTGCATGTCAGCAATCACTTGATTTGCATGATCTAGCTCTTCTTGCAGATACACAATCCTTCGAGATTGTTTATAGCCTTCCATTGATAAGATCTTTCTCTTTAGGTAGTTAAACCCTTTTCCAAGATTCAAGCTCTGATACCAATTGTTAGGTTTGAGAGGGGAGGGATGAATCAGTACTCCAAAACTTTTCTTGAATAATAACCTTACTGTTATGCATAAACAGAATAGTGCAGTAACATAAAATAAAGTTAAAACAAATAGATAATAGTCATACATGATTCACTCCATAACACATATATTTTGGTTACGCAGAAACTCTTGGTTAGAGAGAAAAACTGCGGTGGGGATGGCACCCACAACTTCACTACTGCAATAATAAAGAATGCTCGGTTAGAGCTACATTTAGCTATTTCTGATAGCTTACCTTGTTAGGAGTAACAAGATCTGTTAGATCTACCTTGCTAAAGGATTTTACAACATTTATTCTGAATGTTGCACCTGGTTAGAGGCTTTATAATTTATAGACTTGGTTAGAGTCTTTTACCCTGTTAAAGGTTTCTCTTTCAATCTTCACAATATTACAATAAAATCATTACAAATATCTGCAACTTTACATCTGAAATGTTATAGAAGATTCTATGTGCTCAGAATAAGATTACCTTGCATATAGCATACCTCGGTAACCCATATAGTAACTCGGTAAACCCTTTTGTTTACTCTGTTCTTTGACTGTTCTCTGAAAACCTTCTCGGTGATCTCTATGTCTCTGTAATAGTCTTCCTTCATTCATACATGCACATACCTTGCTCTTAACTCATGTTGTATAAATAGATCTCTTAAAATGGTGATCTAATTCATTGCTTCGGTCTTACAAACAAGATTCCTCGAATGAATAACTAAACAAAATATTTCATTGGTTAAATTGTCCTTGTAATCATACACAATCCTCTGGTGCAATTTCCAATGTAATAACGGTTAGATGTGCCTTGATCTTGTAACACGTTTTCATATGCATGTCCAGGTTCAATGTATCTAGTAACACGTTTCACTCAGTGTATGTCAACTTGGTGTGTCATCTTTACTGCTCAATAGTCTCAAAAAGATACTCGGTAGACAGCTCGGTGTACACTATGTTCTGTAACTGCTTTCTTCTATAGCCGACTATACTGTGCATACCGACTTCTCTGTGTATATACCGACTGCATGATTCGGTAGTGCTAACCGACTAGAATGTATAGTATGACTTTGAATATAAAACTAATGGAAACTTGATAAGTAGTAACAAACTTAACCACTAAAATATTAATATCTCCCTCAATATTCAGTCTTTTGACATGTCGTCAGAAGCTGGGGTCAACACTGAATAACCCCCATGTGTCTAGGTGCCCTGACTAAATATATCACAATTGTCAGATTGACTTACTATAAATAGTAAGTCCCTCAACTAAGCCCATACACTGACTGCAAAGGCACTGGAACTAAAACCAAGACTAAAATGAAGAAGTGGAACTACCACTAAGACTCTTTATCCTGAATGTTAGCCTACGAGAGCCCAAATAATAGGCTAATCCCTCAAACTCTGATGCTCACAAAAATAGGGACATTACAATCCACCCTCCCTGAAATTGCTTGTCCTTAAGAAATCTCTACTTCGAAGCAACTTCACTCCACAAGAGGTCCAAAAGATGAATTGTGAAATGCCCCACACATCTCCAATCGACTCCTGTAGTACCAACATAAACACAATTGCACAGGGAAAAACATCATGCTAACTATCCAACCCCTACGCACAAGAATAGTGTATCAAAAATAAAACATGTTCAAGAAAGCCAAGGATGAACCAATATACTTTTAACATACTGAACACGCTGCAATGCTCAACTGTAAACCTTGTCTGGAATCTCGATGTACCCAAAGAATCCAAAAATCTATGCTTAATGCTCGGCTAAATTTCAAGATCCCAAATCACTCTTAGAGTACTCCCTCCAAACCATGTGGCATCAACATTGTATAGTGCAACTAAGTCAACACCAACAGAACAAAGAATCAATCCACCAACTAGAACAATCCCTGGATCTCATAGCCAGTATTGAAGTCTACCATGAGAAACACTCTCAGACCTCTACTACTCAAATCTGATCTCAACTTCACCATGCCAGAAGTGGTGAAGCCAACCAATGGGACACATCCAAACCATAGTGCCAATCTTGTCAACACCCAAGTCCCAATGCAAACAATACACACATCCATCTGCTCTATGGAGATAGGAATAACTGAGAGTACCCACAACACAACAACAGTCTCCACCCTCTGCTGAATTGTCTTGGATGTGTTGAATCCCCCCATATATGTTGAATAACATGTAATCTCCCCTCATATGTTGTTGATATGAAACCAAACAACACCCTCAAAACTGCAAGACCGACCTGAGGGGATGCTAAGGATACCAACGGGTACATAGGATGATAGAGTATCATCCCCATGTTGCTCTCACATGACGAGTAAATGATCTAACTCTTTCCTAGCCTCATGTGTAGCAATGACATTAGTGGCTAATCCACTAAGTGTGTATTCAACATGGTCATACATCTCTAAGGCTTGAGCATTTGATGGCCTCTCAACCAAAGATAACTCATGGGTCTCAAAATGCAAGTTATGTGTACCAATAATTCTTTTTGAATCATACCTCTTCTCTTGTTCACACATAATTGCATATTCTTCATGCTTGCTTACCTCAAGAAGCTCCTCCTTTGCATGCTCAACTTTAATATAGTCTTCCCTTGGAATAATTAGATATCTAAGGTGTGACTCCCCTTGCTTCTTTGCTTGATCTAGTTGGTTGCAACATTCTTCCATTTCTTGCAAACATTGTTTCGCTTGGGCAACCAATAACCTTTTCTTTTTAGCTCTTTGCAACCATCCATCACACATGACCTGTGTCTTGTTCACCTCTTCCAAGGTCTGATATACAAAATCAGACTTGCTGTAACTTGAATTTTTAACGCATAAATCATTTTTAACACCCAATCTTGAGTGCCATTGCTAGGAATCTTCATACAACCCTCTTCCACATGCGGAATGACTGTTATAACATGATAGTGAAAATAATTGTGACTACTGCTACAAAAATCAGAACTGTTAAAGCTTGTATTCTTTGCACATTCCTCATCTTTGACAATTCCAACTTGTGTGCCAACATTGGTAGATCCTTTCGCAACATTTTTGTCATTTACTAACACATCTACATCATGATTATGCTCAATAATTGGCTACAATTGCAAAAATCAGAATTATTGTCATACCTTTATGTCATGTTTTTAACATCTCCAAGGACTTCCTCCTTCCCTAATGCATATTTTGTATTGGTAAAATCATTTGCATTAGCATGTGTTTTCCTTTCTTTTGCAAACAAAGGATTCAATATCTCTGGATGTTGTAGAAGCCTTGTTAGATTCTTATCATAGTTTTGCAAAACCTGCATGAGCTCTCACATGAGATCTTGTATAGACTTCATTTTACCCATACTGAAACAATGCAAGAGTGCTAGTCACTCAAATGTCAACCGTGTGAGCTCAATGATTCCCAAAGGAATCTCTACAAATTGATCATGGTTTTCCTGTAAACCAAGCCTCCCGCATGTGTAAAGATTTGTGAGGCCCAAACTGATGCTAGTGAATAAGAACTTCTAACCCTCCAGGTTGGCAGAATCAGAGCTCTGATATCACTGTAAGAACCTTGTTGGTTCTAACTCTCCTGAAAGACTATTGCTGATTTGTTTTTGGATTTTCAAGGGTTTTTGAACAAATTTGAATAAAAATCACAGGTGCACCAGGCAAGAATTGCTCATATAACTGAATAGATAGCAAATATGGAACAATTGAATCTATATTAAGCATTAAGTAACTGCTCCAAATGAAACTAATACATAAAACATACCCGTAGATCCTCGGCTTATTTTAAATAAAGAATTCTGGAGTTTGCCAGCAAAAACTAGAAAACTGACCAAAATCGAAGTACAAGTCCAGAGTACAATTTCTCTAGGCCAAAAATGAGATGAATCCACCTGATTATGCTAGGCGTTGGGAATGGTGCAAATAGATTGTAAATTAGAAAGGCATTTTAGCCTCACTGTCAAAACGTCCCTTTCCTAGACCCCACGTGCCAAGCCTGAATTGTACGGCCACAAATTGGAAACTACACGACTGCTTATTGAAATGAAATATGCTGCTAAAAGGGGTGTCTAACTTGATTTGCCCTTTCCTTATTGAAAAACCTGCAATATCTAAAATAAAGAATATCTATTGAAGCACAGTAAGACTTTTGAATCAAGCCTTCACAATTGCAATAATTCAACTGATCTTCCACAACTTCACAATCATAGATCCACGAAGAATTTTCATTCTCCAATGGCCAAACCTTTGGAACCCTTGTCAAAGAATTCTACAAAGAAAAATAGAAGCAATGTCAAATAATCAATCATATGAGTTTGAATTGCCTTCAATTCCCTTATAACCCCCAAATGGCCAATTCTCAAAAAGTACGCCCAAATGTAAATTTACATACATTAAATGTATTTAAATTACTTTTCAATAGTTCAAATTCATCTTGAACACACTTTTTCATTTAAGTGATTTAAAATCACTTTTAATATTTAAAGTGACAATTTAATTTTTTATAAAGTCACTTTATAATATTTAAGTGGCTTATAATTTTAATAAAATCACTTTATGACTTTATAATATTCATATAAGTTAATTAAATAACTTAACCATTAAAATATTAATATCTCCCTCAATATTCAGTCTTTTGACATGCCGTCAGAAGCTGGGGTCAACACTAAATAATCCCCATGTGTCTAGGTGCCCTGACTAAAAATATTATAACTGCCAGATTGACTTACTATAAGTCCCTCAACTAAGCCCATACACTGACTGCAAAGGCCCTGAAACTAAAACCAAGACTGAACTGAAAAAGTGGAATTGCCACTAAGAGACTCTATACCAAATGTTAGAGTTATCTTGTATTACCTAATAATTACTTATTTAATTATTAGTCTATTATACTATATGCTTAAGCTAAACTTAGGCATTTAATGATATTGTAGGCATTTAATAATTATTCTAATTATTAAATACACATTATCCATTTAGGGTTTCTTTAGGGTTGCACACCTTTAAGGTTGCTAATATCCTTTTATAAGGATTGTATTGTACTTTTTCAATTATTCCCTCTGAATGATAATCTTTTTTTTTAGAGCCATTATTGTTTTTTGCCTCCATTCTTCTCTTGTGACAAGTATTTTGCTTGCAGGTGTTCTTGGGATCTCAGAAGTTGTATTTCTCAACTTCTTCATGGTATCAGAGCCTACATCTGCTGCTACCTATTCTTGATTTTTCAAAAGATTTTTTGGAGGCTAGGGTTTCAAGTTTTTCAAAGTTTTTTATTTGCATCTAGGGAGAATTTTTTGTTTTTGGTTATTTTGGGCTCAAACGGACCTCACCGTTGAGCTCAGAACACCCAAAAACCCCCATTTTTATATAAAAATTGTACAATTTGGACAAATTTGGCTTTGAGAATTTTGATTTTTTTTGGTTTTATGCCCTTTTTGGACAGATTTCGAGAGAAAAAAAAAGGCATGCTTTTCGAGGCACGAAAATCCGTACGGTCATACCTGACTTGCATTAGAAATTTTTCATCACTTTTTTTTAAGGGATTTTTTATTTTCGGCTACTAACATCACCATGACATCATGTTGACGTCAGCAGTACAGACTGCACAATGGCCCTTTTAGACCCTCTATGTGCCCTAAAAGAGGGGTTTTTTTTGTTTTGGCCATAACTTGGGCATACGATATCATTTTTTGGCAGACGAGATATCGTTGGAAAGCTGGTTTCGTCTACTTTCTATATTTATAGGTTTCATCACCTGTTTTTGCCACTGGTACATTCTACAACCATTTGAAGTTAAAGATGCTATTTTCAGTCTTGAGCTCATAACTTTTCACCAGTTTCTTTGTTTTTCATGATTCCAGTGGCATTGGGATGGTGTTTCAAAGCTCTTTACAACTATCCATGCACTTATTCCATATTTTACTCTAGATACATTTTATTCAATTTTTTGTGTTTTCACACTCTGGTAAATTACTTGGACATTTGAGCTCCTGGAAACTTCTCGTTTGGGTGGAATGCCTTATTGTTGGTTGTTATTCATGTATTTCTAGTCTTATGTCTTTTTTTAACATTATGAGCTTTCATTATAAGCACTTATGATTTTGTAAACACACTAAGATAAAGTGCATTTGTATTGCACATGTATTATGGGATCTTGCAGATCAGTTTTGTGCCTTATTGTACTCGCACTATGATATAAAATGCCATGGGGGTTATGTTTGCCTTTTTTTTTCCTTCATACATTTCTCATGTGTGTGTGCCTTGGTTTGTACACCCTTTGTATTTTCTTGTACTTTCATGTTTGCACGGTTAGATGTTCTTGGTTCTTCTCTATGCACTACATTATGGCTTTCAGATTCAATGTACCTGTCACCTCTCCCTTGTCAGCATTATGGGGGGGTTTCTCCTGTTGGTTGTTGGTTCTAATGCTTCCTTGGTTCGTTGGAGTGAGCTATATATTCAGTATTTGTTCCTATATACTAGGCGGATGCAGTGGTTGGTTACCTATGCATTTCGGTGAGATGGATAATTTCCCATATGGACACTCTTTCATTCCTATTTTTGGAGGCAACCTTCCATCTTCGATTAATCAGCTCTTCAGACTTTGGTGTTTTTTGCCATCTGTATCTTCGAGTTTAGTTTTTTGCCTTTGTTTTCCATCTGATTTGATTAATGTTATTTGAGGGCACTCATGCAGATTACAGTCTTCTCTACCTGATCATCTTCTATTTCAGTGGGGGTTCTTCAGATCGACAATTATTCTTCGACAATGTTTGTAGGTTCTTCATGCTTTAGTGATTCTTCTGCTCTTCTTTTGTTCCTATCTTTTGGAACATTCTTGTTTGGAGGCTTCTTCATTCCTTCGCTTGTATTTCATCTCTTTTTGGAGTAGAGTTTTTTCCCATGAGGTTTTCTCTATCTCTTCGCTTTACAAAGATCTTTTGTACTTGGGTACCTCATCAGGCCTTGTTGTCGGGACCCAAATTTGCCTTCATCATGTAGTTGCATTTTTTTTGCTTCATGCATTTAGTTTTTTAGCTACTCCCTAAGTTCATCTTAAGGGGGGGTGTTAGAGTTATCTTGTATTAGCTAATAGTTATTTATTTAATTATTAGTCTATTATACTCTACACTTAAGCTAAACTTAGGCATTTAATAATATTGTAGGTATCTAATAATTATTCTAATTATTAAATACATGTTATCCCTTTAGGGTTTCTTTAGGGTTGCACACCTTTAGGGTTGCTAATATCCTTTTATAAGGATTGTATTGTACTTTTTCAATTATTCCCTCTCTGAATGATAATCTTTTTCTTCAGAACCATTATTGTTTTTTACCTCCATTCTTCTCTTGTGACAGGTATTTTTCTTGCAGGTGTTCTTGGGATCTCTGAAGTTGTATTTCTCAACTTCTTCACCAAATTTTAGCCTACAAGAGTCCAAATAATAGGCTAATCCCTCAAACTTCGATGATCATGAAAACGGGGAGATTACAGTGGCTCCCTCTAATTTTCGAATCATCATCGTCAAACACTTGACATAGATCATCTGCATATCCATGGTCTCTATTAGTAAAAACCAAATCACCATGGATAGTAAGGCACAAAATCTAATAGACATCCTCTAGAGTGATAGACATCTCTCTCATCGACAAGTGGAAAGAACTCATCTCGTCGTACCACCTCTCAACCAATGCAGACATCAATCCTAGATTTGCCCTAATCTCGAACATAAATGTCGTGTACCAAAGTCCAACTGATCCTATTATCATGTGGTCATCATTGATCAATTATGACTGCAATCTTTGTGTACAAGAGAATCTCTCTTGTGAATCCAAAGGTGCTAAATCAACCTACAATCACAAACACAATCACATCAACATTAACTTTATTAACTTGCAAGCTTAAATTCTATCAAGCTTTATCATCTTTATCCTATCTAGTAGCTTTATCAGCTTTATTAGCTTCATGAGCTACTACTCAACTTATCCTACTGCGACAACAGTCAAATTTTATCAATTTGGCTGGTCATCCTACACGTTGCAATTGTTTATCACACAATTTTGTCCATGAGTAATCACAAAATAAAAAAAATTCCTTCCCAAGATTGAAATTTTTCATTGGAACATAAGCTACAAAACTCATGAAAGTGTTCATGTTATCTCGTATACAAGCATGCAAGATTGCAATCAGCCATACAAGGTTGGCAAATATAATGATCAACAATATTAATGGAATACAATAGAAATGCATCAACAATATACAACATAAGAAAGCTTGGACTAACCATACAATGATTGTTATTCTCTCTGTAAGTATTTGTATACTATTGCAACTATTCCAAATCAACAACCCTCTAAAAATCAGTACACAAGGATTATGTATTGGGTAATCTCACAATAATGGGCCGCACTTTTTAACCAAACTTGACATTGAAATCAACATTTTGCACTAGACCTTCACCTTCTAACACTTATAGTAGCCAAACCATTAAGAATTTCAAGATGAAGAAAAGTATCGTTTTGTAAGATTTTTCATGTAAATTTTAAATATATTTAAAAAAAATAGAAATAATTTGTGCATAGTTTTACATAACTTTTAACAACTAAATTTTTACAGTAATTAACATTTTTCTGAAGTGATGTTTATTATGTCATGCATAACATTTTTTTATAGAAAGAATACAATTCTAATTTTTAGAATATAAATTTGTCACACAAATATCTAGTGTAGGATTTTTTTTCATAATTTTTTGTTGCATCTATTTTTTAGTTATTTTTTGAAGTTAGAGCAATTTTAATTTTGACAGAGGTATATTATGTCATGCATAATTTATTTGCATGCATTTGAATTAACTTCTCCTTTTGTGTTGAAATGAGGATATTAATACCGAGAGGAAAAATATTTTTTATAATTTCTTCTCTATTAATTCTTATTTTTCTACATGCGTGAAACAAAGACCTTAATGTTTGATGGAAATCTTACATTCATAAGAAATGAAAAATAAATATATCAATGAAATTAAATATATTCAAAATTATGCTTTTAGGAAAGCTTATAATAAGGACTACATACTTACAAAATAAAAATTATAAATGAATTTATTTGACCCCTAAAAGCTAATGTAAACTTGGTTTTTTGTCAGCATATTGATAAGTGTGAAGGAGACTTTATTGTAGGTATGATTTAAGACTAGATCAGTTCTATCCAAGGGGGTTTGATCTAAGAGGCTTTGATATAATCCTCTTTAATTAATTCTTTCAAATGGGACATGACAAGGCTTTAATCATTATATTCTCTAAAAAATATGTGATTTCAACAAAAATCAGGATGTACCAAAGTTTTTAACCCACTATTTTGGGATGACCCTAGTACTACCATGACATACTAAACATCTCCTTGGAGTTCACTTGTGGTATCAATTACCTTGTCATGAAAGCAAATGTTCCTATCATATATCCTTTATGAAAAACCATATTCTTGAGTACCAATATATAAACCCAAGCGTATGTTGTCAATTTAAGGTGCCTTATAAAATAACACTTGTTTATGAAATATACCCATAGCTATTTCCAAAAACTCCCAAGAATATTTCCAAAACTTCTTAAGGATCAAAGTATCATCAAGATTAATGAAATCGAAACTTATCACCTCATTCACCATTATTTGGAAAGTTGCCATGTAAGGAGAGAACTTGTACTCATGCTCCTTGAAAACAAATAATTACAAGTGACATGATGCCAAATCACAATATGAAATATTGGTGTCCTCACAACCAATGGTATACTAAAATATCTTCTCCAAAAGTGATCCTAGAAGCATATGTCTAAATACTCTCCTTTGCTGATATGGAATCAATGGGATGATAGAATGATATTTATGATGCTCAATGGCGAAAATCACAACTTACATTCTCTTCACCACCAAACAAATTGATATCCACTTAGCTTCTCCTGTAATACCATACACTTATACACAAGGATGTGGAAAATAAGAAATGCAAAACACAAGACACGAGTTGATTATCTCCATATATTTATCAAATATCCTTAGTGTGGTGATGATATGATTTGAGTATGGAGTATTAATCACCTTGGAGTCATACTAATATTTCATTGTATCTTCTATTTCTAAGATTTTTGATCCTCCCTTCAACACTTTTAGTTCTTCAAATATAAGCTCATCAATGAAATACAACCAACCTGAAGCTTTATAGTGTGCAAAGGTAAAAGCATTTACATAAACTATTTCTAAATTCTCTTTCTATCCATGCTACATACTTCAACATGCATGAATAAGTGATAAATATGGAAAAATCATTTGAAGTATCATGGAATGGATTATCAGCTGGGTCCCATATGTCAAAGAAATCTTGACCTAGAATTAATATGCCTTCATGCTCTAAACTGCAAATTACATCCTTATTCTTGTCTTCCTCTTTATAACATTTTCCAAAATGGTAGGAATATTGTAGAGACATGGTAGGAAATATTAAATTATACCTTGGGCTATAATAAACATATTCATCCATATAATATGATAGAGGTATGGTTAAGATATACTTGATTAATTCTTGTAACTCCAAGCTTCCCACTCAAGGTTGTCCCAAACAACCTCCGTGGATCCATTTCCAAGATCAATAAACTTCTTTGTTGAAACCTATGAAAGTATAGTCCCACACACTTATTATTTAATTCTTTATTGTGAATTCAAACCTTCATCCTTGACTCCATAAATTTTGGGTTGCAAAATATAACGATTAGAACTTAACTTAGGATATTTTCAAAGAAATTTTAACTTCAAATTTTTGGTTATACTCTCTATGCTCTTCCCCATTGATTTGATTTATGAAGTCTTGTGAATCAACCTTCACTTTTTCTTCTTACTCCCTTATTTTTGAAGCTTTTCCCAACTTTTATTCCTTTCTTCTTCTCACGTAATAATCTTCAAATTTGTTTGCTAAAAGGTACTAATTTTTTTTTAAAACCTCTCCTTCTTGAGGCATTTCTTTCCTTGTGAGCTCTATATATTCATAAAATATAAGATCCTTCTTATAAATCAAATATTCATAAAACTAATTTAAAATTTTCATTTCTAAAATTTCATTGACAAAACTCATTGTAAGAGATTTAAAGAAACCTCCCATGATCAAAACTTGAAACCATGTAAGCAGACAAGATCTTATTTTTCCTCTACTAGGCATCAACAAGTTTGAGTAAACCCTCAAGCTAGAAGAATCAAGGTTCTGATGCCATTCTAATACACCTTGCAAAATTTATCATATTTGATTATGCTTTCAAAACCTTAGATTTAATCTTTTTCAAAATTTCAAAGTTACATCAACATTGCGAAGGAAATTGTTTGAATATCCACACCCAAAAATCCAAAATCTTCACACAAAAATGAAATAAATTGATTGTATAGATTTGTGTTAATGAAATTAACTTCTATTTAATGATATGATATGTTTCACACAACAAATAAACTTTTTCAATCAATTATTCAAAAACTGGAAGCAAAATGCTACTCGCAAGCACTACTAATCAACACTGTTTTTAAGCAACTTTACCAAAATTATCAAATAAAAATTTAGTGTTGACATGCATTATAAAAAATAATCCAAATCAGAAAATCCATGACCTCAAGGCTAATAATTAACTCTTGCAACCCAAATTATACAAAAAACCAAAATACTCCCAAATAGGGTGCCAGTAGACACTGCATAACCACACTCTTTTAAACGAAACTTCATCCCAACTCACTAAATCCTCTATAATGATGAAATATTAGTTTGTAAATGAGAAACAAAAAAAATGAATGTCCAAAATCTTGTTATTACAAACTATGAGAAACTAAAATTGAAACCTAAACTAATAACATTCGAACTCTTGAAAATCTCCAACAAACTGCTAGAAAAAATAAGGAAATTTGAAACCTTAAATACATTGGTAATATTTGGATGAGATTACACCTTGATGACCCTCTGACTCCCATCCTTAGTTAACATTGAAACATTTGAACTCCTATTCTTTAGTCTCCTTCTCCACAAGTTTATCAACCTCTAAAGAACATCAAAATCTTGATAGCAAACAATAAAGTGAATCATATAAAATGAAATCAAAAGACCTCATTTTAGTAAAAATAAAACTCCAAAAAAACTTTGGGCACCAAAATCCATGCCCAAGGATGAGGACAATATTGCATGTCAAGATTTGTAACTCCTTTTATCAAGTGTCCTCCACTTTTAATTGTCTCCATACAAATTAACCACTTGCCAAATATTGTCATATAGTAAATAGAAGCCAATTTAATAACCAAGAAATTCTCCTCTAAGTCCCAAGACCATATTTGGATATTTTCTAATTAAAAATATTATTTAATAATTATACTATCATAAATTGTATCTGCATACAATTTTGTCCACCTTGGCCTTCTAGCTCTTAGTGCCTGATGTCTGCTTTGATTATGCTCACACCTTCCTGAAACCTACATTTTCAACTCATCTTTTATGTCCTGTCCAAATTTGTGTACTGATTGCCAGGACCAGGTCACTAGTGTGCCATTGTCCTAGATCACGACCACGACACCCCTGTTACTATTTACTAAGTTGTCATTAGTTTTATGTTCAAAGTCATCCTATATACCCTAGTAAGTTAATACTACAAAAATATTCAGTCGGTAAGCACTAAGGGTGTCGGTTACAAAAGAAAGGCTAGTCACCGAGATGATATATACTGAGCTGTCTACCGAGTAAATTTCCTATGTCCACCAAGTAGCAAAGAAGGTACACCGAGTTAATCTAAACCGAGTGGAAACATGTTACCAGATTCAATGAACCTGGACACATATGTGGAAACGTGTTACAAGATTCGAGAATAGGGAACCGTTATTTCATAGGGAATTGCACTTAAAGATTTTGTATGATTTTGAGGAAGTTTATCCAATGAAATAATTTCTATGATTATTCATTCGATAAAACATGTTTCTATATTCAATGTATGAACAAGATCACTGCCTTAGAGATCTATATACAAAGTGATTTGAGTATCAAAAAGCAGGAAGAGAAAAAGATGGTGAGTTGAAGATAAAAATCTTGTGAAAAGATAAGATGTGATGATTGAACAAAGGTATTCAGAGGTCACTGAGAAGATTTTCAGAAAATAGTTTAAGGGGCTGTAGCGTCCTAAAATTGCGACACTTGCAATTTCGACTGCATTTGGGTCTTCACGATGGCGATGCAACACGGAACTTGAATGGAGACCCCGAAACTTGTTCATGACACCAAAAACTGCATTTCTCAGCACCCTGGCCTGATCCTCCTTGCACCCTGTTGTCCCTGGAGGTGGGACCATGGCGCCTAGCGCCCTGGTCCCCGGCCCTATTTTTGGGCCCGGTCTCTTTTGGGTCTCGGGTCTTTATGTTTGCAAATTGGAAAATAACATTTCCTGGTCGGCCTAAGGTCGGGAAAATTAGTCTTTTAACCCTAATTGACAAGTATATAAACTACATTTCCTCTCCCATTTTGGTAGATGAAAAAAAAAAAGGCGGAAACGATATTCAAACATTCAAACATTCAAACATTCAAACATTCAAGCATTCAAGCATTCCTTCAAGCAATTGAGCATTCTAAGTCTCCATTCAAGGCTAGGTGTTGCATTCAAGACAAGGATTCAACCATTGAAGAGGAGATCACATACAACATACAACATACTACATACATTACACCTTCGCATGTAAGAATACAAACATTCTTACAACAAGGTATCAGTACTTGTTTACATTACAAACATTTACATTTACAGCATTCTCATTTCTTGGTTAATTCCAAAACCGGGGTTTGACCTAAAGGCAAACCTCTCATCCCTAACCCCCCAATCGTCCTCTATTTTCTGTGTGTAGGTTGCAGGTACGCGGCTGTAATTGAAGATCTGGAATCCTTGTGCAGAGACGAACAGATCCCCCTTCGTTTCGCGGATTTTTCGGAGGACCGTGTGCACGCCGAGCGCCATCGTCCCGTCAACTTTCGCTCAAATTTGCAGAACAGCACCGTCTCGACATTTTACTGCTAATTCCAGGTCCGCAGCTTCATCCCATATCCCTATCTCTGTTTATAAGCGAATATTTCCTACCTTACATGCATTCCTAGTTCAATCTTTCTATCTACATTTCTTTACAAAAGAGGGCATCCTTGCTATCACAACCCTTGAAACTCATTTAGAATCCAATCTTGCATTGCGTGGGATTGGATCTTGTGGGTTTCAACCCCTCTTTTGAATGTAAAGTCCCTCCTAAGTGAAAACCATCAACCCTAGTGACTCTCCCTTCTCTCTCCTTGGAGTTGGGGAGGGGAGAACGACTAGGGTTCGATTTTTCCGCTTTACATTTTGGTGAACCCGAGGTGAACATCCTCATTCTGATTATTCATGGTTAGATCTGAAAAATTTGCTTCCTTAATTACATTTCCATGTTTGATCTTTTGCAAATTTTAGAGGCTAATTGCATAAAAAAAAAAAACCCTAAAATTTTCTTTTTAGTAATTAAACTTGTGAAATGTTTAATTGTTAATGCTTGTTTCAGATCTACCCTTCTATTACAAATTATCAATTCATATTTGTGCTTTAATTCTGAAAATTAAGTGGTTAAGTGTCAAAACCCTAATTTTTAAAACCTTCTTGATTCAACCTTTGACTGATAATTTCACTAATCAAAACACCTCCAAATCGGCTGTAACTTTGGATTCCGCAATAAAATCACGATATCTTTCATCCCTGAAAATTTGGAAAAAAGTTGCGAGGACCGTGTGCACCCCGAGCGCCATCGTCCCCGACATTTTTTCCGAAATTTCGGGAGCTAGATCTTAATGTACTTTTCTGCTAAAATCCAAAATTTTGGCTGATTTTATCAATTTTAACACTTTCAAAATTAAAGTCAAAGTTGGTCTAGTGATTGCTTGGATTAAGGCTTCTAATCATTCAAAAATCATTGAAATTAAAATTCCTATCAAAATTGTGTTTCTTGCAGTCCTAAATCTGAAAAGTGTGTTGGCATTCATTCGAAATTTCAGTGCTTTATTCAAATTTTTGCAGTTTGTGACTTTTGAAATTAAGTGTTTAATTACAACAACTCTGATTTCCACTTTCAAATTTGAATTTTGCATGAAATCGAGTCAATTTTCAAATTTCAAAACTTGCATTGCTTTCAGCATTCCCTCTAAAATCATAAAATTCAAAATTTCAGTTTCCCCCTCTTTTTCAAAATTCAAAATTTACATTTTTCAACAATCTTGGTAGGGTTCAATTTTGAGATTGCAACTTTAATTTGGCCTATCTACAGATCGTAAAATCACTCAATTTTTTCAGATTAGCTTTAAAATCATCATAACTTTCATCCCTGAAAATTTCGAAGAAATTTGCGAGGACCGTGTGCACTCCGAGCGCCACGGTCCCGGACATTTTTTTCGAAATTTCGGGAGATTGTCCTGATTGCATTTAACAGCTTAAATCTAGGAGATTGGCTGGTTTTATTGAAATTTGCTAACTCTAAAATTCAAAATCTTCTCTCTTTCTTTAGTGCATGAGTTTTACAACAATAAGTCCTACTTACACTATTCCCGTTAGACGAAGCCTTAGAATTAAGTCTTTCCAAGATGTAATTACCAAGGAGATGGAACCTAATTTGAATGGCCTTTTTAACGAGGACATGGGTAATTCCTCTAATCCTCTTAATGATGAAGAATCTCTCCATGAGGTTTCTGTAGAACAACTTTCAAAGTTGGATAACCAATTTGATGATTTTCGACAATGGATGTCTCAAGAATACCCCGATAGTCAAGCTCTTTCATTAATTGAGGGTCTAAAACGTATGGTTCAAAGTGATAAGAATGGAATTGATATTTTGCATGGTATTGCACACATTGTGGATTCGAATGTGATGCCTATGAAGAGTTGTGCTGAAACTTTGGGTTATACACAACCTCCTACTCAAGTCAATCATTCTATTCCTTTAACAACTTCTATTGCTAGTATACCTACTTTCACATCAAACATAATGACTACTTCAATACAAGACATTCCACCTATGATCACCAGTCATGGGGGCAATCCCTCTTCTTCAATCAACCCTCTTCCTTCATTCAATCTGACTTCTTCATTCATTCCTTCAATGAGTGTTCCTATTATATCTCCCCAGATGAACATGACACAAGGGGGCAATTCATTTAACCATTCCATTCCTCCTTGTAGTGTTCCTCCTTTCCAATCATCTCCTATGACTAACTATCATAGTGTCCCACCACCTTACTCTCTACCTTCTTTCAATAACATAACACCTCCATCACAATCTAACACGTCTAATATGAACTCTTCGACTGAAGCGACCATTAACAATCTTGCACAAACTGTCTCTTCTTTACAGCAACAAATTGCCTCTATGAATCAATCTAAGTTTAGTGTGCCCACATTTGATGTTGCGAGCCCACTTTCTCTTGACATTGTTCGAGCTATTCCCCCTAAACATGTTGAAATTCCACATTTGGAGCTTTATAATGGTAAGGGTGATCCTCTAACACATGTTAAGACCTTTCAAACAATATGTACCGATTTTGCTTATGACCAAAGGTTGCTTGCAAAACTGTTTACTAGAACATTAAGAGATAAAGCCCTACAATGGTATTGCTCGTTGCCTTCTTATTCTATTTCTTCTTTCAAACAACTTGCAAATGCTTTCATTCAACAATTTCAAAACAATGTAAGTCCTAAAGTTACTTTGATTGATTTAATGCATTGCAAACAAGGTGTTAAAGAAAAAGTGACTGATTTCATTGGTAGATATAAGCATTTGTATCCTCAAATTTCTTTTCCAGTGCCTGACAATGATATTCAAAGAATCTTTATTTCTAATTTACAAAAAGATATTAGAGAAAAACTCTTGTTTTCTGAGTTTACTTCTTTCCAACAGTTGTGCACAACTCTTCACAATTATCAACTGACTGTGAGTCAAATGGAACAAGCAAATCCTATGGCTCCGATTGATAAGGGTGATAGTAGTCAACAACCATTTGGGAAGTTTAAACCGAATAGAGAGTCCATTAAATTCAATGAAAACATCATCAGCAACAATGTGAATGCAACATCAGGTGTGCCTCCTATTTCTAAGTTTTTCAAGAAAGAAAGAAAGGTTACTCCTTTGAATGAATCATTGCATAGTATTATGAATAAGTTATTGGAACAAAATGTGCTTACTCTCCCTCCTATAAGGCAAATAGATCCTGCAAAGATTAATTCACCCTATTTTGATAACAAATCTTTTTGTCAATTTCATCGTCAACCTGGGCATGATACTGAAAAATGTTTTGCTTTAAAGGGTAAAATTCAAGATTTGATTGATAATAATACTATCTTTGTTTCTGGTGTGAATGATAAAGGCAACACATCTGTGGCTCCTCCTAACCAAAATGTGCTTACTCTTCCTCCTATAAGGCAAATAGATCCTGCAAAGATTAATTCACCCTATTTTGATAACAAATCTTTTTGTCAATTTCATCGTCATCCTAGGCATGATACTGAAAAATGTTTTGCTTTAAAGGGTAAAATTCAAGATTTGATTGATAATAATACTATCTCTATTTCTGGTGTGAATGATAAAGGCAACACATCTGTAGCTCCTCCTAACCAAAATCTTCAGATTTTTACTGATCCATTGCCTTCTCATACCTCTAATGCGATTGATACTACTGATTCCTCTGTCTCACCTGATAATCTTGTGTCCATGACTCCGAATGTGATTAACTTTGTAGAGCAGTAGAAAATCCCTAAAGAACCTTCCATCACATTTGATTCCAGTGAAACTATCAGGGCACCTGATGGTCCTTTATATATAGTTGCAAAAGTCAAGAATACACCTTGCCGTGGAGTGCTTATTGATCCTTCTTGTATGGTTAATGTCATTACTGAAGAATTTCTTTTTACTTTGCAATTGAATCAAGTAATCTATGATGAAACAAATGTGGTTGTGAAACTATTTGATGCATTTTCTTCTCCTGCAATTGGTTCTATTACATTACCTATTGAGGTCCATAACAAATCCCTTGATGTGGACTTTGCTATTATTCCATCATCTGAACAATTTCGTGTGAAGCTAGGCTATCCTTGGCTATCTTCCATGAAAGCTATTGCTTCTCCTATTCACAAGTTCTTGAAATTTCCCCATAATGGTGAAGTTGTTACTGTCAATCATAGTCTCTTTAAACCTGCTGAAAGAACCTCTAGCGTTCCTATTGATTACTTTTGGCCTAAACAATTCCAATCTCTTCCTCCGCGAAGTGATCATCTTTTCAAATCTTATCAAAAGTGGAAAAAAGATATGATCCTTTCTCTAAGTGAACCTAGAACACCCAAACTTGACATTCCTATCGTTCTTGAGAAGGAAGTTCTTCCTTTGAAAGATAAAACTAATGTCTTTCCTCAAGAAGATTCCCAACCCATCCCTATGGATGTGACTATGCCTATATCTAATAAACTTCCTAAAAGTAGACCTATACCTCCTCGTCATGATGGGCTTGGTCTCCTTCCTAAACCAATTATTCCTCCCTTATATGGAGCAGTTCCTCCTCCTTCCTCTTATGGAGAGAAGAGACCTTCCTCTTCTCCTATTATTCAACCTAAGAGACCACAACCTAAACACCCAAGTGATAAGGATGAGAATATTCCTCCTCCTCACTCTTCTCAACTTCCTACTAAGACTAGACGAAATCATTCTGCATGTGAACGCCGACGAAAGCATCGTCTTAGAGCTCAAGCAACTACTTCTCAAACTTTGTAATCCCCCAAAACACCTTCAGCTAGTATTATTTCATTTTCTCCTCAGCCGATGATTGAGCCGAAATCTCCTAAACATAAGATGCATGATGGTCTTGATCCTGTGCGAGTTAAAGATCCTATTTTTATAAATCTCGATGATGATATAGATGAAAATGTTATTCATGATGAAAATGTTACTCCTGTTCATTCTAATAGTGAATATGAATATGTTGATGTTGATAACCATTTATCTAACGCATTTTCTAAAGCACTTATCCTAGCTCCTAGACCAGAACACCGCGGCTTGGGATATGAACATAGCCCTTGTTTGGATCTTGTGTTAGCTCCATCTGCTGTGTTGGATGTTCCTCCTCTAGCGTGTTTCCTACCTTCCCGAAATACTGATCAGCAAGATCGGGGGGTAGATGACATGCTAGACTAGTTCATTAGCATAAGCAGATTCTCTCCTCCTCTCTTGATCTTTTGTTACTTCTTCTATGTGTTATTCTTATTCTTCTATTTGTTGTCCTTAGTGACGATGCAAAGCATTGAGATCTCTTTTGGTCTCTCTCATGTTGACTCAAAAGACACATGTGTTCCCTTCTTCTAGGTGACCTTCCTTGATTGGGGAATGAAGAACAATTATGCATACATACATATGATATACATGAATTATCATACAGCATACTGACCCCGAGGAAAGCAAAGTCACCTTGTGCTTTGTGTTTTGTGTCTATTATCCTTGGGTTTATCTCACACTTGGGGGCTAAATCCTTGTGATAACATGCTCCTTTCTCATTCTTATATGTATCACTACCTTAAAGCAATCACCCCCGGTGAGGCATGTGCGATCGCTTTAACGTAGGGGGGCATACATCCCGTTCATATCTTTTCAAGATACTTGAAAATTTCTTGACAAATTTAGCTTTGCCTTGAAACTTTTTGATATCTTTCTTGCATGACTCATAGTGAGGGAACCTTACTACTGACAGTCATGGTTTTCCCTCGTGATCTTCCCTTTTAATTTGTCAATCGAAGTTGTAACATCCTTAGTCCACTGGGGGCTTGGTGTATCTTGCCTTCTTGATGTGGTGAAAGTCTTTCAATGTTGTTTCCTTGTACTTTACCGGAAGTATTGGCGTACGCTTATACTCCCGCTAAAGTGGGGGCTAAATGTAGCGTCCTAAAATTGTGACACTTGCAATTTCGACTGCATTTGGGTCTTCACGATGGCGATGCAACACGAAACCTGAATGGAGACCCCGAAACTTGTTCATGACACCAAAAACTGCATTTCTCAGCACCCTGGCCTGATCCTCCTTGCACCCTGCTGTCCCTGGAGGTGGGACCATGGCGCCTAGCGCCCTGGTCCTTCAGGACCTATTTTTGGGCCTGGTCTCTTTTGGGTCTCGGGTCTTTATGTTTGCAAATTGGAAAATAACATTTCCTGGTCGGCCTAAGGTCGGGAAAATCAGTCTTTTAACCCTAATTGACAAGTATATAAACTACATTTCCTCTCCCATTTTGGTAGATGAAAAAAAAAAGGCGGAAACGATATTCAAACATTCAAACATTCAAACATTCAAGCATTCAAGCATTCCTTCAAGCAATTGAGCATTCTAAGTCTCCATTCAAGGCTAGGTGTTGCATTCAAGACAAGGATTCAACCATTGAAGAGGAGATCACATACAACATACAACATACTACATACATTACACCTTCGCATGTAAGAATACAAACATTCTTACAACAAGGTATCAGTACTTGTTTACATTACAAACATTTACATTTACAGCATTCTCATTTCTTGGTTAATTCCAAAACCAGGGTTTGACCTAAAGGCAAACCCCTCATCCCTAACCCCCCAATCGTCCTCTCTTTTCTGTGTGTAGGTTGCAGGTACGCGGCTGTAATTGAAGATCTGGAATCCTTGTGCAGAGATGAACAGATCCCCTTTCGTTTCGCGGATTTTTCGGAGGACCGTGTGCACGTCGGGCGCCATCGTCCCGTCAACTTTCGCTCAAATTTGCAGAACATCACCGTCTCGACATTTTACTGCTAATTCCAGGTCCGCAACTTCATCCCATATCCCTATCTCTGTTTATAAGCGAATATTTCCTACCTTACATGCATTCCTAGTTCAATCTTTCTATCTACATTTCTTTACAAAAGAGGGCATCCTTGCTATCACAACCCTTGAAACTCATTTAGAATCCAATCTTGCATTGCGTGGGATTGGATCTTGTGGGTTTCAACCCCTCTTTTGAATGTAAAGTCCCTCCTAAGTGAAAACCATCAACCCTAGTGACTCTCCCTTCTCTCTCCTTGGAGTTGGGGAGGGGAGAACGACTAGGGTTTGATTTTTCCGCTTTACAGGGGCAGAGAATACAGAAGAGGTCACCGAGTTGATCTATCAATTATCAAGGTATGCTATGAGCATGGTAATTTCATATTGAGCACATAGAGTCTGCTATAGCATTTCAGATGTAAAGTTGTAGATATTTTGTAAAAGATTTTGATTGAATTATTTTGAGTTGTGTTAGAAACCTTTAACAGGGTAAAAGACTCTAACAAGGTCTATAAATTGTAAAGCCTTTAACCAGGTACAACATTTTGTAAAAGTGTTTGTAAAAATCCTTTAGCAAGGTAGATCTAAAGATCTTGATACTCCTAACAGGGTAAGCTATTAGAAATAGCTAAACATGTAGCTCTAACCGAGCAACCTTTATTATTGCGGTAGTGAAGTTGTGGGTGCCATCCCACCGTAGTTTTTCTCTCTAACCAAGAGTTTCTGCGTAACCAAAATCTTTGTGTTATGGAGTGAAATGTGTATGGATGTAATTTCTATGATTGTGTTTTGGCTTTATATATTATGAGATCAACTATATACAGTTTATGTTTATCAGTAAGATTGTTTTTAAAGAGAAGTTTTGAAGTATTGATTCACCCCTCCCCTCTCAGTACATTAGCTTTCATTGTTGGACCTAAAAATTGGTATCAGAGCTTTACTCTTGGAAAAGGGTTTTACAGCCTAAAGAGAAAGATCCCATCAATGGAAGGCTATAAACAATCATGCAGAATTGTGAATCTCCAAGAAGAATTGGATCATGCTAATCAAGTAATTGAAGACATGCAAAGACAAATGCAAAAATCACTGAAAGTAAGAAGAAGATTGTCTGATGATTTACAAGACTCACAAGAGTTGGTGGAACAAATTGAGACATCATCTGAGAACAACATATCAAAAGAGTTTGAAGAAATGATTATAGAATTGAAAGAAAAGAACAAAGCACTGAATGATCAGCTTAAAGTAATGAGAAGGGAACATGAGTATTTCAGCACACAGATGACTGAAAATCTTGATGCATTGAGAACAACTGAAGATAACATAAGAGGTATAGAAAGAGAAAAACAACAGCTGGAAGCGTTGGTATTTGGAAAGAATGATGAAATCACAAGGATTATTGGAATTCAACTTAATCTGTCTAATCAATTGGGTCATGCACATCATGAAGCAACTCTGAAAGAAAATGAGAACCAAGCATTGAAACTTGAATTATCAAGATTGATTGATGAACTTGAAGCAGAAAAGAAGTCAAAATAAACACTAAAGAAAAGTTATGAAGCGTCAAGAATGTTGGATGAGCAACTAAACAAAAGATTACCCAACAAATCTGTCAGACTCGGTTACAAAAGAAACAACTCTACCGACAAAGGAATCAACACCACAGAGAAAGGAGAATCATCAAGGAAGGCTGGAAAGAAAGATAAGTTGAAATATAACAAGCCTATTTGCAACTACTGTGGAAAACAAGGACATACTGCCAACATGTGCCGAATCAGAAAAGGTAAGCTACTGAATGTCACTAGGTCTGATAGTTATTATTACAATTGCAATAAGTATGGTCACACATCTAAACAATGTAGGACAAAGTCTGTTAGCAATTATCAAAAGGCAAAATTCAAGGGATTTTGCAAAAATTGCAATAGATATGGACACAATACCAAGAAGTGTTGGTTTAAGAAGAAAAACTACATGTGGTCTCCATACTGAGCAAATGATAGAAGCTACCAAACTCACATAGATCTCAATCGACAATATACTGCAGTACCATGGGATTAAAATACAAGAATATGGTGTGAATGTTGTGGAAGGTATGGACATATAAGTGCAAATTGTATGATAAGGTTTGGAATGAACAATCAGAGATCATGGAGAAATCCTAGAATGGCATGCTTTCATTGTCATAAAGTTGGACACTTGGCTAAAGATTGCAAAGATCAACCCAGAGGAGATATTGAAGAGATAAGAATCAAATTACAGAAAATCTAGAAAAAGAAGGAAAATGGATCAAATAATGAAGAATAATGAAGAAAGCACCTTACCTACCGAGTTAGGTGCATCTACTTCCAATTAATCAATAAAGGTAAGAAGGGACTGCGTCTTCACAAGTTTAGATCTTAATAGTTCCTATTTTAATCATGGAAATAACTCCAAAATTTGCATAGCTAAGATGTATTAACATTTCTGAAATTGTATCTAGTCTTACGGTTTACTAGTGAAGTCGGTAAATACAGTAAACTTGTCTAGTCGGTAAAAGCATATAAGGAAGTTAGTCGGTAAAGTGTAATCAAGTGCTTTTATTGCTTATCTTACCTAACTGCACGAAGCCCGATAAGGTAAGGTAAAGGGTGTATTTAAAGTTCTTTGTGCAGTCATTTTACACTTACCAATTTTCAAAGAGCAGAGCTAAGTGAATCAAAGGCGATCAAACATTTTAGAGCGAATTCAAGGTATTTTCACATAATCTTAAACGCATTTTCAACCAAGTTAATCGATCAATATCAGTTGTGAATATTTGCATTATATTTACTAAGTTGAAAGCGTTTTCTGGTTAGTTGAAACCCTAAGCTATTTTATTAGTAGAAATCCAAAGTTTGAAATGGCTCCCAAGATACAGAAACCAGTTGTAGTTGAGACTATCGAGAAGCCCTCACTAAAGTATTCCTTACCTCCCAAAGTGGCATTTGAACCTGATGAGAAAACTGCATTTTCTCTTATTCCAAATAGGGTTCTATTGGTTGAAGATGTCAGATTTTATACTAAGTGCCATGTAGAAGAGCTAGGTCATACCGAAATTAAGGACATGTATGATGAACTTTGCACTGATGGAATCCTGGATAGTAAGTATGAGCATATCAAGGTTAAGGGATTTACCGAAGCCCTAACCCATCCTCAAGTTTTCAAACCCTAATGGGTCAAATTTGTTTTGAGCAGAGTGCATGATGACTTTATGTGGTTAGAAGACCAACCATTCAAGATCACCAAGGAGATTATTCACATAATCACCGGATACCCTATATACGACCATGCCCGAGCACAGAAGATGATTTCATAGAAGGAACTGATAACCTTAACCGGAGTTGAGTCTGATTGCAGAGGTCTTAAGCTGAATAATGCAACAGATGCAGAACTAAAGTTTACAATTAGAGCCATCAATTATTGTTTCTTTCAGTCGGCGAGAGAGAACATTGTACCATGTGTAGATGTGGATTTGGCCTATAAAATTGTGAAAAAGGGTATGAAAGTTGATCTATGTGAAGCATTGTTGAAGAATCTTTTTGAGAATCTCAACACAATAAGGAAACCTAAGAAGAATAACTCTGCTAACACACTAAATTCTGGGTCACTCTTAGTGTGCATGTTCTTCTATTTTCAGAAGTTCTTTCCCTCGGTCCGTAACATTGTTTGGGAATTACACCGACCGATCACCCATCAGATAAATGATTTTATCAATCAGCTAGGTGATAATTTCAATGAGATAATGGATGACTACTTTAATAAATTTTAGGAAAAGATGCATAACAGGTACAGGATCCCACCTTAGCTAGTGGAGAAATATAAGGATACTATATGTTTTGAAGTGGACACCGACTACTGTTATGTCAATGCAGTAGAATCCAGAACTCAATCTTTACCACCTATGGGTTATGAGATTGATTTTGAGATCACTCAACAACAGATAGATGCCTTTCTGACACTTCCAAGGCACTCGACCGAGATCAGATATGGTACCTATGAAGAGGTAAAAGAGAAGGTAAAAATGAGCATAGTTGTACCAAAGGCTACCAAGAAAGCCACTAAAATGATAAAAGACTTAACTGAGAAATTTGGAGAAGGTTCTACCTCCACACCTACTAAGCCAACAGGTAGGAAAGATGATCAACTTTCAATTGAGGAAGAATCTGAAGCTCAGGAAGCAGCCATCACTCTAAGCACCGAGTTGCCAAAGGGCATAATATTGAAAAGGAAGAAACAAGATACACCTAAGGTATCACCGACTCCACCAGTGAAACGACCTAACACTAGATCATCTGCAGTGTCACTCGGTAAGAGGCAGAAAAATGTTGAATTGCCTAAAGTTACAAAGACTTATAGAAAGTCGACCAGGAGACTCATTTTGAATAAGGAGTCAAGTGACACAGAATCTAAACACAAAAATAAATTTCAGATTGTTAAAAGCACAAAGGAAGATGTACACAGTGTTGACAAATTTTGTGCCAAATTGAAACAATATGGAGGATTCGGGTCATTCAGGTATGTTAAATATGACTCCCGGAGAAAAGAAGAAAAGAGACAAATAGAAGAGTTAGTTGTATGTACACTTCTCAAATTCCGAGTAGTTCCATTGGAAGTAACTAACTTTCTTCCAAAAGCATTATACTCTCATATTGACAACAGATGGAAATATGCTATGGACTCGGAGAAGCAGATAAGAGAAAGAGTTTTAGTACATCTCTTTCCAGACATGTCGGTAGATGATATTAGAAATCATTTGAAAAACTACCAGACAAATTTTCAAGTGAAGCATAGAGCCTTGAAAATGATGAATGGACTTTATCTTGAAGTCGAAAAGGAAACCAAAGAAAAATGGCAAGAAATCTTTAGAATTCAGACTGAAGAACCTCAAGGTGAAGTAGAAATAGTTGACATTAACGAGCAAGATCCTGCTTCAACTAGTCAACAAGATGAGGATGTCATGGACACTGAGGCACATGAAGAAGAAATGATAGAAGGAAATGCCTATACCAAACTGGTATCCAGTGAATCAGTCATGGAACAGGTTAAGTCCTATCCTCCAGTAACTCAACAAATGATAGCTGAGATACCTCAGGACACAGAACATGACACAGAGGATCATAAGGCTACACAAGGTGAATCTACCTCTCAGGCCACAGGCGAGTAAACTTCTCAAGCTCCTGCAAACACTGAAACTGCTGCCATTGAGACCCTAAGCAAGGAATCACCGAAGGCAACAACAGAGGCTATAGAAACTGACAAAAGTGTTTCTCCCACTGAGCAACATATCGAGGAAGATCAAGCCTCCAAAGCCATTGTACTCATTCAACCGGTGAAGGCATCATCATCAAAGGAGAAGAAAGCAAAGAAGCACAATTTCAAGATAGATCTGTCAAAGCCTATTGTGCTGTCGAATGTTGACATTTCCAAACTAAAAGGGCAAGCACTTATTGAATTTGGTGAGCTGTGCAAAGCCAAAGCAGAACAAGAAAAATAGATAGCCATTCAAAAGAAGAACCAAGTACTTCAGAAGGTTAAATAATCATTGACATACATGCTACCTGAAGCTACCGTAAGTAAAGATGCTGCCATCCATATGCAATTGGATGAACTACTCACTCAATTGGAAACATCAGGAGTAGAGGCATCATAATACCTTAGCAAATTAAAAGACAAAGAGCTAACTGCCAAGATGATTGAAGAAGTGCAGAAATCCATTGCTATAGGTAAAATCAAGCTTGTTGGATTCATTGCTGAGTTGTCCTCTCAACTCAAGCACATTATTTATTTATTCCAGAAATTATGTACATTTTCATTCTTTATTAAAGATATCAAGCAGAAGACTGAAGTCATTGAAAAAGAGATTACCGCTTTCTCAAATAAACTGACTACCGAGCCAAATTCTACTCAGAATTTTTATACCAAGCTACAAACTTTTATGGCTCAACAGTTAGAACTTAGGAATGAAGAGCACAAAATAAGGATGGATATTATGACTCTTCAGACATTATTTATTCCCCATCTGTCATCAATACAAGAGCAGATCAACCGAGCTACCCAACTATCCACACAAGTAGAGGGAAGCACTTTAGATGGTTTGATTTCATTGTTAGCTGATATTAATGCTCAGAATTCTTTAATGAAAAGTGTCAAGGGTGCACTTACCAATGCTCTCAATGATGCTCGTACTAAGTATAAATCTATTTTTGATCAATTGCCCCCACCGAATGGTAACTAGTTTTGATGTTTGTCAAAAAGGGGGAGTGTACCGAGTATATACGGAGTATCCGAGTGTAAAGATGAAATTGTCAGGGGGAGCATGGAACATCAGGGGCATGCAAATCAAGTTTTGTAAAGCATATTGATAAGGGGAGTATGTATTCGAAGTATGTATTTGAACGAATGTATATACTGTCATTTCAGTCACATTTTGTAAGTATATAGATTTGGTGTTATGACTTTGAAAGGAGTTTTGTCAAACATACCAAACTAATGTCAAAAGGGGAGATTGTTACTATTTACTAAGTTGTCATTAGTTTTATGTTCAAAGTCATCCTATATACCCTAGTCGGTTAATACTACATAAATATCCAGTTGGTAAGCACTAAGGGTGTCGGTTACAGAAGAAAGGCTAGTCACCGAGATGATATATACCGAGCTGTCTACCGAGTGAATTTCCTATGTCCATCGAGTAGCAAAGAAGGTACACCGAGTTAATCTGAACCGAGTGGAAACGTGTTACCAGATTCAATGAACCTGGACACATATGTGGAAACGTGTTACAAGATTTGAGAACAGGGAACCGTTATTTCATAAGGAATTGCACTTAAAGATTTTGTATGATTTTGAGGAAGTTTATCCAATGAAATAATTTCTATGATTATTCATTCGATAAAACATGTTTGTATATCGATGTATGAACAAGATCACTTCCTTAGAGATCTATATACAAAGTGATTTGAGTATCAAAAAGCAGGAAGAGAAAAAGATGGTGAGTGAAGATAAAAATCTTGTGAAAAGATAAGATGTGATGATTGAACAAAGGTATTCAGAGGTCACTAAGAAGATTTTCAGAAAATAGTTTAAGGGATAGAGAATACAGAAGAGGTCACCGAGTTGATCTATCAATTATCGAGGTATGCTATGAGCATGGTAATTTCATATTGAGCACATAGAGTCTGCTATAGCATTTCAGATGTAAAGTTGCAGATATTTTGTAAAAGATTTTGATTGAATTATTTTGAGTTGTGTTAGAAACCTTTAACAGGGTAAAAGACTCTAACAAGGTCTATAAATTGTAAAGCCTTTAACCAGGTACAACATTTTGTAAAAGTGTTTGTAAAAATCCTTTAGCAAGGTAGATCTAAAGATCTTGATACTCCTAACAGGGTAAGCTATTAGAAATAGCTAAACAAGTAGCTCTAACCGAGCAACCTTTATTATTGCAGTAGTGAAGTTGTGGGTGCCATCCCCACTGCAGTTTTTCTCTCTAACCAAGAGTTTCTGCGTAACCAAAATCTTTGTGTTATGGAGTGAAATGTGTATGGATGTAATTTCTATGATTGTGTTTTGGCTTTATATATTATGAGATCAACTATATACAATTTATGTTTATCAGTAAGATTGTTTTTAAAGAAAAGTTTTGAAGTACCGATTCACCCCTCCCCTCTCAGTACATTAGCTTTCATTGTTGGACCTAACAACCCCACTGCCCTGGTGCTCTTAATCAAGACCCAAATTTGGTCCCAACAACGATCATATCAAGTGAGTGGGAATTTAGGTCTTGTGTCGACCTACTCCAAAAATTTAAATAATTTTTGAACGGTTAAGTATAAAGGAGGCCTACCCCTCTCACTTGAAGTCTAAGTCTAAGTTGGATGAAGCTTATGATCTCTCTCTCTCTCTCTCTCTCTCTCTCTCTCTCTCTCTCTCTCTCTCTCTCCCTCAATTACACTCTAGTGAATTCAATTCAAGTGAGAAAGCAATCACGCATTGAAAGAGAGGTTAAGTCAAGTTCAAGATGACATCTATGATCAAAATTCCTTGAAGAGAATCTGCATAATGCCATAAAGCCTCATGTGAGGATTCAAAAAAGCTTCACCAAGGTATCAAATTGAATTACAAGCATTCAATTTTAGATCTAGCCTTTCCCTCAAAAGGAAAACATCTTTTTGCAATTCAATTCTATTTCCTTTTCAATTATCATTTCAAGTTCAAGGTTAATTCCTAAACTAGGGTTTGACCCAAGGCAAACCCATGAGGGCTTCACTTAGTGAACCTGGGTTATAGCACGTCTGTACATGGAATACTAAAGCATCCCCCTATTTTCAAAAAATATTGCCCTAAAATCCTTTTTTGTCACCCCCTCCCAATACACATCCTGAATTAAAAGCCCCCCCTATTTTCATCAAATATTGTATTTTTTCATAGCCAGAATTAAAACCCCCCCTTTTTTATCGATATGTAATATATTGCACCCTCATTTCTGGGATATTAAACCCCCCAATATAAATGCACGTGATATAATATTTCCTAGCCAGTGACGCCCTTGTGGGAAAACCCCTATCCATAACCCTCTCTCTCTCTCTATATATATAAGAAATTAATTCAGGAGCTACAATAGAAGATTCTAACATAATATATGAAAATGAATAGGTTCAACTTTTACAGGAGCGAAAAGTGGAGGACTAGGGTAACCTACCACCTTGGTCCTGAGAATTTTGCCTAATCTTCCAACAGTGGATTATGTGCATCATCCTGATCCGAAAAAGGTCCTACTTACCTATCCAAAAGTTTATAGGACTAGGGTGACCTACCACCCTAGTCCCACAATTCAACTTGGATTTTCAGCTACATGTTTTGATTCACTTCTTCTTCTCAAATATTTGTCTGTGGCTCTGTCTGACATCTGGAGCACTCTGTTATTATTGTTTTACTCCAATTCTCTATTGCCTTACCCTAGAACTTTACGATTCAAATCTAATTTTAACTCTAAAAGGGGAGACAACCAACAACTAAATTTAATAAGTATCTTAGCCCTTTTCCTAATTGAATCATGGCTAGATCTATTGAATTTACCCTCGTTTAAATTAAAGGTTGATTTGGTGAGATTAGTGGTTTTATTATCTAGATTGGTGAAATCCTAATTTCCCCTACATTACAATAATAAAATATTATTTTTGACTTAACACCAAATCGCCAAAAAGGATATTAATTTTTGGTCTATCCATAGGTCCTAACTTACTAATTTTTTGGATAGTTAGACTTAATAAATATAGTAAGTGTTATTTTTGGAAAGGGGACATGACAACCTTGTATAATTTTTAATTTATTATTATGTGTGTGGTGCACCTAGGGGGACCTAAAAGTACGTGCATTACTAGGAGTTAACATTCTTGAAGCCACTTTATTTGTTGTTTGTAACAATGAGAAATATATTAAATGTGGGGTCTCACATTGAAATAATGTATTTAATTGAATAGTAAAAAAATATTAAACTAAAGTGAAAATTAAGTACCCAATATTAAATAAGGGGTCAATGATTTTGTAATCTCATGGTATTAGTCATATGGTTTTATATAATACCCCTTGGCTTGCTTCTATAAAAGAAAACACAAATGTAGTTGTTTATGGTTCACTAGTTGGAGTTTTGAGTCTTCTTCTGAAGACTACATATATGAAGCATGGACTAATTCATGCTTAGACACATGGAGAATGCATTGTAGAGGTTTGAAGTTTCAAAGGTGTTCATGAAGGATCTGAAGATCCATTGTAATGTTTATCGTTGAATAATACATTGAACATGGATGCTTTTGGAGGTTGGTTTTTTTTCCCTCTTGAGGGTTTTCTCAAGGTATATCTTGTGTCATCTAATGGGCATGTTGTTTATTATTTTGCATATGGATTCTCAATACTCATTTGCATATATTTCTCTTTTAAGTTATGTGGAATTTGTCATTAGATGGTTGTAATTTTCCTTTCATTTTACCTCAACTACAACTTCCTTAACTTCAAAAGCATACCTAGGACTTTTTCATAATGAAAAGTGGATAGAGTTATGAGAGATTGAAATATAACAAAAAAATGATAAAACATTAAAAAGAAATAAGAAGTAAGGGAAGGTTCACATCTTATTAAAATAAAATAAAAAAATAAAAATCAAAAAATCTAATACAAAGATTAGGAAATTAAACCCTAAGGCTAAATCCTAGGGCTGCAAGAAAATAATCAACCTTTAGCAATATTTAGGCTATATGTCCATGAATCAAGTAGTAATCAAATTGACCTAGACATATGAGTTGAGTTTAGACAAGCATGAGAACACATAATGGAATTGAAAAAGTAGGAAAGAGGTGCTTAGCTCTATGTGAGATGATGGAATATTCTATTATAATGCGCACTTTGAAATTCATCAAATGTATCTTTTATTAGTTCTACAATAATGGAGCTCCAACAAACTAGAAACTAATGCACATTTCATTAAGAGTCAAAACAAACATGAAGTCTTGACGTAAAAATTGGTTGCCTTGAACCTACATGTGGTCTTGATCATATAATAACAACCCTAAAATGTGTATTTGTACTCTCTAGGAACTTGTTTGTCTATATATACCTAGATTGGGTGGTCCTTAAAGTATTGATAAATCCCGCTATTAAGTGAGTGAATCTGGGAATTTTATTAATTATAACTAAGACTTGTGTATTGATTCAACGATGCTTGAACAAGATTAATATATGTTTAACACAATGCAAATAATCATGCATTATCCTTATATATGCATATGTTAATGCAACTCTCTATGTGATTAAATGATATGCTTGTGTGAGGCCAATGTGGTCCAACTCTTATGATCTCTAAATGATCTAGGGCTTTTGTCCTTTTAGATAGTACCCATAGGCTAGGGTTGTGCCTTGGAAAACTTTGATGTAATGAATACTCCTCTCTCATTGACTCTTAGCCAAAGAGGTATTAGCTCAAACTTGTATTCTCATGTTAGGTTGCAAAACCAATCTTGATTTGACATCAAATCCTTTTTTTTTTTTGATTATTTTTATATGAATTGATAGATAATAACTAATTGAGACCAAATAGATTTTTATCCACAATTAAATTTGATTTTGAAAAATAAAAAACACAACCACTCAATTAGTCTTGATTTAAGATAAGAATTAACCTATTGATTTTGACAAATAAAAAACACAATCACTCAATTATTCTTGATTTAAGATAGGAATTAACCTAATAATTTTGATCTAAAATGAAAAATAGAAAAATTAAGAACCAAAAGAAAAAGAAAAATTCAATTCAATTCAATTCAATTCAATTCAAATATATACTAAACAATAACTTTGGAAAAAAATAATTAAACAATAAACTATTACAACTACTCTAATATAAATTAATTAATTTAAAAAATACACTTTTTATGTACAAATAAGTGTACCATCATATACATAAAATATTTTATCTACATATAGACTTCAAATATCTAATCCAAAACCTTTTGCGGTGACTATGAATCGAGTAGCCTATCTAAAAAATGTGGTTGTAATCAAATTGCTATCACTATATCTGTATCTCTGTAATTTATATTTACTTATATGTGTATGATTTAACTATTGTAATGTATACTTCCACCTCTTTTCAGATTATGCTTCTAAATACCCTGCTAAAACTTTACCAACCACCACTAAATTCTTGTCAAGGGCATATATTCCTTTTGAAATGGAAAATTGATATAATTCTCTAGAAAATGATAGTTAACCTCTCATCAATCCAAAATTTCTCACCGAAATCTACAAATGATTTGTCCAAAAAAGAAGCTACCTACCCAATATGCTATCAACTTGGTGGGAGGTCGATCATCACCCAATTTATAAAATGATATAACCGATTTCTTAAATTCTAGTGTACTCCAAATCACATGAGTTTAATCTGACGGCTATAAACGTAAGCACACCAGTGTACAGTAATTGAAAGGAATAAACATGTTCTCCTCCTAAGACATTGCTTCTCATTTTCATTTTGATGTCAAAAAATAGCCGAAGGTAGTCCTCTTGACTCCGTCGATTGAGATCTGTGATACCCATCTGCTCAACCAGGTGCATTTGTGAAACAAGAAATTTAATTAGCATCGAGAACTTTTTATTTTCAAAGTGCTTCTTAAATTCCATATAGCTTGGTGTTTTAATGCTCTCTACTAAATTTGCAACAGATGGGTTTTTCACTTTCGTTTGAATTTAATATCTGCAATACCCATTGCATATTTTGCTACAATAGAAGATGTTATCAATTTCAATTTCTTTTTCAGCGTATCAATTTGATTGAAACTTCAATATCCATCGCAAAAATCGTAAGAATACTAGTTTTCTAATGTAATCTGCTTTCCATCTGCAATATCCACTGCTTAAACAGCGAGAAAAACAGATTTTCTCCTCTGCATCTGCATTGAATCTGCACTACCAATAATGTATATAGTGCAAGAACACTGATTTATTACTATCTCCCATATGTTTTGAATCCGCAATGCTCTTTTCACCCCCCATTTGTATTGCATCGATAATACCCATTGTATGAGCTGCAATGGAAACAGATTTCTTCTTTTCATCTGCATCGAATCTGTAATAACTTGGCATAGAGTGCAAGGAAAGCTGGCACACAAGAGCACCCCATACGACAAATAGTGGAACAAAAGAAATTTTTTCCGTTCATTTTCTAGGCCTATCTCTAATAATAATAACAGATTTTCCCTGCATAGCAACAAAATTTCTGTATCTCTTAAGATATGTCTGCGAAAACCACAATTAAATCCAGCATTTTCAACCTAGTCTTGTTATAGTAAGTTTATAGTGTTTCTTTACATTAAAAATTCTTGTGCAGGATGTGGATGGGACTATGGCAGGTGGGAAGGCTAGCGACAAGAACTATATCTCAGGTCGAAAGGAAGGGGAGATATCAGAGCATTACACGAAGGTTTTACTCTGATGATAGCTTACTGAAGAAGACAGCTCTCTATGATCTTCATGTTGAAAATGGGGGCAAAATGGTGCCCTTTGCAGGGTGGAGCATGCCTCTCCAATATAAGGACTCAATAATGGACTCCACTGTTAACTGTAGAAGTCATGGGAGCCTTTTTGATGTGTCTCATATGTGTGGATTGAGTTTGAAAGGGAAGGATTCCATTCCTTTCCTTGAGAAGCTGGTGGTTGCAGATGTAGCTGGGCTGCCTCCTTCAACTGGAACTCTTACTGTTTTCACCAATGAGAAAGGAGGAGCTATAGATGATTCAATCGTAACCAAAGTCAACGATCATCATGTCTATATTGTGGTAAATGCAGGATGCAGAGATAAGGATCTAGCACATATTGAGTCTCACATGAAGATTTTCAAGGCACATGGTGGTGATGTTAATTGGCACATACATGATGAGAGATCTCTTTTAGCTCTCCAGGTAAGTCTTTTGCTGTCACCATTCTTCTGAGAGTAGTGTGGGGATCAAATAGATATCAAGATGGTAGAGAGTGGTATCGACCAGCTATATGCATGATTTGTTCCAGTATCGGGTGATTGGGTATTGCTCATACTGTCTTCACTACCAATGTAATTCCCATGTCAGAGCAATAGGAAATCCAACTAGGGTAACATAAAAACTGTGCTTAATTCCTTACTCTTGTCGAAAGGCACTTAAAGCCAGTAAGGAGAGTTGTGTTGTGCCAGTGTACACTGGAGGGATGTTTGAGCTTGCCATATAAGTTTTGTGATATTTGCAGAATCACTTTCTGTGCGGACAATGTTGGATGCACCACATACGTTTATACTCCTAACTTTTTTTCTATTTTGTCTTTTTATTTTAGGTGTAGAGGACAGGTTTGTAACATTTGGCTTACCTGTTTGTCTTCTGTTAACAAAGATATCAAAGTACCATTTTTTAATTCAATACAGGGCCCTCTCTCTGCATCAACGCTTCAAAAGCTGACCAAGGAAGATTTGAGCAAAATGTACTTCAGTGACTTCCGAATGATTGATATTAATGGAACCCCATGCTATCTTACGAGGACAGGGTAAGCTAAATATTTTTATTGTATTAGTTTCATTAACATAATTATAGATCAGGATTAAGTGCTTCAAAGTAGTAGGCACATCAGTGCTTGTAATCTCTGTTGTCAACTTAAATATAATATGTCCAAGAGGAGTACTGTTAGAGGAAAAGCTAAGGAGCCATTTTTCTAGATTTTACAAGTTTTAATTTGAAGGATGATATTTAATACTATTAGAGTAGCAAAGTGACCATCTTCTGGGCGTGTACTGTATTTCTAACCTAAGTCACAAGGTTCGAATTCGACAGCCATGAAATTCGGATGAAATTCGACAAGGGAAAAATTCGAAAAAAATTTCAGATAAAATTCGCCTTCTATAATTTTGTTTATTTTTAAATATATGTATACTTCTAATAAATTATCAGATTAGCGACCCTTGTTGGAGAAAATCCGAGGGCAACCCAGCAGTTGCAGACACCCATGACCCAATAGATACAAAGCATATACAAAGAATACCCACGACCAGCTGAGTTGTGTTTAGAGGCGGATAGCAGTGCTTTATAGAGGAATTCGATTAAATTCAATTTTTTTTATAGAAGTTTGAAATTCGATTAAATTCGAACCTCATCCATGAAAATCGCCGTATCCTGTGACTTAGTTTCTAACCATCTGGGTAGAAAACATTACATCATGCTGGTGGTGACCTCATGCAACTAACACTCTTCACAGATCTAATTTATCCTTCAGTAAAATGATGAATGTGATGATAATTTAATTTCTACAGGATGCCGTTGGCCATCTGACTTCTTGTTGTGATATGGAGAAACTGCATGTTCACTAGACATCCACTTTTTGAAATATGTGCAACTGTTAGCCATTATCCCGCTCTTTTCCTTGAAAACTAAGTTGCATAAGTTACCATCACGATTTCCCTAGTAGCAAACAGCAAACTAGCTCTGCATGAAAATGTGAGGAGTGTCATCAAAAAAAAAATTGGAAGCAGAAAAGTGGTAAAAAGGTTCCAAGTAAAAGCCACCAAAAGTGTGCTAGTAGTTCAAGATGAGTGATAGGAAGAACAGGTGACAGATAGAGGAATGAAATAATAGAGTACATGTTCTAGGACAGTGATGACGTGAGAAGCAGAGCTAAGCCCCCTTAACAGGAGCATATTGCAAATTTAGGCAGTATGTTAAGATTAAAAAATGGCAGACAATGAAGGAATAACCTCCTATTGGGTTTTAAAACCTTCTTTTAAGCGTTGGAAGCGTAAACACTTTTTAAACCAAATATTATCACATATTTTTACCAAATGGTATGATTCAGCAAGAGTCTTAATTTGGGATATAGCTAAAAAATAGAAGATTTTTCTAAAACTGAAACATTAGTAGCCTGTGAAGATCAGCCTCATGGAACCCACATTTTGTTAGAAAGTATCTCAAAACCAAGAGTTATGATGCAGCCAAGGGTAGGGAGCCAACTGAATAGCGATCTCTCCCTTGCAGCATGACTTCACATCATTGCATTTAATTTCACTGTCTTCATTTATGTGAACTGGTATTAGGTGGATACTACAGAATTTTTTTTTGTTACCAAATCTTAAAACTATTTCAAGTGTGGCTTTGCAGTGGTCTGGCATGGGAAGGGTTAGGTTCATAGGCTAAGCTCACCTGAGATTAGGATTGTTAAGGGTTACCAGCACAGGAAACCGTCTATTGGCTTGCTGCATCTTTGCTGAATTAATTGGCTTGTTCACATCTTTCCTCTTTCATTGATCTTTTTCTTTCCCCTTTGATTAACATCTTCAACTGAAATTTTCCGCTTACTGAATTCAATAGCAATGTGAATTCTTCTGTCCATATATCTAGATGAAAGCAGAGAGCCAATTGGAGTGCTTTGAGAAAGCAACATCTAATAATGCAGAGAGGAACAATAGTCACCATTGTTACTAAATTCAAGCATCCTTTTTAATTTATGCACTGAGCAATAACAAAATATTCATCTATTTATCTCATTCCTACTGCATACATTTTTATTTCCCTTGGAAAAGGGCACTATGCATATAATGCATCTTAATTCAGTCATATTCATTACTTAAGAATAGACATAAAATAAAAGAAATCATTCATATAAAAATTATAAGTTCAGCCGTCGAGTATGAAGCAAAAAACAAATTACAGCAAATAAAATAAAAAATAGAGAATTGTGAATCTGTCAAGAAATTTCTGCAAACTGAAACAAACAATTTATTATCATGAGAGACAGGGTGATCACCATTATTGGAATAAATAGGATTGCTCAAGTTGCAGTGCACAAAACAACAAAATCTCAGAAAAACATGTATAAGCCTAGGCAAGCCATTAAAGCCTAGAACTCTTCTGATTTTAGATTTGTTGAATATGCCAAAACAGTATACAACAGTGATGTGGAGAATGATGCATGAGGAAAGACTTACCCATATGTTGTTGGAAACAACTCAGCTGAGAATAGCTTGGTGGAATTGTTTTTAAGTATCCTCTTGTTTTCATTATAGATTCCTCTTTCTTCTTATAGCCCTGTATTGTAGCTCTCAAAACCTTAACATCCATCCCTCATCAGAATTTCCATTTCCTAGTGGTTTAAAGGTTTTTCACAAGCCAACTATGTTGAGTAATTTATTTTTATTATCTCCTTGAGACTAAGTGTTTGATCCATATTTCAGTGCTTACTTTTCTCTAAGCTCATGTAAGCTTTTTGTGAGATTTTTGTTTGTAATGAACTCATTAAAGTAGTCTTAGCTTGATGGATTATTTTTTTCTAGATCTTTAACGTTGGCCTAGATAAGCTTGTTCCATTCATTTTTAACTTATACCATCATGATATATTCATGAGGAGTGTGGGGTGAAACTTTTATTTTGATGCTGTTGAGAATTATTTTTATTTCTTAGAGACTATTTAGTAACTGTCTCTTTTACCCCTCATACATCATAAGTGAGGTCCCAGCAACAAGGAATAGCATGTATCACATATATTCTTGAAAGTTACATTTCTAATTCTCCATACTTGGTGTCTTTGGGTTGATCTTGTTCAGAAAGCACCAGCCAATCGTTTGCATGGTCTGTTTATCACTTGTGAGGTGAGCTTCTGCAGGGCAAGCTGCTATGCACTATTGATCACTAATGCACTTCTTGTGCCATAGTCAAAACTAGAAGTTATTTTGTTTGTAGTCTCGTCTTGTTTTCTTTTTTCTTCCATGCATTTCCTTCCAGCTAGTTTAGTTTTTGGATTTCTTCAGTAATTCATAAAATCGTTTTTGATAAAAGGGAAGAACTGATTGATCTTTTAAAGTAGTATTTAGTTGCTTATTATGAGCACCTATTTGTTCCAGAGGCAGATTATTTTGAAGTTGCAATATTTTTACAGTGCAGCTCAAAGTGCTTTACTATTTGCACTTCATTCAATGTTTTCTGTATAATATAGACATAAGAATTTGTTGCGGTCAAATTGAACAACGATGATTAATTGAATTTTCCTTTTGGCTAAGATTCCATTTTCAAGGGGTATCTATTCTCTGAAAAATTGTCCAAGTCTTGCACTAAGCCTTGTCTGTGTTTGTCCTTTATTATCACAAACTACGGATTTGTACCATTTTGACTTTGTGGAAATGAGAACATTCAATGATGCCCTAAAATTTAACACTTCGTTTAGTCCTCCTGTTAATGGTGATATATTAAATTGGTTACTTTGGTGCATAGGTGAAGATGGATTTTAAAATATCAGTTCCATGAGACCACAGGGTATTCTTCTTTTGAACTTTAAATGCCACATGGGCTATATGTGGGGTTACTTGTACCCTAGTGTCAAATTAGAGGATGCAAAATTGTAAATCCTCTATGGAAACCCTGAAAACCCTCTGGGACAGCAATCATCTCCAGACTCTTCTTTGTGACATTTGTCTTTAGTATAACTGCTTTCTTTAATTCTATAAGCTTCCAGTCACATAGTGATCCAGGAAGGTTTGTAACTTTGATCACCTCACAGTATCATGTCAGTATTCCAAATTAGATGCCGTCTTCATGACTATTTTCATCATCATCTGAAGTACATGTGGTAAAAATTGAAGAGCCTAAGTCATCATCTGATAGCTGCAATATTTTCTTCCTTATTCAACACACTTCTGGAGCATCTTCTAAATATGACAGAACGGTTAACATGAACTGGTAAAAGGTTAGCAACTATTTTTCTTGTTAATTGCCAAGGTGCCCTTTGCCATTTCACTTTTATATTAATAAACAATAAGTAGTCATCAAATGGTCATCTTGTTAGTCAGTTTTGGTCGACACATCTGACCTCTTGGATCATTGTATTAAACTTGCAGATTATGAATTGATACAATCTCACACTACCTTTCTAACATGGTGTTCTGTAGTTATTTTTCTCTCTTTGGTAAGACACTCCAATAATTGTTGCGTTGCTCTCTTTCTCTACAAACTGTTCTGCTTATAACACACTGGAGCCTTGATTTGGTGTGTCTTTGATGTTTTCATGGTTGGAGGGTCTAATTAAAGGTTACCTAACCACACAACAAATGTAAAAACACAACTACTTATGCATAAAATATAACAGAAAACTGACACAATGAACTGATTTGTTATTCTGCAAATGTCATACCATCATAGCTTCAAGAGCTTCAATACAGATTAAGCTTCAATCTTTCAATTACAAATTACATCTTAGAGATCTTGATGTAGTATCTTCGTACTGAATCTTTTCTGCCTCCAAAATAAGTTTCCCAATTGCTGTCCACAAATGATATCCGATTTCTTATAATGATGGATGTAGAATGATTTTTGCCATCTGGAAACATAGTAAGCCATCATAGGGATGTGTGATAAGGTTCACTGGCTGCAAATCAAATGATTTCACCTTTCAGTCAGCCTCATAATTGGGTATATCACCTTGGTAGCATCTAAATTCACCTTCTTGGATGTATCTCAAACTAGGATCGACAAAATTCAATGTAGTTCAATACATGACCTCTCTTACGACCAATAATTACATAGGTAACCTCAGGAATTGGTGCAAGATTTAAATACTTCGTGGAATTCCTCCAAGGATCCCTGTATACAACAAAATGTGGATGCAGTAATCAAGAATGTATCAAATTCAAATTAAATCATATGAGCATGTTCAGGATGCTTAGTAGATCTTATGTTCATGATTGTGAATGTAAATCTTGAAATGCAGTGACATACGGCTTAATGAAATGCTGATTGTGTCAGAAATGGTTGGTTTGAAGCTTGAAAGAGAGATGCAAATGCATGTTGGCGGCAATATTGTACACGGAAATAAAACTAGTTAATTAAGTTGTAATTGTGTTTGTTAGTTGGCAGCCGAGCGGTGGTAGTTGCGGTGCAACGGTTGGCGCTCGCACCCCCTCGGTACCTTTTATACTTCGGAATGTAACTTGTAACATACACTTATTATGAATAGAACATCTGATATACTTTGTTTGATATTTACGGCATTAGTCTGCATTATGTTCTTTATGCCTTAAGTTATTCACCCGAGAGGGCAAACATTTGGCGCCGTTGCCTAGATGTACTCGGGAACGGAAGACGCGGATGGTGCACGGACGCGATGGGCCTACCCGTCGGTGAGATGAACCCAGAGACCGACGACGCGCACACGGAACAAGAGGCGAAGGGGAAATTGAACCCTGTAATAATCCCGGCACAATGTTGATATAAATTGTGGTCGAAAGGCAAAAATAAATAATAAAAGAATTGTGTACATGGTGTGTGCTTGCTATGTACGGAGGTGATTTATGCCAAATATATTAAATAAAGACAGAAATAAGAAAGCAGAAACGGACGAGTGGGAGGCCGCGCAGAGGGCCTTGAATCTCAGACAACAGATAGAATGAAGGTGTAGGCTAAGGTAGCTTGCCGAGGGACGACCGGCCGAGGGGTTGCCCGAAGGGAACCCAGGAGTTGTCACGGAGGTTGCGGAGGTAGAGATAGACAGAGAGAATTACACTGTCGTAGGGTTGCCCGAAGGGAACCGAGAAGGAGTCACGGAGGGTGCCGAAGGAGAACTCTATAGTTCGCTAGAATACCACCGTAGGGTAAGAAGCCGCGAAGAGTTGGTGGAACAAACAAGGCGAAGTCTAAACCTGATCGATGCTACCAGAGACTTGCTAAAGAATTTGTCCATTTCGGAGGACAACCGGAGGGAGACAACCAACCGGAGGGAGACAACGGAAGGTGACGGTACGACCGAAGGTGCCGAGGGAGCACAAGGGTACCGTACGGGAGGCAATTTGTTTGGTTCGGTGTCAGCAACTTTCTCCGGAGGACCCACGAGTGGAAGTTCAGTTGTAGGAGGCGGAGGATCACTAGGTACAAGCACACAGGGAATTAGATGAGCGAGACCCAGCGGTGGGATGGCGAGTAAACAGAAATTGCCAAAGTTCACAGGGGAGGGCAAGGAAGACCCATTACGGCACTGCCGTACATGTGAAACCATTTGGTCCGCCAACGGAGTGACAAACCAGGATGATTGGGTACAGCAGTTCTCAGCCACGTTACGTGGAGTTGCCATAGATTGGTACTCTGATGTGGACAAGCAAAAAGTGGCCACGTGGGCCAATCTATAGAAGGAATTCACGGAGGAGTTTCGGTTGCTCCGTGATGACAATGAAATTGTAACGGAGATATAAAGTACCAAACAAGGTACCAAGGAGACAGTATGGGCATACAGCAGGAGGCTGAAGGAATTGTTGGGAAAAATGGAGAGTCAACCAGCAGATGGGTTGAAAAAGCGATGGTTCATGGAGGGACTAAAGCATTCCCTCCGAAGGAAGATGAAAATCGTTCCACCTACATCATATGACGACGCCTATAATAGGGCGATGGACCTAGAGAGCGAATACAAAACATCAAAGAAGAAGAAAAGTAATAAATATTCATCTGACGATGATGAAGACTTTGACAGGGAAAGCAGCAGTAGTGGCGAATCGAGTAAAAAGGTGCACGCTCTCCAAAAGGACATGGAACGAATGTTGAAAGAATTCAAAGCCATGAAGGGGAGTACAAGTAAGACTGAAGAAAACGACGTGTGGTGTACCGACTGTAGGAGTGACGGACACACCAAGGGGTCCTGTCCCAAGAAGGCTTTCTGCGACATTTGTCAGATTGCGGGACATTTGACAAAGGAATGTCCCTACAATATGAAAACTAGAAGCCAACAAGTTCTCTTCACGCAAGAGCAGCCGGCCGTTGGAACTTCACAAACCAACACAACGACATCATCTGGAGGTTACCGGGACAACAGACGCGGTGGCGGAAGGAATAGCAACAATAACAATAACGGAAGCCGTATCTAGTATGACGCCAAGGGCCGGCCAATTATCCAATGTAGGGCCTGTAATCAGTGGGGGCACTTCACCTGTGATTGCACGAAGGAAGCAACCCCTCAACACCTTTGCCGTTGGTGTGGGCCAGGCGACCATGAGGACGCAAATTGCCCACAGGTAGGGGTTAATCTCCTCAACATTGAGAAGGCTAAGAAGACTGGTGAGAAAGAAGTACTGGCGATCACCCGCGCCCAGACGAAAAAAGCCACTTATCCCGACCCCCGTACGGAGAAGGAGAGATTACGGGAGGCAAAGGCCAATATTGAACATGAGATGACGACCGAATGACGGGACAATGAGGTGGCGAGTACATCATCCCGTACGGAAGCGGAAAATAACATCATTGGGCAAGTACTGTAGATGGAAGTACCTATAAGGGTAAAGGACCTTCTAGAAACAATGCCACAGTTAAGAACCGCCATTTTTAGTTCCATACAAACCACTACGCAGGCACCTTTGCAGGCCACACGGGCGGAAGTTCCGGTCAGCCCCTCGGCTGACCCAATGTTGTTGGCCTTAAATAGTGGTCGGCATCTTGCTGTAGTAGAGATGGGAATTCTCGGGGCTATCCTCAAAGACACCATCGTGGATGGAGGTTCGGGGGTGAATGTACTGCCAGAGGATACGTGGAAGAAGCTGGGGAAGCCAAAACTATGGCCACCCACGTTCAACTTGGTAGGTGCAGACCAACACGGCATCAAGCCACTCAGCACCCTGATGGCCCAGCCAGTCACCATCGGCACGCAACCCTTCATACTAGATTTTGTGGTAATCCCACTCAAGAAGAAGGGGTACGACACCATCTTAGGCAGAGGGTGGCTGGTTACAGCAAAGGTGAACCACGACTGGAAAAAGAACACAGAAGTACACCATTGATCTGAGGACCTAGGTTGTTGACGAGGAACTGGCATCATCTTCGGAATCGGAGGATGAAGGAAAAGGCGACCCGAGGGCCGAAGGACGGGGCTGCAGGGAGCCCAACGATGAAGGGATTCTCGAACTAGGAGAGTGCTTCGAGGATGAGACAAGGTCATTGAACGGGCTCTTCCATTGGCAAATGGAGGATTATGAAATGTTCCAGAGCTATAGGCTCGAAATAGAGGAACCAGAGCTACAGGCTCGAAATAGAGGAGGTGTACCTGCCAGAATACATAGAATATTGGAAGGGAGACGCCCCCAACCTCGGTGACATAGATAATCCGAAGAACAATTGTGTCGGCAACGATTGGAACCTTGTGTGGAAGGCCGCAGCTTTCAAAATCTTTATTATTCTTCTTCTTCTTATGTACGGGAAGGAGGTCGTGGTCCCTGTAGAATTTGTGGTTCCAGGTCTTCCGATGGCCATTGAAAATAGACTTGCCACCAACGGGCCCAAATTGAAACCCTGCCACGCGAAGCGCGCAGGGAACTTGAGAGGCTGGACGGACACCCGAGAGCTCGGAGGGGGACTCGAGAGGCCGGGCAAGCGACTTGAGAGGCACAAGACCACAACAGGAGACTCTCGGGCGAGGAAAACTGAGAAGGATGAAGGGCGATCCCAGCGACATGGGACCCGAGGCGAAGACTCTCGACAATTAGATTATATATTAGAAAAAAAATTAAAAAAAATCGTACGGGTACGTACGGCAGTTGACCGTACGGCTGCAAAAAAACTACTCGTACGCAAGGTGACCATACGGCATGGAAAAAAAAAGAAAAAGAAAAGAAAAAAAAAATCAAAAAAAATCGTGGGGCCACCGTACGGTGACCACACCGACGGTGGAACCACTGCACGGTGGTCACACCGACGGTGGAACCACCGTGCGGTGGTCACACCGACGGTGGATGCCACCGTGCGGTGGACACCTGCACGCCGCACTTAAAACAAACCCCCGCACCACGCAACCCACGCAAGGAAAAAGGAAGAGAAGGAAACCCTGCGGAGCTGTCAGCGCTGTTGTTGACCGTACGGGGAGGTTGCATGGCCGGGGACATTACAGAGGAAACACAAAAAAAAAAAAACGACGACGACCTGATTGAAAAATGATTCGATGACATCTGGAGCCTGGACATTGAAAATATTGGAGTGTAGAAGAAGGGTTTTGACATCATAAAATATCACAAAAATGATGCGCGCCATGGACTTTCGTGGGGTTCTGAAGGTTGTAAATTGGTGTTGGCGGCCCCAGACCCCGCGAGGGGCGCTGCCCCTCGACCCCGTTGGGGCAATGCCCCAAACCCCGCGGGGGCGCTGCCCCTTGACCCCGCTGGGGGTGTTGCCCCCAGACCCCCAGTTTATTTTTGAGCTACAGAATACCACGGGAAGTGTTGTGGTTGTCCGTACTGTGAGAAAGAAGCTTGCAGCTAAGTATTGGCGGGGAAGCCAGAAGCCGTAGAGGGAGACGGATTTGGAGGTTGCGAACAAAGTTTGAGGGAAGGCATTGCAGGTCCGCGCAGTTGTATGACACCAGGGAGTTATTCAGTTCAGTTTTTAGCCTTTGGGGAGTGTGATGGAGGATTTGAGGTGTCTCCTAGCTTTTGTGCCAGCGGGTTGTGGCCACCTCCAGGCAGGATAGGTACGCTTTGAGGAACTTGGAGTATGTCTCGGCTGGACGTGAGGTTGCCTTGGTGGATGCAGAGGGCTCGGGAGGAGTTGACCACCAAGTTGGAGGCAGTACTAGTGTGAGACTTAGCTCAGCGTACCCAGGAGTTGGATGCCAAGAGGGCAATGTCGGTGGCTATCGAGACAGTATCATTTGAGTAGCAGTTGGTGGAGGCTGAGACTGAAAAGCATGTCTTGCAGACAAGTTTGGTTTAGGCACAGGAGGATTGTGATGTCAAAGGAAGCACTAATGGTGAAATCCGCACTTGAGCATAGGATGGTAGCAGAAAAGGGTTTTTAAGCGAGGACGCAACAGGTGTATAAGTTCTGGGCTTGACTGGCTTCAGCAGTTCTGTTTAATGTCATTTCTATTTTGTATTAAGTCGTCCGGAGACGACTTCCTTTCTTTTGGGGGGGATGATGTTGGCGGCAATATTGTACACGGAAATAAAACTATTTAATTAAGTTGTAATTGTGTTTGTTAGTTGGCAGCCGAGCGGTGGTAGTTGCGGTGCGACGGTTGGCGCTCGCACCCCCTCGGTACCTTTTATACTTCGGAATGTAACTTGTAACATACGCTTATTATGAATAGAACATCTGATATACTTTGTCTGATATTTACGACATTAGTCTGCATTATGTTCTTTATGCCTTAAGTTATTCACCCGAGAGGGCAAACAATGCAGTGACACAAAACTGCTCTTGATTGCTGAAAAATGTTTCAAAGGCTTGGAAGATACCTATAAAACAAAACAAATAGTTTTGGTTGATACATGATTGCTTATAGGCCTGGGATGCTTTTGCATCTATAATGTCCCCACTTGTTAATTTTAGTACTTTCAGATTGAATAAAACTCAGAAAATCAGAATTTGTTTCTAACTTGGTTAATTAGATTTATTGTTTTCCAGATTTAAGCACAGTAAAGAAAATGAATGCATAAAGACAAGGCACAGTTACCCTGGGAAAACCTCCTAGGAGGAAAAACCCAACCAGAAAAGATCCTTAGATCTGATTATGGTTTTGAATTCAACTGATAATTACACACTTATCTGGAGTATAGATGTTGCAGTCACAAGGAAGATGACATAGAAGTCTACACAATTAGTTTACTGATAGAGATCATGATTTGCAGTCCATCTAATAGGGTTTGCTGTGCATAACAAGGGTTAGCTGCACCTTTCAACTAGTTCGCAGTTTGCTTGAGCCTTCAATGGAGTTCTCTATCTTTTAATGATGATCTGCTGCCTTTAATGAAGTTCGCTGCCTCCTACTAATGATCTGCTCCCTTTAATGAATTTCGCTATTATCCATTGCCTTGTATATGTAGTTCGCATCCTCAAGGTATATTTCGCATTTACTTGAAAACTGAATGAATGAATATTATGTGAAGTATATGCTTTATTTATAGGAGTAGCAATACTTCTAATCATGTCGGCTTGCTTTGCAAATTAAACATTTTAATTTATTTAATTTCTTTTATGCGAAATGGATAGGGTTGGCCCTATCATGGTGGCGTGATGGGTTTGAGTGTAGCGTGGGGATCTTATAGGAGAAGCCGAGAGGTATAGGGCCTGGCCCTATATGTTGGAGAAGGGGCTGCCCCCCTTAGGCGAATTCCAATGTTGTCCAAGGCAATTGGAATCCGCCAGCCCTAATTACAAACAACACTCCCTCTTAATTAGGGAGGAGAATCATAACCATAATCTTCCATCTTGCACACAAGCAAAGAATGGAACTACATAATCATAATCTTCCAGCTTGCACACAAGCATAGACTGGATCCACCTTACATTGCCCGCAGAGGGTGGAGAGGATCTTTTCTACCATCTTACATTGCCCGTAGAGGATGGTCAACAATTACACCAATACCATCTTACATTGGCCGCAGAGGATGGTTTAACAATTACACTTCTCCCTGAGAAGATTTACAATACCATCTTACATTGCCCGTAGAGGATGGTTAATAATTACACTTCTCCCTAAGAAGTTTACAATACCACTTTACATTGCCCGCAGAGGGTGGTTTGATACAACACAATGTATCACTGAGATTGAGACTCCCTCTCAATTAGGGTTTCATTTTCCATAATACCAAGTCTGTCCCTGAAGTACACAAACTTCACTTTGGATAGAGGCTTGGTAAGAATATCTGCAACCTGCTCATCAGTGCTGACATACTTCAGCTGAATAGCTCCTCTTTGCACCATATCCCGAATGAAATGATAGTGGGTTTCCACATGTTTTGACTTGTCATGAAACACTCGATTGATAGACATTTTAATACAACTCTGGTTATCACAGTGAATAACTGTAGGATCCCAAGGCTGACCAAATAGCCCAGCAAGAAGCTTATGAAGCCACACTGCTTCTCTGGAAGCTACACTTGCTGCAATATACTCAGCTTTAGCAGTACCCAATGCCACTGAGGATTGTTTTCTGCAAGCCCAAGAGATCACTGCGGATCTCAAGCTAAAACAAATACCGGAGGTGCTTTTCCTGTCTTTGACGCTTCCAGCCCAGTCTGCATTTGAATAACCTTCCAAGGTCATTGAAGTGTTAAGTGGATACTTTAGCCCAAAACCAACTGTGCCTCGCAACTATCTTAGGATGTGCTTGGCTGCAACAAGATGAACATGTTTGGGCATGCTCATAAACTGGCTGAGAGCATTCACAACAAAACATATGTTTGGTCTAGTGTTAACTAGATACATCAGTGATCCAATCAATTGCCGGTACTCTGATGGATCTGCAAAATCAGAGTTAGCTGCAGAAACACTTAACTTCTTTAAGTTACATTCCATAGGAGTAGACATGGGTTTACAATCCATCATTCTAAATCTTTTCAAAATGTCAATAGTATACTTTCCTTGACTTAGAAAAATTTCGTTAGATCTTTGCCATACTTCTAGACCTAGAAAATAATGCATTAGACCTAAGTCTTTCATTTCAAATTTTGAAGCTAGTTCTTTCTTGCATCTAATAATAAGTTCATCTTTACCAGTAAGGAATAGGTCATCCACATATAGAACTAGAATTATCATTTCATCATTGGCTACCTTAAAGTATATGTTAGAGTCAGCATCATTTTTACAAAAATCTAGACTTAGCAAGTATTTATCAATTCTTTCATACCAAGCACGAGGAGCTTGTTTAAGGCCATACAGAGCTTTCTTCAACCTGCACACATGAGTTAATTTATCCTGAATCTCATAACCCTCAGGTTGCTCAATATAGACCTCTTCCTCAATGACACCATTAAGGAAGGCAGTCTTAATATCCATCTGATGTAGTTTCCAACCCCTAGCAGCAGCAATAGTTATTATCGTTCTAATAGAAGTATATCTAGCAACAGGAGCAAATGTTTCTTCATAGTCTATGCCTTCCTTTTGAGAAAAACCACGAGCTACAAATCTAGCTTTATATTTTTCAATACTACCATCAACATTATGTTTAATTTTAAATAACCATTTAGAGGAAACAACAGATTTACTTTTGGGTCTGGGCACAATATCCCACACATCATTCTTGATGATTGACTGATACTCTTCATCCATAGCAAGCTTCCAGGCATGATGAATCAAGGCTTCTTCAACATTGCAAGGTTCAGTTTCAATGAGATTGCACATCAATGCAACATAGTTGGAGAATACCTGAGGTCTCTTAGTTTCACGGAAGGTGCCACTGGGAGCAGCAAATCTTTCAGCTTCTTGAATGGTGTTTCTTACCCAAAGAGACTTCTTTTTGGTAATGACAATGTCACTAGGAATATCAGTGGGATTCATGGGTTCTGGTGGATCATTATGTTCTTCTTGAGGTGGAGGTTCAACCAGCTCCCTCTGAATCTTAGGGTTGGTATCAACATTTATATCTTGATTGTCATTAGCTTCATCAATAACACAAGAACCTTTCGATTTCTTAAAAGCAATGTTTTCTTCAAATATAACATCCCTACTTACCTCAACATACCTTTGACCAGGGATGAATATCCTGAATGCCTTGGAGGATTCATTGTAGCCGACTAGCATGCCTTTCTTTCTGGAAGGTTCCAACTTTGTTCGCTTTTCCTTGGGCACATGAACATAAACGGGACTTCCAAAAATTCTGAGGTGACTGATGTTTGGTTTGGATCCTGTGAAGGCTTCTTCAGGGGTCATGTTCTTTAGAACACGGTGTGGACATCTATTCTGGATATACACTGCTGTTCTAGAAGCCTCCGCCCATAGGAAGGTCTGCAAGTCTTGATCGTGAATCATAGCCTTTGCAGCCTCAACAATAATCCTATTCTTTCTTTCAGCAACACCATTTTGTCGAGGATTGTATGGAACACAAAACTCCCTCTTAATTCCTGACTCAACACAAAAATCATAAAAGCTACCGGAGGTGTACTCACCTCCATTGTCAGATTTTAGACATTTAATTCTTTTACCAGAAGAGTTTTTAGTTAATGCTTTAAACTCTTTAAATTTACTTAAGACTTCATCAGATTCTTTAGATTTCAAGAAGTAGATCCAAGTTTTCCTAGAGAAATCATCTATGAAGATTACGTAATAAAGAAATCCACTAGGAGATGCTATAGGCATAGGACCACATAAATCAGAGTGAACAAGTTCTAATTTGTTTTTAGCTCTATTTTCACTTTTATGAAAAGGACTTTTAACATTTTTACCTATAGCACAACCTTTACAAGTGTTATCATGAATTTGACTGAGTTTAGGCATACCTTTGACTAACTTTTCAAGAGATGGAAGAGCTTGATAATGCAAGTGTCCAAGTCTTCTATGCCATAGCTCACAGGATTCAGGAGCCTCATTAATGAGGGCTTGAATAGGGTTAGTAGAGAGCTTATAAAGACTATCATATCTATGACCAATTATACGAGCAGATTTAAAACTAGATCTCTTAGGCCAAGCAAGAACTTTTCCCTCAGAAAATGAAATTTGATAACCTTTATCTTCTAGAGAAGAAATGGAAATTAGGTTTCTTTTAATTCCAGGAACAAACAAGATATCATTGAGATGCAGAGAAATACCAGAGTCTAAATTTAGAGAAGTAGAGCCAGAACCTCTTACCGAATAACGAGCGTCATCACCAATTACCACGTGAATGTTGGTATCCTTTTCTACTAAGTCTGAAAGATGATCACAGTAGCCTGTGATGTGTCTAGAGGCACCACTGTCAATCAACCATGTATTACTATCTGAAGGGACACTGCTAGACAGAGCGGAGATGAATAAGAAGTCATCATTTTGTTCTGAGACTTCATTTAGGTTGGCTTCACTTTGGGTAGGGTTATTCTGACATTCTTTAGCATAGTGTCCAAACTTGTCACATCTAAAGCATCGGACACACGAGGTATCTCTTGGTTTCTTCCAAGGGTGTTGGGAACTAAATGGTCTGAATTCCCTATTTCTTTTTGGATAAGGTTTCTTCCAATTTCCCCTTTTCTTGCATTGGGCTACAAGCATGTGATGATCATCTACATGGGGACTTTTGGTTTGCCCTCTTGTGATGAGGCGAGACTCTTCTTGGATGCAATCATTCTTAAGGCGATCAAGGGTAGGTAACTCAGTCCTACCACTTATGGTTTGGATAAATGACTCCCATGAGTGAGGTAGGCCATTTAGGGCAATCATGACAAGGTCTTTGTCTTCCATGTTATGACCAATTAAACCTAGCTGATTCTTTAGTTTTGAAATTCTCATAAAGTAGGAAATAGCAGAATCTTCTTTTGCCATTTTGATATTAAGTAGTTGTTGTCTTAAAGTAATTGCCCTACTGAGATTGTTAACTTCATATGTACCTTGTAGATGGCTGAACATTTCCCTTGCAGTGGTAAATGAGACAATAGAGGTGACTAGGTGGTCTTTGACTGAATCAATGAGAATCTTCCTAGCCTTGACAACATCCTTTTTGAATTGTTTTAGCTCGGCTACATCCGTAGGTTCAGTTAACTCTTTCGCTTCAATGAATTGGAGAAGATCTTCTTCCTCTAGTGCCAACTTGATTCGAACCTTCCATGCAGTGAAATTGAGATTCCCATCAAGCCCATCTTCAACTTTCAGCCCCATTGACCTGACCTGCAAATGCGACAACAATCTGGAAATAAAGGAGTACTGAATTCTAAAATCTGAAAGTTGATCTAGCCTATAGCTTTGATACCATGTTAATTTTAGTACTTTCAGATTGAATAAAACTTAGAAAATCAGAATTTGTTTCTAACTAGGTTAATTAGATTTATTGTTTTCCAAATTTAAGCATAGTAAAGAAAATGAATGCATAAAGACAAGGCACAGTTACCCTGGGAAAACCTCCTAGGAGGAAAAACCCAACCAGAAAAGATCCTCAGATCTGATTATGGTTTTGAATTCAACTGATAATTACACACTTATCTGGAGTATAGATGTTGCAGTCACAAGGAAGATGACATAGAAGTCTACACAATTAGTTTACTGATAGAGATCATGATTTGCAGTCCTTCTAATAGGGTTTCCTGTGCATAACAAGGGTTAGTTGCACCTTTCAACTAGTTCGCAGTTTGCTTGAGCCTTCAATGGAGTTCTCTATCTTTTAATGATGATCTGCTGCCTTTAATGAAGTTCGCTGCCTCCTACTAATGATCTGCTGCCTTTAATGAATTTCGCTATTATCCACTGCCTTGTATATGTAGTTCGCATCCTCAAGGTATATTTCGCATTTACTTGAAAATTGAATGAATGAATATTATGTGAAGTATATGCTTTATTTATAGGAGTAGCAATACTTCTAATCATGTCGGCCTGCTTTGCAAATTAAACATTTTATTATTTAATTTCTTTTATGCGAAATGGATAGGGTCGGCCCTATCATGGTGGTGTGATGGGTTTGAGTGTAGCGTGGGGATCTTATAGGAGAAGCCGAGAGGTATAGGGCCTGGCCCTATATGTTGGAGAAGGGGCTGGCCCCCTTAGGCGGATTCCAATGTTGCCCAAGGCAATTGAAATCCGCCAGCCCTAATTACAAACAACACCACTTTGAATTAGAATTTAATAATAAATAATAATAATAAAATTAAAAATTAAATTAAAATATAAAAGAATATAATTAAAAATTTAGTTAAGTTAATGAATGGTCAAAAGACATGAAATGAAAAGTTGTGATTCCCTCAACATGAAATATAAAAAGGAGAAGAGAACCTCATTTGAGGGGGGAATGCTTAAGGGAATTGGAAGTGCAGATCTGATTCAAATAAGAAGTGCAGATCTGATAAGACAGCAATGAGGAGGCACGACCCTTTAAATGGATGTCTCTTTTCCAAGAGATGTGTTTCCTCAATAAAATAGGTAGTATAAAAGGATATGGAATGAAGAGAGGAAGATTGCAGGAAGGATAGGGATTAAGGACAGTTAATGGAAGAAAGGAATGGGCAGAAAATAAGGAAGTGACTTTTAAGGACAGAAATGATGAAAGGTTGTGATTGTTGCCAAGGGAAGGCATGATGAAGGGGTGTGGCTTCTCCCTTATAATGGAAGATATAAAGGGGAGAAGGTTTCATTTGAGGAAGAACAAGATATTTTCAGAGTACTGAGCACTGATCAGAAAGAGATTGGAAAGTACTTAGCACTTGAGCAGATTAAGATTACTGTTTCAGACTGCAAGATAATATGTCAGCAACCCACGTGTGAGGTATGGCATGTTTATATATGTATATGGCCTAATAATTATGCATTTTTAAATGTTAGATATAATCTTCTTGCTGATTCTATGTAGATTTTAATATCTTTGCCATATCTCTGCCTGTATATATTAATACATGTCACAATTTCCCTAAGGAATTCCTATTCATTGGGCTATCTCATTTTGGAGGGGAGACATGGTACATACAAAGCATTGCAAGCAGCTAGGAAGCCATGCCAGTAGAGACAGCCCAAGTGGGGCTGGGAGGTGAGAATGGAGGTTGTCATTCTGTGCTCTTGGGCTGGGTGGAATAGCTCGAGGCGCCTTGTATGGTCTCTCAACTGGTGCTCCCTAATGATGACGAGTTGGTTGGATAGAACTTCAAAGGGAGTTCCATATGTACATCTTGGATGTTACAATAGTAAATCTGAACTCTATTTGTTCAATATTGGTTTATATGTTTATTTATCTTGTGATTTTAACCTGGTTGCAGGTCCTACATCAGGATACTAAGATAACAATTTCCATTTCCAAGCATTATTCAAACACTAATTGAAGAAGTTTAGGGCAGATTAGGTTAAGTCCCAGTAGGGGACATTACAACATCTGTCTTCCTTTGATCACCCCTAGAGTTAATAGGATTGGACCATAACTTTCTTGCTTCAAACACTTATACATTTGTATGACCACTCACACAAGGTTTAGGTCTAGGAAATGTTCAGTCACAAAACTTGTGTCCCTTCACTTTTCCCGCCTAGCCATTCTACACAATCTTAGCAGATAGCAGACAAGTCAACACCAGATATATTGGACTTGACATAGTACTAGAAGATTATTGAAAATGCTTTGCAGTGACAAACAAATGACTTGGAACAGGACAATGCACAAGAAAAAGCTGTTATGGTTGACCATTTCACACATTCCTTGCAGTGAGTATTCTCCTTAGACCCATTATCTTCATCAACTACGAAGCCATTTGGAGGTCAAACACAGTAAAGTAAATTTGGGTATTCCCTTTTCTTGAAGGCAAGATAGATTATAATGCTTTAAAGATAATTGGCTTAACTCTTGTAGATTCCCACTATTTTGTTGTTATTTTTCCAACTCATATAGATTACCTATTCCCTTTTGAGAGCTCCTTGGTTTTCAAAAAGTGGCAGTATAATTATTTTTCTATCCATAAGCATGATATTCCTCAAGCAAAAATTTAGTTTGTTCTCTTGATGCCCGGAAAGATATCTATTACTTTGTTGGAAACTATGACAATCTGTTCATTAAGTGCTCTCAATTGCATTAAGGTCTTGATCTGTCTATCTAGGAATATACCAATACTCTCCATACCTTGACTTCCAAGCTTAATGTCAAAGTCATCAAGCAAAGTTTGATCTTGAAATATGGGTCAAACTACAGATCATTTATTCAGTTGGATATGGATTCCATTCATCTCTTCCTTAGGAGAAGCCCATAGGTATGCACACAAGCTTGAAGCAAAATCCAAACATAATTCTAAGTGTGATAATCCCAAATCCTTCAACAAAGCCTTAGATTAGTCTGAGAAAATGAAATCCAAGTCTTGAGTGAAGCCAAATCCTAAAAGGAAAAGAATCCTTTTTCCCTTTGCTTCAGGTTGGCCTTATTTGCTGAAGTGTGGTTTAAATGGCTATTTAAGGCTGTGATTTGTGGGATAAAGCCCTAATCTCACACGGGGCATTGACAGTCCACCCTTTTCAAATTTGCTTGTCCTCAAGCAAAATATAAATTGGGATGACTAAGTTGATTCGTTAATAGGAAGATGGCTTGGCCTCTGCAACTTTCATTCAATAAAAATTGATCGCATAATTCACTTCTGCTGTGCTACTTTGTTATCATAGGTTATTAATTTGAACAGCTTAACCAAGGTGTTGGAAATTTGCAATGTTTGTAATTTTGAGACAAGTTTTCTCTCATCAATTGTAATTGTAAGAACTGTTTTGGTTGGTCCTATGGATATCTCTTTGAGACAAAGCAAGGGCAAACATCCCATATATTGAGGAGAGGATTAGAAGCGACACACATCTATGACCATAATTAAATTCATTTCTCTTTTGGTTCACTCTTGTTATTTTCACATTCCAGATCAATCAAGAATAGAAATCTCATGATGATAGGAATATGTTTACAGTAATCATAGACATTCATGGAGTAGACATGCCAAACACAAAGCATACACGTGAATATATGCACACAAGAGTATACCTGCAAATACAAGTATTATTAAAGCCTTCTTATTGGCTAGAATGCATTGTTTTAGCTTTACCCTGCAGGCTGGCAGGATCAAAGCTCTAATACCACTTGTAATTGTAGCTAAAAATATTGTAAAACATCAAATACATCATAAGCTATGTAACCACAAACATAACCTAGTATATGATAATTCTAGCAAAACATTCAAAAGAAGAAGAAAATAAAAACACTATTATACTATGCAAACCATATATTTGAGCTCATTCCTTGACCTCCATTGTTTCTCTTTCTCCTCCAAATTATTGTGGATCTCACCTCCAAAATGCAAGTGTATGCAAGCAAGATTATAATTCGAAAATGATAGCGTAAGGATACTAGAGATGTGGTTGATTCGGGATCGGGGTCGATTCAAAAATGTAATTAATTGGGATCCTTGATTGAAGAAATTCATCCAATTTATAGATAAATTGGAGAAAAGACAAGATTAGCATGAAATTGATTCGAATGGAAATTCAAATCAAGAATAGCAAAATTATGACAAGTGTATGACAAATTGCTATGCAAGATGTTATGACAATTTATGACAAATTATGACAAATTGCTATGCAAGATGTTATGACAAAAATTTGAAAATAGAAATAGAAATTAGAAGAAATTAGAAAATTAGGTTAGAAATGATGAATTGAAAATTAAGAAATTAGAAATTGATGAAATTAGAAAATTAGGTGAATTAATTAATAATTTTTCATTCATTAATTAATTCACAAAAGAGAAGGAATTAATTAGCCAATTAAATATTTAATTGTGACAAGAAGACTTCGGATAAATAAATAAATTATTTAACCTAGAGGGAAAATGACAATCAAGATTAAATGAATAAATCATAAAACCTTAGAAGATGAATTAGAAATGCAAGGACGACAATTAAGTCTTGACAAAAGATAATTGATGTCGAATCGATTTGATTTTGATTGATAAAGGACCAATGCTGATAAACGATTGAGATTGGTTGACAAATGGACCAAGATTGATAAAGAGACCAAATTGATAGGTGCCAATTGACGAGGAACAATGATTAATTGATCCAAATTGACACGATTGAAAAGGACAACGATCGATGACGAATCGATCGCAAAATGACAAGATGGACCAGGACAAGGATCGATGACGAATCGATTGCAAGATGACAAGATTGACAAGAGGACAAGGATCGATAACGAATCGATCGCAAAATGACAAGATTGACAAGAATGAGGATCGATGCCGAATCGATTGCAAAATGACGAGATTAACAAGAGGACAAAACCCTAATTCTATCATCGATTAGGATTGACGATGTCCAAAATGAAATCGAATTGACGATGTCCAAAATATGACAAATGAGCACGCACATTGATGCGATAGGATAAGATCGACCAAAATCATGTCTGAAGATTGTTATCGACAAGACCAAATTCGAAAGTGAGAAAAATGAGGAATGCAGAAGGACTCGATGCTCGCAAATGATAAAGACCAAGTGCGCAACATAGAAGAAATGTTAATGCGACGCAAAAACCCTAAAATAAGGCAATGCGCAAATGTTAAAGTATGACTCCACAAGCATTGACCATTTTTAGATGTCTACATTTTGCCCCTCTTTGAGACACTGCAATTTTAAGCGTTGTTTCAAAGAACAATAACGAAAATGCCCCAGACAATAACAATGACATATGCATGCCCCCTTGAGGAATTGGCCGGAAAAAAATCCAGAAAAGAGGCCAAGTGATCGATAAGAATGACAGAAGACGATAGGTTCGAACGGACTGCCAAGACTGACGGAAGAAATGTTAGTAAGAAGAAATTAGACAGAGGACAGTTAGAGATGAAGGAAAATTTGCTTTCACAAATGCACATAAGTAGGTGAGAATCTTTATTTATTGTAGCAAAGCGGATGCAGAGCATCATGGCATTGAAGGCCAGAGCTGGAACGCAACCCCTTTTGCAAAAGACAGACACATCGCACACAAGGAATGAGTGAAGCATCCTAGGGTGCATACATCAAGGGTCGAGGTATGTGCGGCATTCACAAAGTGAACGTACTTATCACAGACACCCAATGATATAGTTGCCCCAGTTTGTGACAAACATTCCACAAACAACAAACACAACAAAAAAAAAAGAAGGAAAGGGACCATGAACCATCCCGGTCACTCTAAATCACTCAGTGACATCCTCGAGCAACATAGGAACATGATCGAAGCCAAAGATAAAGCAGTAAAAAGATAAGATGCACAAATTCAACCAAGTCAAACAAACAGTCTGATCGTCATTGTCAAAAGTGGAAAACAAGAATGATCATGTTGTCTGGTTTCAGGGAATGCGGTACCCCGTCTAAGACAGGACACAGTCTGGTTTCGAGTATACCACACCTTGTATAAGATCCATGATAATATTGACAAGGACAAATGGTAATGTTGATGCTATTTGGATTGATGTGACAACTGTGATTAGGTTGAATGCTTGCTTAGTCGAACAGTTCATCTGTTAATGCGTGATTTCATTGAAGCACAATGTTTGATTGATTGTCGTTGGATGTATGCTCAGCGATCTGTTTATGCACAAAGGGGACCATTTATTGACAAAATGCAAAATGCCAAAGAAATTGTTTCTGGATTTGAATGTTTTGAAAAAAAATTTGTTTTTGTTTTTTCGAGTTTTTACAATGTTTTTGTTCGTTTTTTTTTTTCAGGACTTTATTTGACTTTTTAGGGATTTTTTTTTTAGGACATTATATGATTTTTAGGGATTTTTTCAGGACATTATTTGATTTTTTTTGGATTATTTCAGGACATTATATGATTTTTAGGGATTTTTTCAGGACATTATATGATTTTTAGAGATTTTTTTAGGACATTATATGATTTTTTATGATTATTTTAGGACATTTTTCAATTTTTATGATTTTGCCCCCAGTGTCTAGCAAGGCAAGGAATATGACAGGTGAATAAATAGGCTTGCTGAAATGTTGGTGGATAGAGGGAAGACAAAGGCCTTTTATCATGGAGACAATATGGATGCAATTTTCAAGGGCTATTGCGTGATGGGACAAGAGACTGGATATGACAATGTAAAGCAGTGACATGGCATGAGGGACATGTCAAGAGGTTTTTGAAAAACATGTTTTAAATTTTGCGTCCTTATGTCAGATCAAGATCAAGGAATGAAAAAGAGTGTATGGATAGTGATAAGATATGGATAGGATAAGCAAGACCAAGAATGGATAAGGGACATGGACTGAAGGTCGAGGTAGGCTAAGGGATAGTGGCAGAAAGTTGCAATAAGCTAGGGAATATGGATGAAAGGTTATAATAAGCAAATGGATAAAGACCAAAAGCTAAGATAGACTAAAAGCTGCAAACAAGATGCATGATGCTCATGAAGATCCTCAGCCTTGTCAAGATCAAATGTGGAAAGAGGAAATGGACATGAGGGACAATAGGATAATGGAGGAGTATGACATGGTATAATAGGATAACGAAGGGCAATAGGATATGAAGGAGGAAACCTGCCCCCAAGTGTGGTGTTCAAGAAGTTCATAAATTACGCATGATGCCTGTTTGCCAGATTTTCATCGCGGTACTTGCCTAAGGCGCCTGTTTGCCAGGTTTTCACCAGTGGACGAATTATTTTTGCTTTACTTTTTTTTTTTTTTTTTTTTTTTTTTCTTTTTCTGTATTTTGACTTTTTCAATAGAAGATGGACACATGATAGGGGATGGAAGAAGGACTCAAGCGTCTTTTTGTTTGGATAGTAGCCTTGAAAAAAAATGGACCATGACCTTTAAAAGTATGCTCAAAGACGTTGGTAGGATAAGGACATGGAAAATAAGATGAAACTAAGGCGAGGATTTATGCAAAGGATTGGACCAGAGGGATGGAAGGATGGAAAATATGCATTGGATAATAGGTAGGGTATTGGAATAATTGGGCTTCAGTGGATGGAAATGAAGGCAAGATCAACATTGGCACACACCTTGAGGGGTGATGGACTGATGGAGGAAAAATGTATTTTGGATATTGAGATTTTGAGGAAGGAAAGGCTATGCATTTTGGGACATAAGGGCCCAAAACGGATGAAGAAGGTGGTGGAGGAATAGACTTGGAAGGTTTGGATGGAGGAATAGCAACTTTGGATGCCAAGTTGGATGTTTCTTTAGGCTTTTGTGCTTCAAGGAGCCGCTTAGGGATCCACATGGTTTTTGATTTTTCATGCTTTTTTGGTTCCTTGGAGTGCATTGCTTGCACAAGGGATTTAGGAACCCATATATATTTTGACTTTGCTTTATTTTGCTCAATGGGCCTTTGTGGCCTTTTGGATATATTTTTGTCTTTATAGATCAAATTTTTCTTTGTTTTGACATGTCGATTATATTGGACATGTTGATCCTTGAATACATGTGGATTTTTAGACTTATGACGTTTACACTTGGCATCCAAATTGCTTGGAGGGGGAAAGGAATGCATGGATGGATATGAATGAAATGGACTTCTTTTGGATTGATGAAATTTACTCAAGGATGTGTGCCTTTGCTGACCTTGCATAGAGGACGAAGGAATATAAGGACCTAAGATGGATGGAAAGTATGATGGGGAAGGTGTATGTTTTGATTTTGATGGAGGGATACCAACATCTTGAGAGTGAGTTGTGTAGACATGACCCTTAACATTTTCTTTCACATGAAGGGATTCTTGCTTATGGAGATCTACTCCTTTGCCTTTATGAATATCTTGACTTGTAGGATACTCTTTTCTTTGGGAAGAAGACGCGAGTCCATTATGAGGTGGATATGATATGAGAGAAATAATGAGATCTTGAAGTGGATTGGATTGCACCAGAGTGGAAGAACCCATTATGCATGTCGAGGGTTCATGAACATCTTGCACTGATATGTTAGAATCATGAGGGGGATTAGGATCATGAGAGGGACTAGGATTGTGTAGTGGACATGGCTCAATGACAGGCTCTTCAAGAGATGGAATGGGAGAAATAATGGGATCATCAAGAGAAATGAGATCTTGGAGTGTATATGGAGCATTAAGACAAGGAGATGGAGGAACAAAAGGATCTTGTGGAGGATTTAAAGGAATAATTTGATCTTGACAAGGAGGAAGATCATTGAAATCCTCTTTAAAGTTGCTTTGCTCTTGACTTTCAATGGGATCATCGGAAAGGATGGAAGGGATATCTTGATCTTGCTTAGGAAGTGGAATGCCAATGGGATTTGAAAGGACATTGTGTTCTTGGATAGAATTGATAGGAATAAGTGGATCATTGCGAGTGTCTGGGGAAATGGGATCTTGGTCAACAATTGGATGGGATGATAAGGTTTCAAGATCTTGATCTTCATCTATTTCAAGACACGTTTCTTCATGCTCTAAATTAACCTCTTGACATGGGGTTGGACTTTGGATATGCATGGGGAATTCTGACAAGGGATCAATGTTTTGGCATGAAGGAAATGCACTTTGAACATTTGTGATGGATTCTGGCAAGGAATCAATGCTTGAACATGAGGAAGAGGGACTTCGAATGGGGTCCTCTAAAACAGGTAATGGCAATAAAGTGCATGGTGGCATTGGGTCTTGTATTTCTTAAACATGACAAGGATGGGCATCATGAATTGGATTATCTTGGCAATCAATTATGGATAGCCCTTGGGTAATTTCATCCTTGGGTGTATTGTTTGATGAGGACAATATGGAAGGTTCTTGTGAAACTTCTAAAGGTGTAGGGATAGATGCCACTGGAGAGTCAATTTGTTTGCGGGGGGATGAGGCATTGCTAGACATAAGTGTATTATCTTGATCTTCCTCAAAGAACTCACTTGGTAATTTCCTTAAGATCATTGCAATAAAGCCACCTTTCTTTCGAGGTTTTGACATGGTTGTATCTGGAATTTGAACTTGTTTGGAAAGGAGTTGGTTCTAGTCTGATGTCATGTTTTGATTTCGAACTAGATGTTGATCAAATTGGTTTGACATGTTCAAAATTTGGCTTGGTGCATGTTGCAAGTTTTGTTTTTGAATTTGTGATTGTAGTTGTTGACATTGATATGTTGATTGAACTTGTTGATATTCCACCATTGGTTGAACTATTTGTTGACATTGTATAGTTGGTTGGACATATCGTTGAAATTGGACCATTGGTTGTATATGTTGGACCATTGGTTGTGTCTGTTGGAAATGTTGGACCATTGGTTGTGTCGGTTGTAAATGTTCGAATTGTTGAACAATTGGTTGTGATGGTTGAAAATCTGATTGATAGTAAACACCTTCTTGTTCTTGTTGTGAAGGCACATAATGTTGTTGTCTCTTTTCTTGAAATTGTTTCATCATCTCTATTTGTGAGATGAGAGCAGGTATGTCTGATTGTTCGATAAGAGATCTTACATCAATTGGCTCAATCTTTGGATTTCGACCTGGAAATTTTCGAAACATTTTGGACATTTGTGATCTATTCTTCTCAATGTTTCACTCTTTGTTCCAATATCTCCTTTTCTTGAGCTAGTTTCTCCTCTAGTTTTTGTATTTGGAGACTTGTTTCATCATAAAAAGTTTGATCAATGTTGCTTTGTTGTTGGGTTGGATAGAATTGTGATTGCATTGTCGGTTGATATGTCAAACTTTGTTGCATCATTGGTGCTTGGAACCTTGTTTCAATAGACATGTCACTATGCAATGTTTTTGGGATTTTTGATTTTAAAAGGATGATGTATGATATGCAACTAAATGCAACCTAAATAGATGAAAATGTAATCTATGGCAAGAATGCAACCTATGTTTTTGTTGTTTTTCAAGATTTGGACAAACTTTTTGAAATGCAAACCTAAAGACTCAACCTTAGGAAGTTGAAATGAAGCCAAGACCTTAAAGGACAAAGGACCAAATGACAATAGGACAAATTGACAATGTCTCACCTATATGCTTGGATACTAAGCTAGGTTTGACCAAAATGATATTAATGAAAGGACAAATTTTAGACAAGGTCAAGACTCCCCAACAACAACTTAGGGTATCATCCAAAGTTTTGATTTTTCAAGTTTGACAAACCAAATTTTTGAGACTAAATGCAAGAAGGCAATGATTATGACAATGACTTAGGATATGACATGAAAATGATCTAAGGATATGATATGACAAGATGAAGCCAAGATAAGATGACAATACAATGATAATGATATGCGAAGACCAATGACTTGGAATATGCAAAATGCAACCTAGGCAAGACCTAATTTTAGCATGACAAGGATAATGCACGAATGTCACCTAAATGGAAATCTAGCTTGGATATGACAATGAAATGCAAACTTAGGGAAATGATTTTGAGCCTAAGTGCAAAATGAGGACGCTTGCAATGAAAAGGACTAAAATGAAGGGAGATGACAATATGCCCTAGGACCTAAGTGGGACTATGCAAAACCTAACCTAAAGTGACATGAATTTTGAAACAAAGACATTCAATGTTTTGACAAGCCATGTTCAAATGTTGGATGAATACTTGGACAAATTTGGACCTTTGTTTGGATTGTGTTTTGAGTTGAATGTTGTTGATTTTGAAAATCCAAGTTGATTATGAGCACTTTTTTGAAGGCTTGTTTTTAATGGAACCTTTGACAATCACGAAAAACATAATGTTTGTTTGACTTTGACTCAAAACAATCAAGCACATTTACAACAAATCCTACAGATGGCAAGGGCAATATCTGTTGAATCCTTTAACCATAAAATACAACACTTAGTCGGATAGCTAGACGCTTGGTAGCACTGGCTCCCCCTTACAGTGCACTCACTTCTTGGGCATACCAAGCTTCGAGTTCAAGGGGCATCACTTCCCAAGAACTTGCTATCTCTAACTAAGGAGTACATGAGAGGTGTCTTCGGCATGCGCGTATCACAACGCTTGAGCCAACAGATAGAAGGTTTCTGGCATCTAAACAAGAGCTTCTAGTAAAGGCATCCGTTCGGGTGGGTATTGATCCGGCAAATAAATTGTCGCAATACCATTCCAGCACTCGTTGTCTACAACTTTCGTTGCATCCATAGTTATTTAGAGTGGTTCGGAAGAGCTTGGTTTTAGCCTGTCACCACTTAGGGTCGTTCCCTCTCACCAATGCCTGTGCAAAGTGCTAGGCAAATCGGGAGGCAGGCCCAATTCTAAGGGTTAAAACACACAATCAAACTAAAAGCAATCAAAGCATGCATGGTGTTCATTAACCTTTAGGAAAATAAATGTGCAACTACTTTAAAAATCACATGCAAGATGTTTTTAATAGAAGTCTTTGACCGCGTCCTGCATAAGATTTATTAGTAGTTTCATTCTTAGTCTTCGTCACACGTAATGCCAAGGTGCTGCACAGAGAATCGGTACCAAAGAAAACCAAAATATATGAACAAAATGCAAAACAAAGTAATTTGCAAGTAAAAACATTGATTTTCACCTCTGTTTCTGGCCTTACACAGGCGCAGAATGCCTTGACACAGGCGCAAAATGCCTTGACACAGGTGCAGATCTCTTGACACAGGCACAGATCCCTCCTACACAGGCACAGAAGTGCCTAGAAAGCCCTGAGTTGCCCTGTTTCTTGGGTTTTCACTTGCAAATCAGCTCAAAAGGCACTCAAAACATGGTTAAATGGTTAGTTCACGTCGGGTTCACCAATTAATGTAGATAGGAATTTTGTAATCATCAAAGCAAGTAGCAAATTAGACTAGTTCAATCACGAAAACTCAATTGCAATGATAAGAAATTCTAAAAACATTCAATAGAGATATTGAAAATAAGACATTCAAACCAAATGCAAACCATTACAAACGTGAATATCTCCTCCAGAATTCTCCATTGTCCTTCTTTCTCCTTCAAATTAGTGTGTTTGTGGATCTCACCTCCAAAATGCAAGTGTATGCAAGCAAGATTATAATTCGAAAATGATAGCATAAGGATACTAGAGACGTGGTTGATTCGGGATCGGGGTCGATTCAAAAATGTAATTAATTGGGATCCTTGATTGAAGAAATTCATCCAATTTATAGATAAATTGGAGAAAAGACAAGATTAGCATGAAATTGATTCGAATGGAAATTCAAATCAAGAATAGCAAAATTATGACAAGTGTATGACAAATTGCTATGCAAGATGTTATGACAATTTATGACAATTTATGACAAATTGCTATGCAAGATGTTATGACAATTTATGACAATTTATGACAAATTGCTATGCAAGATGTTATGACAAAAATTTGAAAATAGAAATAGAAATTAGAAGAAATTAGAAAATTAGGTTAAAAATGATGAATTGGAAATTAAGAAATTAGAAATTGATGAAATTAGAAAATTAGGTGAATTAATTAATAATTTTTCATTCATTAATTAATTCACAAAAGAGAAGGAATTAATTAGCCAATTAAATAAATATTTAATTGTGACAAGAAGACTTAGGATAAATAAATAAATTATTTAACCTAGAGGGAAAATGACAATCAAGATTAAATGAATAAATCATAAAACCTTAGAAGATGAATTAGAAATGCAAGGACGACAATTAAGTCTTGACAAAAGATAATTGATGTCGAGTCGATTTGATTTTGATTGACAAAGGACCAATGCTGATAAACGATTGAGATTGGTTGACAAATGGACCAAGATTGATAAAGAGACCAAATTGATAGGCGCCAATTGACGAGGAACAATGACTAATTGATCCAAATTGACACGATTGAAAAGGACAACGATCGATGACGAATCGATCGCAAAATGACAAGATTGACCAGGACAAGGATCGATGACGAATCGATTGCAAGATGACAAGATTGACAAGAGGACAAGGATCGATAACGAATCGATCGCAAAATGACAAGATTGACAAGAATGAGGATCGATGATGAATCTATCGCAAAATGACGAGATTAACAAGAGGACAAAAACCTAATTCTATCATCGATTAGGATTGACGATGTCCAAAATATGACAAATGAGCACGCACATTGATGCGACAGAATAAGATCGACCAAAATCATGACTGAAGATTGTTATCGACAAGACCAAATTCGAAAGCGAGAAAAATGAGGAATGCAAAAGAAGGACTCGATGCTCGCAAATGATAAAGACCAAGTGCGCAACATAGAAGAAATGTTAATGCGACGCAAAAACCCTAAAATAAGGCAATGCGCAAATGTTAAAGTATGACTCCACAAGCGTTGACCATTTTTAGATGTCTACAGTAATGTCCCCTTTCTAGATTACCTTATATTTTGCCCTAAATTCACAAATCCAAATGAAACAAGAAATATAAGATAGAGCTACAATTCTCACCCAAGAATGAGATAAGTTTTTTTTGGGAACCTGCAATCAAGTTAGATAACATTGAAGATATAATTCATGAGATAAATCCCTTACTAGGGTTAAAGGAAACATATATTCATAGCATATAACAAATCTAAACTATTATGTGAGGTTCAACCATAATGGTATGAGACAAGGAGACATGATAAGGTGCCCAAAATATCCCCTACCCTAGGCCCAAGAGCAGATATCTTGTCCCTCTTGGCCTCATGTGGCCAATTGCCATCCCCATGAGGTGGTATACCTAGTGAAGCCTCCATAGCTGTTCCCCTTCATCATTCAATCCTTCTCACCCTCTTGTATGCATTGATGGTTAAATGGTTTTATGAGCTGTCTTGATTCCTTTTCACTCTCTTTAAATGTATGCATTGATGGTATTGTATCATTCCCAACTCCATTGTCACTTGATCCTATTCATGAAAAGTGTGCAGTAAAGTTTATAATATATTATATATGCAGGTTGTCTAAACCAGACTCTTAAGGTTCCCAGGTTCTATTAACAAAAGGTGACTACATTTCTTAAAAAAAAAGAAAACGTGAAAAATAATACCTAATTACATAAAACACAATATTGAGTGGTTATCAGAATGTCCACAGATTGCTTTTCCACCTGGTTCTTTTGTGCCTTGTCTATTGTTCATAACGTTTCTTATAGTTTGGTAAGGGATCTCAGTCTCCAATTCATAGTAGGTTCTATCACCTTCTCATTTCCCCATTGTTTGGGCAGTTACAGTGCAAAACTCTCTTTTAATGACAGTTGAATGCTAATCCTTTGACCTTTTGCATCTTCTGGCCTCAAACGTGAGCTGATCTTCTGCCAGACAAGCTGCTATGCCCTTTTCTTCACTGATCTGGTCATAATGTACATTTTGTGCCATGTTTAAAGTCAGAGATGATTGTCCATATACCATTCCCTTTGTCAATGAAAGACATCAGATTTCTCCAATCCATGCTATTGATCAATGTTGTTTCTGGATTATGCTATTGATCAATGTTGTTTCTGGATTAGACTATTTAAGAGTTTTGAATCAAAGTTTTGGATCACAGTCTGTGATCCATCATCAGGATTCTAGAGAGCTATAGGGGACATAAAAGTGTTTAGTTGCAGACCAAGACAGACAAAATAGACGGGGGAGAGAGATTGCACACAGATTGAGGCACAAAGGAAGGCTCGATCAAGAAATATAAAAATAGAGAGAACCACAAGCACAGGAATGAACAATAAATATGTGTATGCATGAGTATACAAGTATAGGAATGTACTTTCGTCAGTTTTGTTTTTCTTCCCATGCTTATGGTTTCTACTTATCTTGCAGTCTTCCTAAGTCTCCGAGATACTTTGGTTTCCCCTATTTTCTGTTAGTTCTCTTGTTGGAGTGCCCTAAGAATGTAGACAACTTTTCCTGATGTATGCTTATTAAATTTTCAAAGGTTTGTTCAGTTCATTTATAGGAGGTTTCTCAGTTAGCATATTAATCTGGAAGGTGAGCTTTTAAAGCAGGGTTTGAGGTTTGAGTTATTGTTTCCTGTCTTAATTTTTTTATTATGGTTTTCGTGTACAATCAACAATTATCTGAAGCTTGATAGAAAAATTATATATATATATATTTTTGATCCTTAAACTGCAACCAAAGTTGCGAGATGGAGCTCACAAGGGGGACCTCCTCCCCATTCAACATATTTAACTTAGAAGCCACATAAGCCATGTAATCAACTCAAGTCAACATATAGAAGCCACATACATGTCACTTTGGGGGATTTGAACATGGATCTCCAACATGAAAACTTATGGCCTTGTCATTTGAGCACAACACCATTGACATCTTGATAGAAAATATTAGTACGGGCTCATGCAATTAATAATTTTGACGAATTCAATAAGATTTCACCTGTCTTTTGGCCCAGTAAATATTAATGATATCTAATTCATGACTCAGGTATACAGGAGAAGATGGGTTTGAAATTTCAGTTCCTTCAGAGCATGCAGTTGATCTTGCAAAGGCCATCTTGGAGAAATCAGAAGACAAAGTCAAGTTGACAGGTTTAGGTGCTCGTGATAGTTTGAGGCTTGAAGCTGGTCTTTGCCTGTATGGAAATGACATGGATCAGGACACAACGCCAGTAGAGGCTGGTATTGCATGGACAATTGGTAAGAGAAGAAGAGCAGAAGGTGGATTTCTTGGTGCTGAGGTTATATTAAAACAGCTAGCAGAAGGTCCTTCAAGGCGTAGGGTTGGCATGTTTTCAGTTGGTCCACCTCCAAGAAGTCATAGTGAGATTACTGATGCCTCAGGAAAAACTATTGGAGAGGTCACAAGTGGGGGATTCAGCCCTTGCTTGAAGAAAAACATATCAATGGGGTATGTAGCATCAGGTAACCATAAAAATGGGACGGAGCTGAAAGTCGTGGTCCGTGGGAAAACATACGAGGCATCTGTGACTAAAATGCCATTTGTGCTTGCCAAGTATTACAAACCTTCTTAAGACTATGCATTTTGACTGCAGCTACTGCATTTTGACTGCAGCTACTACATTTTGGCCAAAGGCATCCATGGGTTCTATGTGTTTTTTGTTGGGATTACAACTTTGAACCGTTGATAAATTGTCATTTAGTTTTCAAATGCTGGGCACTGCTTTTTCTCTGAATTTGTGAACAACAAAGAAATGGAACTCTCTCTTGTAGTGTGCTGAGGCAACATTTCTTTGCAGCTTGTAGATGAATTTCACTAATGTTAGTGTACCACATATTTATACATGCAGAGATGTTTTTTTCAACATTGTTTCATCTGCAACAAATTTTCTAAAAGAAAGTTTCCAATCCAATTTCTTTCAAATATGTTAGACTGATCTCATTTGTGTTATTGTTGGCCAGATTTTTTCACCCATACTTCAAAAAATTGAGCTTGTGTGGGATGTCAGTTATAACATTTTATTTGAACTTCTGTTATGTTGCAATGGATTCCTGGTAAATTGCAGAACATAAGCATCATCATCAACCTCCCCTTTATTTTCAAAGTTTGAGGAAACAATTAGTTTGTTATATATAGATTCTCCAAATTTATTTCAATACGAGGGCATCGCTTGGTGTGTATTGCCGAAAATTAAAAAAATATTGAGTATGAAGGATGTTTACGATAGGATAATGATAAAGCTGAAGTAAAATTTTTAAGTTCATTGATAATTAATGGAGATGTTTATAAAATTTATGTTAGCCAAAATTTTCCACTCACAATTTCTGAACATCTGTTTTGTGTGTTGTTACTTGTGAGCAGTTGAAGATGACACAATTTACAAGTAGGAAACATTTCTTTCACTGGAATTGGAAGAATAACTGAAGATTCCTTGACTAAATCCTAAAACAAATCTACTTATGGCCCTGTTTCTGAATTCACAAGTTTTTCATAATGTACAGGAGGATATGAAAGCATGTCGTTCCTCACACAATTGGATGAACTGGATATATGACTTTGTCAAAATATTTAAGTAATAACTTTGATGTCTATATAAAGAAAAGAGATCCAATTGCTTTCAGGGAAGACAAATTGACACATAAAACAAGGTTAGAACCAAAGCAGCAGACGAGGGTGATGAAAATTTTCTAAGTACAATCAGTTTGTCATGATTGTAAAGTTCAAACGACCAACACAAGTTAATTCTTTAGCAAAATTTCAAAAACATGCAGCCTCATGCATAGCGGCTAAGTACCTCTGTAGCCTGTGTTGAGTATTTTTTTGTAGATTGGTAATCCTGAAGCCTACGCCTATTTACTCAACTTCTACAGTTTTTATCAAATCCTTGAGGTAAGAAAACACTGAATGGAAATTGTACCTGTAAAAAGCATTTTGCAAAAGAGGGGCATTTTTTGATGGCGAGATTTTCCTCAACTATTGGTAAAGGATTCAATAGTCAACTCTTCCATAACCATAAATTCGAGTTCAAAAAAACAAGAAGCTTTGAACAGATAACAATTACTGGAAAATTTAGAGATAGACGAGTTTTTTCACTTCAATGAACCTATATGTCCGTGTGCGCCCGAACCTATAAGTAGTTATTCTACAACAGCTGAAGTGGCGATGGAAGTTTGGGACATGTTCTAATGACGGACCCTTTGGATGTGTAATTGATTGATTGATTAAAATATATGATGGAGTTCGGGCTGAAGTTGCTTTTTGAGCATTCGAAGAAGAGAGTACAGTTTTGAACGCGAGAAATTGATAATTCTTCTATAGAAAGGGGAAACAAGTTCAATTCAACCATTATCTGCAAGGAGAGGGAGTTTGAGGATCTAGCTTACATGAGATGGTCTATTGCATGTAATGAATCAAAAGAATATATATCATCAACCTTATAAATCGACATAAGCATACCCACAAACTACTAGACTGATTATAGCTTAAACCCAAGACGACCGTGGGAGTCTAAAGTGAGCCCCATTGCAAACAAAATTGATGCTAACTTATTTATCTAAGAAAGAAGTGTGATCATCATGGCCAAGCGAATTGTAAGATAGACAATAATTTAGAAAGATAACGAACGACTTAATGGAAACTAATAGTTGCCCGTAGTGGGAATTACTTTTGAATCACAATGTATTATGAACTTGGCAAATTTTCTTTGTACTTTCTTATGGTGATTTGCTGGAAGACAGCAACAATATGGTCCTTAAAATGACAACCGATAGCTGGATTCATGGGTAATTGGAGCACAATTCTGCTCAATAAAGACTACAATTTTCTTAAAATTGGGGTCTTTTATTTGTTGCTGGAGTGCTCTACCATTGAGCTACTAGCCTTTTATAGGACCAGCCCTTCTTTGGTTTGGATGTGGCTTTTTTCCAGCATGTCCCTTATGTAAATGATGTTCAATTTACAATTCAATATGCAAGATGTATTCTAATTTGTATTCTCTTGTTGCCCTCATATTTGGCGTACCTAAAATTTGAATTTCAAATCGATCCCAGTGTCGAGTAAAGGTCTTGTTGACGTGTTTTTTATGACGGCGTCCAACACAAAATAAAGTTGCCCAACGGTCACTTCACTCTCTCTTGATCAAAGTACGATTGCATGCTGATATAGGAGGAGAAACAGACAATCGACTCCAAGGTTCCTTTTATGCTATGGATGTGACTCAGGTGGCCGATGTGATTGCTGGTAATCCAAGGAACCTTACGTATGTTGAAGAAATCTATGCAAGCTTGAGAATTTATTGAAGCGGATGATTTGCAATGAAGCTCTAAGTTTTAGATTTTCGGATTATGAAATATGCAGAAAGTAAATAGGAATAGGGTAGAGGGAAACTAAACTAAAGGTAATCTAACCCTAGGAACAAGGAGACGGGATAAACTTGTGCAAAATCCAACCGCGCTTCGCTTTGCCAGCAAAGCACAACTTACACGAAGGCGGTGCAATCTTCAGGGGGAGTGCTAAAGATTTTCAAATCGTCAAAAGAAACCATCAGATAGAACAATCTCTTCTAACAATCGAAGTTGAACATACACTTATAACGAGGCTCAAACTAACTTTGCACGGTATGCAATAATCAGCTGCACACCAAAAGTATGAGCACGAATTTGGCAACAAGCGATCCTATCAAGTCCAGTTCATTTAATTGTATGAAAACAAATCTAATCTATGAAGAGAACGAGACCATGCGAGTTCCAAAACAACACAAGAACACACCAACAATTGAACAATGTATTAAGTGTTTGCTTCAAAAACTCTTAGCAACAATCTCTAACGATAGTCTCTCCTGATTACAAATGAGGGGGGCACCCCCTTATATAGGCCTCAAGCTCAGATTACATGCAAAACCCTAATTAGGGTTTGCCCAAAAGATTCTCCACACATGATGCAACAAGGTGGGAATCTGCATTAAATAACCCACTATGCCCACTTACAATAAATTTAAAAGGGCTTAAAATAGCGCCCATGATGATGATCATGCCTGGAATATAATTGACGTCGTCATAAATACGCATCACTCTTCAAGCGACGACGACATGCAAAAAGAATCCGTCATAAAACCATTATGAGGGGACGACATGCAAGAAGATTCCCTTACCTGTGGTGGCATGCGTTGACCGGTCCCGCGCCTAGTCAATGTTCTCTTCAGCCATAAATACGCCATCATGGTTCAGTCAAAAGATTTTCGTCCAAAAACGGACGACCATTATCTCGCTCATTAATGGCGTAAGTAATGAACCTACCGACGACGACTTCCAATTCTCCGATGGAGACACTTGGCACATTCTCGATATTGAATTCCATCAAGGCAATCTCCTCTTCACTTCTGGAAAAGAAACTTTCCCAATCTGCCATGGCTTCCTGTGTTTTCTTCATCATACCGGAGAATGAAGAAACATTTGCAAAATGTTCCTTGGGAAACGAACCGAGGAAGAAGAAATCATGCAACTGGGATTTCAAAGAATTCACTATTATTCCCCCATCGCTGAGTTTCCTTGAAAATAAAGCTTCCATGGCACTGAGGATTTCTTCCTGTATCCCCCTGATGGATTCCTTCAAGGTGACGGAATCAATGCTGAATTTATCAAGGGTGTTCTTCCCTGAACAGATGGCATAGAACCATCGGGGAAAGTCGTAGGCTTCATTCTCCTGGATTACTTTCCCGTCTACCAGTGTTTGCCTTGGAGTCCTCATTAGAGCCTTGAGTCGGGAAATGGTTAAGTCTTGGTAGACATCAACATCTTCCCATAGTCCTTCCGCCGTTTCCAACCTACTTAGGAGGGCCACGAACCTTGAATGGAGCTGAGCTAGATCTTCTACAAATTTCCCTGCCTCAGCATAAACATCCTCTACCCATTCTCGGGAATTCTGTGCCATTGCCTTTGTAAGTTCCGCATCGTCAATTACTTCCTTAGGAAGGAAGGGAGGGGGAGTGGATGAAGGACCTGCTTCCTTGGGGGGTTTCTTGAAACTCCTGACATACTCGCATAGAAGTTCGTTTTCCTCCTTCAGCCGCTTACACTTTGCTTTTGTTTTCAGCAATTTCTCCTTCATGGCAAAGGAAGAATCATCGAAATTTCCCATTACTTGACCGGTGGAAGCATGGCCAAGATCCACCTGTCTGATGACGCAATCTTCCTGCCTGATCTCACTCCTATCCCTATCCACAGCATGTTCAACAATGTGCAAGGTCTGGGCTATAGATTCTTCACTGACTACCTTGGAAAACTTCCGGGGGCCTTCCTTTCCGGTGGCTGATCCATCCTCTTCAATAATTCTTCTAATTCCTGAGCAGGATTGGGCTCCCCTCTTGCTTCATTTCCCAATCTGCCTACCAACCAATCTAGCGCGGGGATGGAATGGCTGTACTCCCCTGCATGCTCCCGCTCTTGAGATTCCTCTTCCATTTCGCCAGGGATAGTCTCTATGAAATTATCCTGGCGAACTTCTTCTAGGCGCGGGGAAACCTCTTGCCTCTGACTTCTTGGCTGATGACGGCCCTGTGAAGCATTGATGCTGAGTATATCAGGTGCTGGAACGTTTCCTGGAAGTGGGCTTGCGGGATGTGGGAACATTTCTACTTCTTGTACGCTCGTGAAGCTGACTGGTGAATGTTCCCTTCATGTCCTCGTTCTCTTTTGTGGAGGCTCCTCCTGCTGGGCTTCCTGCTAAACCTCGCGCGGGATTTCCTGTTGAGCATCCTTCATCTTTGTTATCCTTGGCCTCTTTGGGGCACTTTTTCCTTTGTCTATCTGGGCCTCTCTTCTTGCCTGACCCTGTGAAGAGTCTTCAGTTGCCTCGCTGTGAGAATCCAGATTTCCCATCAGCTGGTATGTCAGAGGGACATGGTTTTCAACCAACTTTCTTGTCTGCTTGTCAATCCAGTACTTAGTGAATTTTAGCACTGGCCTAGCCAAAATGTTCAAATCATCTACCTCAGGCTCCGACCAATCTGGCAACAGGATAGGTTGATCTTTTATCCTCTCGAATTCGGGTTGCATCAAATCAGAGTCTTCCTTTACCTGATCTGGCACCTGATGGATCTCACTTATTCTGATGGTGTCGAGGGGCACTCTAGAGTGCATTCTTTCGGACCTCAAAGTCATCCTCGGCACCGGCCCAGTAATCCTCCAAGTGAAATCTGTATATGAATTTGACACCGGCAACCTTCCTGATCTGGCTCTAAGGATCATATTGGGCCCTGGAAGTGTAAAATGGTAGTCGGTAGAATGCCAACTTGCTTGCTACAGTTTCTGCAGCCTCCCATCCTGGGCATATCTCCATGAAATCTCCCAAGACAACTGGAAATTTAATAGACTGCTTCTTCTTCTTTTTCTGCAGCTGATCGTAGGCAGTCAATTGCCTCATGAGCTCGAGCAGTATAAGCTTATCTAATGGATATCTAGGTAATCTGTAAGATTGGAAGGAGAAACCCTGTGTCCTGATGTAGGTGAACTTGGGGAACTGCAGGAATGCGGTGCCATACTTCTGGACCAAAGCACTTGCTTGCGGAGACAACCTCATGTGCAACTTATTTTGCATAAGTCGTGTCAGGTACATGGTGAAGGTGTCATTCGCCAACTTGTAAGAATTCACGTTGTGGAGATGCAGCTGAGGATAACATTCATGTACGTTTAGCTGAGCTGGCCCGCAGCCTATGATTCCTCTTGCTGGCAGCCCATCGAATCCACCCCTTCGTGCCAGCATATAGAATAGGTAGGAACTCATGAAGAAGGACTGAGACCTTTTCTCCTGTAGGTTCTTCAATTGTTCGTGCAAGTAGTGGCTGATCAATCTAGCCCAGTGAATCAATGTATTAGAATTCATGATCTTGCCAATGTAGAAGAACATCCAAGGCTTGAAGTTCACCGTGTGCGAGCATTCCATTACTCTGCTTAGCATTTTTATCATGTCCACATATTCCTTCTTGAACTCGAAGATTGTGAGAGTTTTGGGCATTTGAAAACGTGCACTCTAGGTTTCAGCAACCATTGCTTGTTGATCAAATCAACACACCTGGTGGGGCCTGCTTCATAGACTGCTTGGGCTCCGCTGCTGGTCCTGTATGTCATGGAGTAATGTGAAGGGATTCCGAAGGCTTCACCAATCGCCCCTAGAGTCAATGTTGCCAGTAACTTGCCGTCTGGCATTGAGATTGTCTTTCGCTCCAGATTGTAACGTGCTAGACATTCCAAGACTAGATCTGGGCATTGAATGTCGGGAGGAAAGCCAACTGCTGCAACTATTCTGCTTCTCACAATCTTGACAGCTGTCGGAGATGGATTGTGTCCTGCAGTTCCGAACATTCTTATCTTGAATGCAGCCCAGTTGAACGTGCCGAAGTTGGTATCACTGACCTCTTCCCATCTTGAATTCAACCGAGAATGGGGGAGAAAACCCTTCGTCTCTGCTTTGATCATTGCTTGCCTGGAGATAGTAGCTGTCCTGTTAGGTTCCGCCATCCTGGGAATATTTCAAAATGATGAAATAGAGACTAAGTATAAAAAACTTTTCACTTCTTCACTCTTCCTTTCTCGAATCTCGCACGTGAAAAATGAAATGTTTTGTCCAACTTATATAAAATTCTCAAGAGGCATCAAATTAGTAACTATATTTATGGCGCGTCATACTTTCCTTAATTATTATGACATGCAAGGCAGTTTCCCATGCATGTGAGTTCGAATTTAGAACCTTCCTTAAATGCTCCCAGTCATGCGTCATGCTTTGGAAGATTCTCCCTGCCAACTCGTTGATTCCATACTTTCCAATTTTGGAGGGAGATTGCAGGATTTTTCTCGGGATTTGCTCAATTCCTCTCCGACTTGTCTTCTCGTGCTGTCGAAGGAACTTTTCCAGCTTTTCTCCATATCCCTATTTTTTAGGGATCTTCCTAAATTTTAGGAGTCAGGTTCATTGGATGGGGAATTTCGTCCCGATTCGGAATCTATAAAAATTTCCATATTTGGCCAGGATTTGATGTCTAAAAATAACATAATTGAAAATTCGCCCGAGGTGAATTTCTGGTTCTTATTCTTCCTTGACTTCTTGGATTCCATGCCTTAGGCAAAATTTCAACTTTTCTGCTTGGGTGAAATTTTACCATGTCGAGGATTCATGAATTTTCCACTTGTGAATGCCTTCATGATTTTAGCGCCCCAGACTAGACCTGGGCGCATTTTTGCCATGTCCGTGGAGAGGTGGAAAATTGCACTTGTGAATGCCTCCTTGGTTTTAGCGCCCCAGGCCTAACCTGGGCACATTTTTGCTCTGTCCATGAAGAGGCGGAAAATTGTGCTTGTGAATGCCTCCTTGGTTTCAGCGCCCCAGGCTTGACCTGGGCGCATTTTTGCTCTGTCCATGGAGAGGCGAAAAATTGTGCTTGTGAATGCCTCCTTGGTTTCAGCGCCCCAGGCCTGACCTGGGTGCATTTTCACCCTGTCCATGGAGAGGCGAAATATCCTGCTTGTGAATGACTTCCAGACTTAGAATATTTTGACCTTCCACTCCAGGGATGATTCTTCAGATTTAGCCATTTTTGACCCCTGCTTGTCTGCTTTCAACTTTCCAAATTTAGAAGTGATTGTGCATGTTGACTCTCTGTTGCCTGCTAGCCTAATCCTGCAACAAATAGACTTTCCCAAAATAGAAACTTTCCAAAATGTCAGAGTTAGAGCTCAAGACAGGGCGCAGGGTGACTTACTAAAAATAGAAATTACTAAAAATAGTAAGTTTGATTTTTGGCAAAATGGCGACATTCTGGGACTCGAAAAAATCCCTAAAAAATAGGGACTTTCTAAAAATAGAAAGTTACTCCGTTTGGGCTCAAATTTTGCTGGGAGGTCCCTTGAAGGGTCCTGACTCCAGTCGTATGCTTAGTTTTTCCAAAACCCTAACAAGAACCCCTAAAATCTAGGATAGAAGACAAAACCCTCGAAAAAGGACAAAACAGGCCCTAGACCCCACAGAATTTGCTTGACAGAGAAGCAGATTAACCCCAACTGACTCCCAAACACCTGTAACGCGGAGAGATTGAAGAGATTGCCACTAACACACACAAAAACGAAAGCCAAACGACCGAAAAGGCCTAAAAGAAAAGGGGGGTCCCTATCTGGGATGGGGTGATGTGTTGAGAAACACTTCAGGGTCTGAACCCTGAGTAAAATTCAAGTACGTAGGTATCAACCTTGTTCCAGGAGGTCATCGAGAGCCTTTAGAATTAGTTATGGCAGGCTAGTGGTATCTGTACTTCAAAAGCATCTGGGACATTGCCTTGCTACCAGTCAGGCGTCCATAGCCCCGACGAGGTTGTCTCTAGAATTCCACGAACATACCTCCACTGCCGGCCGGGCGTCCATAGCCCCTATGGAGTTATCCGCATATTCCCATGGCCAATATTTCAATTTTTCTTTTACTTTTCATCTTTTCTTTTTTGAATCTTTCATTTCATTTCCATCAATTCCTCTGGCTTGTAAGCAATGAAGCCTACTATGGGTTTGGAGATTCCAGTGGCGCTGAAGCAAGATGTAAAATTTTCACCCACCATAACTTCTCCTGAAAGATCTGAATGACTCAGGACAGAGGTCTGGGTACCACGGAAAAAAAAAGAAGGCCAAATAACACACCACCCCACCAACGGACAGGGACTCCAATACTTTAAAGCCACCCAAAACCCTAAACCTAAACAAAACCACACGAGTGGACAAGCTCGAGGGAAACCGACACCGAAGGCCGAAAACCAAAACCAAAGCAAAGCAAGAAAAACACACCAAAAGGAAAGAACCCAAAACCCTAAATTAATATGGTACAAAGAAGGCCACACAAAAAGGCCTATGATTGGAAATAATGCTTGAGGAACTGTCCATTGACGGGCAATGGGATGTCCTCTCCGGTCAAGGCCTTTAATCTGAATGCATTATCCCTGAGGATCTTGGAAATCTGATAAGGACCCATCCATAGCTTGTCGAATTTGTCATGATCACCTCTTCTCTCATGAGCCTTATCCCAGTACAAAACCAAGTCGGAGATCCGGAAACATTTAACCTTGGCTTGTTTGTCAAACCATCGTTTGACCACCCCCTGATGCTTTGCGAAGTTGTCTAATGCTTGGTCTCTCTTCTCCTCCAGGTGCAACAACTGTGAGAGGCGAGTCTGAATCCCATCTTCACCATCCAGATATTCTTGCAAAAACTGTAGAGTTGGGATTCTTAGCTAGATGGGAAACACTGGGTCCTACCCGTAGACTAGATGATAGGGAGATGTTCCCAAGGAGTTCTTTACTCGCGTTCTGTTTGCCCAAAGAGAAAACCTTAGCTGTGTATGCCAGTCCTTGGGATTTTTGTCTAACAACTTTTTGATAGCATTCAACAAATTTTTATTCATTGGCTCGGCCAGTCCATTTCCCTGGGGATAGTAATTCGAGGAGAATTTCAGTGTAATTCCGTATCCGAAGGCCCAGTTAGAAAATTTTAATGAGGAGAAAGCGGGGCCATTGTTGCACACTAAGGCGTGTGGACACCCAAATCTTGTAATAATATTCTCTTCAAGGAATTTGATCACCACATCAGAGGTGCATAATTTCAGGGCCTGGGCCTCGGACCACCTGGTATAATAATCCGTGGCAGTAAGGATGTATTTGTGCTGGGCCGAAGAAGGGGGGTTGATTGCTCCAATAAAATCCAATCCCCATTGAGCAAATGGCCTTACTTCGATAACTAGCCGAAGCGGCATAGCAGGATTCTTCTCCCGAACAACGGCCGTTTGACATATATGACATGCCCTCACATGTTGGTATGCATCTTTGAATAGTGTGGGCCAATAGTATCCTACCCGGGCAATCTGATGTGCTGTAGCCAAACTTCCTTCGTGGCTTGTTCCAAATCTACCATGAAATTGTTCCATAATTTGCTTTGCCTCTTCTTTGCCCACGCATCTCAAGTATATTCCTTCGTGGTTCTTCCGATATAGGACAACCCCTTGCAACATGTATTTCTGGCTCTTCATTCTCAGTGCCCTCTTCTGGACAGGGTTCAACCGCGGAGGGCATCTATGGTTAAGTAAATAGAAAACGACTTCATCGTACCACTCTCTGGGAGACACCTCCTCCAGAATATAAGTTTGTTGTATAAGTCCAGGCCCAATTTTGGCAATTGTCTGCGTTAGTGCTTGTCCTCGGACTATCTTCATTGGTTGTATCTCGATATCATATTCTTGGATCATGGCGACCCACTTGCCTCTTCGCTCGCCCAATTCATTCTGCATTAATAAAGTCTTTACAGTCGCATTAGGAACAATGGCAAATACCTTGCTCCTCAATAAATAATGTCTGAACTTCTTAATACTCTTAACCAGTGCATAGGCCTGTTTCTCCACGTTTGGGTACCTTAATTCTACGTCTTTCAGTGGAGAACTCATAAAAGCAATCGGATGTTCATCTTTCTCTTCATTCCTCCGGGTGAGGACTGCCGCGCAGGTATGTTCTAAGGCAAAGGAATACAAATAGAACGGTTTGGTATAATCGGGGCTGACCAGGATCGGGGCATTGACAATTGCTTGCTTTATCTCTTCAAATGCTTGCTTCGTTGGAGTTGTCCACTCGATCTTTGCTCCTTTCTTCAGCATGTCATTTAATGGCTTCACGATTTCAGCGAATCCAGTGATAAACTTCCTGATGAAGTTAATCTTACCAAAGAATGATTTCAATTCTCTTTGGTTGGCGGGCAGGCTGATCCTTGAAATGGCTTCAATGCGCTCTGGATCAATAGAGATCCCTTTCTCGGAGATAACATGTCCAAGAAGTTTCCCCTCAGTAACGCCAAACATGCATTTCTTGGGATTCAAAGATATCCCGTACCTTCTGCAGCGTTGAAATATTTTCTTGAGATCATCAACATGATCCTCCCTTCTTTTGGAAAATACTGTGAGGTCATCCATGTAGATTATTATGCATTTTCCCACTAAGTCACGGAATGCTATGTCCATTGCCCTCTGGAAGGTGGCTCCTGCATTGATCAAGCCAAACGACATTCTTCTGTAGGCAAAGGTACCCCACTTGGTGGTAAAAGCCGTCTTCAGTCGGTCTTCTTCCTCTACCAGAACTTGGTTATATCCAGAGTATTTGTCCAAGAATGACATCATTTGAGATCCATTAACAATTTGTAACACCTCGTCTAAAGATGGTAAGGGGTAATTATCCTTCTCAGAAGTCCTATTCAGATTCCAGAAGTCTATACATAACCTTATTTCTCCATTTTTCTTCCTTACCGGAACCAGATTGGCGACCCACGTCGAGTGCCTGACAAGAAATATTATCCTTGCTGAGAGCAGTTTCTTAACTTCTTGATAAATCAGCGGCTCCTGTAATGGATTCACAGGCCTTTGTCTCTGCCGAAAGGGTTTGCTTCCTGGCTTTAATGGAATTGTGTGGATAAAAAGGGAAGTATCATAAGTTTTCAAATCTTCATATCCCCATGCGATAACATCGGAGAATTCTTTCAGGTTCTTTAGAACTCCTTCCTTTTCTTCTGGGGTGCAAACTTTCCCAATGAACACGTTTTTTGTTTGTCCATCTTTCCCCAGGTTGACAGCTTCGCATTCACTTCCTTCTGTAGTTTGATTCCTGCTCAACCTATCAGGATCGAAGAGTCTTTCCCACTCAATCATTCCACGAGGGATAGTATTTGTCTTTAAGTTCATTATCTCGTCGACATCAAATTCTGCTTCTTCAAGCTCTTCTTCATCAATGATTTGTGCCATAAACACATCTGAGTTTGTAAGAAAATACAAGATGTGTTTGTCATCTTTGAAGACTTGGAAGTTCATAATATTATCTGGCACGGAGGGGACCGAAGTCAACTCTACCGTAAACTTCTTCAAACCTTCCATGGCGAGGGGCTCCAAGGAACTGGCTGCTTGAGCCAATGCATTAGCGGCCTCATTGTCACCTTTGTGTATTGTCTTGATGTCGAATGCATCAAAACTCTCAATCAGGTTCTATACTCTATTATGGTAGCGGCACAACCTTTTGTCATGACAAGCATATAACTTTCTTATTTGCCGCACCACAATCTGTGAATCTCCCAGTACGTGCAAGGATTTTGCGCCCTTCTGGATTGCAAGGAGCAATCCATGGACCAATGATTTGTACTCGGCTACATTGTTAGTGCAAGGGAATTGTAGCCTGTATGCTGCCAGGTAAGCTTCTCTGGTTGGGCTAATCAATTCAATTCCAGCGCCACTCCCATTCTTGGATTTGGACCCATCAAACCTTAGAGTCCATATTTGATCAGTATTTTGAATTTGGGGTGGCTGGATGGCTTGTTTCTTCTTTTCCTCCTTTTGGGAATCCCCGTGATCCAGTACTGCTTTAGAAGGGGCTTCAGGATTAATGGTTTCTACAACATTTGCCATTGTTGGGTCTGAGGGAACCACCTTCACTACTTGCTTAATAGCGAGTTTACACATTTCGCAGGTGAGCTCTGAATGGAAGGCATTATGGATTCTGCACCAATTGGGTAGCAACAGATCTCGGGTGCCAATGCCTTTGCCCAACTGGGCTTCTTGCTCCATACTTCTTGTGATGAATTCTCTGAAACTGTCAAACATATCCTTACCTCCACCTGGTTGTTCTTCAGGGTCATCTTCAATAAGAATTTCCATGGAGTCAAGCTTTTCCTTTCTCCGTTCCATCTTAGTTGAGCCATGCAGCATCAGAACTTCCTCAACCTTGGGCCTGTAGGTACCCAAGTCAATTTCTAGAAACAGGACCTCATTGCCTTCTCCATATTCAGTGATTGTCAGGCGCAATTTGGGCATGCTATCAATTTTGATTTGGTTAGGAACGTCCTTCCATGGAAGCCACATGTGGGAGAAGTCGGTGGAGATATATCCATTTAACTTCCTCGACCAATCTCTGCTTGGCAGCATGCCATATCCATTTGGGATGTCCACCACTAAAATATCAATACAGCTCTGCACCCTAGGGTCAGCGGCCAATAGCATGTGTATGTTGTTGAGCTCCCCAACAACGGGCACTTCAGTCTTGTCCAGCTGTGTGACCTTCTTATTTATATGTAAAGGCATTATCCCTAGTTTCTGACACACTGCCAACGACATTACATTGCTTGAAGCACCAGAGTCTATTAGGCAGTTGTGTAAGAGTTTGCCGAAGATCCTGACCGAGACCAGGAAAGGAGCAGGCTCATCCCTTCTTGTGTAACAAATTGTGGGCTTCCTTTTTTGTTCACCATCGTTGATAACTTCTTGGTTTCTCACCTCTGGCTGTGAATCTTGACCCATGGCTAGTGCCTGGATGATCTTCATAAAGGTTGGCTTTATAGGTTCACTTACTTTCTGAGTTGTTTCTTCTTCCCTTGCTACAGGGGTATTTTGTAGGGCTGGTTGAGTTGTCGCAGGATTCTGCTCTTATGGATCATGAGGAGAGTTTTGCACCATTCCGATAAAGCTCGGGGGCTGCTGCGGAGCGTCAAATGCCTCGGGGAAGACTGGTGGCCCATTTTGAACAACGTTCGTGTTTGATGCCAGGTTTGAATTGTTGGGCGTATTCCTTTGAACATTCGTCATGGTTTGCGGGACGCTCCTAGGTACTGGAGCATCGCTCAGGCTCCCCAACAATGACTCTCTCACCTTAGAGATTTTCATCAGCTCGAACAGGGGCAAGCTTATCTTAATCCTTTTGAACTCTTCCAGAATGTAAGAGCTTAATCTTTTCAATTCCTCCTTGGGAGGATTCTCTTGTTGTCTCTTTTCTGCAGGTTGAGCGGATGGTGGGGCTCGTTCATTTTGAGGAGCGGCTGCTTGTCTATACTCTGGTGAATCCTTCGGCGGACCAGGAACATTGCTAGCATTGGGGTTGGGCGGAGTTGAGAAATTATTCGGAGGGATAGAAGATGTGAGGGGCTCATGGTTCCAATAATTTCTTTGATATGCCCTTGGGGTGGAATTTCAATTCATTTGTTGAAATGCCTGAACTTCGCCAACCACTTCCACCAAAACATTGTTATTCAATGGAGGAAAGATGTATCCATCTTTAACTTGAGGCTCGTCAGGCGAGACTTTTGGGGATCCATGGTACCCTGGGGTCTCCACGGGGCCATTTGCCGATGCTGGTGGGAATCTGTAAGATCTCTGTGGTGGCGTGTAATCTTCAAATTCAGGTGGGAATCTGAAATCCTCTAGGATAAGAGCCTGGTCATGTCTTTGTGTTGGGACTATCTCATATCCCGTGGTCGGAGGATTTTTAGGGCCTTCAAAATTCCTCATTTCTTGCCGGAAAATATCAGCAGCTACTTGGAATTCATGACACTGTAGCTCAGAATGCTGGCTGGTGTTGTGTAGCCTACACCAAGTTGATAGGGCAACTTCTGCGAGGAATATCTTATCTGTAGGTCTACTATCAGAGGGTGGTAGATTGTCCAACAATGAAGGTACACCCCCATTATTTGGTGCCGTGTTCCATGCTTTCTTATGGAATCCTTGGTTATTATTGTTATTCTGAAAGCCCCGATTGTTATTTTGATGCCTGACACTATGTCCTTGATGGTTCTCATGATGATTCAGAGGGTTATTATGATACCCTCTGTTGCCTCCTTGGTATGGTTGATAATTTCTCTGCATGCTCTGCATCTGGTTATTCTGATTTCTAAGGTAAGTCACTTTAGTAGACAACTTTTTCACTTGCTGTATCACTTCTTTCATGTCATCCCTTTCTTCTTGGGTTCTGGATGGAGTGGCTGTGCTTTGTAGATAGATCGACTACGATGGTGGGGCCTATGACATTGGGGCCCCCGGATGCGACACTAACTGATTGGTTGGTGCGAGAACTGGATTGATGGTAGGGAGATAACTTGCTACGCCAACTTGCGGATTGTAAGGAGTTGTTCCTGCAGCAGTCGCCAGTGATCGTAGGCTAATCTTGAAAGCTTCATCGTAGGCCGCCTTCAGGTCAGTGGGGTTAGTCTGCTGGACGAACATAGAGGTAAAACAATCCAGTGCTGCATAGTATATATTTCGGGCGGCTTCATCACTCACATTGTAAGGGGAGTGTATCCTGGAGTAGGCTCTTTGGAATCTGTTATTAAAGGCGCCAATTGGCTCCCGCTCTTGTCTCCTTACTTCGATAAATTGCTGATACACTTCTGCTGGGGAGACGGGTAATTTAAATTTGGCCAAGAATGTGTCTTTCATTTGTTGCCAAGTTCCAATAGAGTCCACCGGCAAGTTGATGTACCAATAGAATGCCTCTTCACCCAAAGAATATGGAAATAGCTGGCAGGCGACATCCTCATGCCGGATATCCCGATTCTGGAGAGTGTCTTCGAATACTTTAATATGTTCTTCAGCAGTGCGATTGACATCATTAATGTAGAACTTGATGCAGAAGTGTTCTAGATTTTTTGGCATGTCGTGATATGCTGCGAACGACGCGAGTGGTGAGCCATTCACAGGGCACCAATTCAACCCTGGGGCTTGTTGTTGTTGCTGGTGTGGCTGTTGCTATTGCTGTTGGTGTGCCATTGTAAGTATCGGCTCCTGCTGAACAACTAGTTGCATTGGTGCTTGAGCGAGTCTCTGTTGAATACCCGCAGTAGCTACTCTTGTTACTGAACGCTGTGATGGTGGAGTTTGGAACAAACAGGTAAGATCTTCGACACTTTGTGAACCTTGACTTGAGGATGCGGTTTCCTTCTTCCCACGTCTTGGCTGGAATGTAAGTTCTTGGAATTTCTTTGCTCCTGGGGTAGATCGCAGAATCCTTTGATGTCTTTCTGGTGAGAAAGAATTAATACGCTCCAGCTTCTTGGATCACCGGTGGCGGGGAGCACGTGGAGCAAGTGGAAACCTTTGGTTGAGCAAATCTCTTTCAATCTCAACAACGATCTCAATAGCCTTCTCTCGTTCTCCTTGCAACACCAACCAAATTTCATTGTACTGTTCTTCGCTTCTACTTATCTTCTGAGCAAAATTAGCTAGGTCAGCAATGATATCCTCCTGATGATCGTGAAATCCCAAACCAGGCTGTAGAACAAGAGGTGAACTTCTAGTGCTAGGAAGCACCGTCTTGAGTCATAATTTCCTCTTTGAACGACAAAATTTCTTCTTCAAATGAAAACCAGCCCTCCTTCTAGAGCCAATTTTGTTGACGTGTTTTTTATGATGGCGTCCAACACAGAATAAAGTTTCCCAATGGTCACTTCACTCTCTCTTGATCAAAGTACGATTGCATGCTGATATAGTAGGAGAAACAAACAACTAACTCCAAGATTCCTTTTATGCTGCGGATGTGACTCAATTGGTCGATGTGATTGCTGGTAATCCAAGGGGCCTTACGTATGTTGAAGAAATCTATGCAAGCTCGAGAATTTATTGACACAGATGATTTGCAATGAAGCTCTAAGTTTTAGATTTTCGGATTATGAAATATGCAGAAAGTAAATAGGAATAGGGTAGAGGGAAACTAAACTAAAGGTAATCTAACCCTAGGACAAGGAGACGAGATAAACTTGCGCAAAATCGAACCGTGCTTCGCTTCGCCAGTAAAGCACAACTTACACGAAGGCGGTGCAATCTTCAGGGGGAGTGCTAAAGATTTTCAAATCGTCAAAAGAAACCATCAGATAGAACAATCTCTTCTAACAATCGAAGTTGAACATACACTTATAATGAGGCTCAGACTAACTTTGCACGGTATGCAACAATCAGCTGCACACCAAAAGTATGAGCACGAATTTGGCAACAAGCGATCCTATCAAATCCAGTTCATTTAATTGCATGAAAACAAATCTAATCTATGAAGAGAACGAGACCATGCGAGTTCCAAAACAACACAAGAACACACCAACAATTGAACAATGTATTAAGTGTTTGCTTCAAAAACTCTTAGCAACAATCTCTGACGATAATCTCTCCTGATTACAAATGAGGGGGGCACCCCCTTATATAGGCCTCAAGCCCAGATTACATGCAAAACCCTAATTAGGGTTTGCCCAAAAGATTCTCCACACATGATGCAACAAGGTGGGAATCTGCATTAAATAACCCACTATGCCCACTTACAATAAATTTAAAAGGGCTTAAAATAGCGCCCATGATGATGATCATGCCTGGAATATAAATGACGTCGTCATAAATACCCATCACTCTTCAAGCGATGACGACATGCAAAAAGAATCCGTCATAAAACCATTATGAGGGGACGACATGCAAGAAGATTCGCTTATCCTGTGGTGGCATGCGTTGACCGGTCCCGTGCCTAGTCAATGTTCTCTTCAGCCATAAATACGCCATCATGGTTCAGTCAAAAGACTTTCGTCCAAAAACAGACGACCATTATCTCGCTCATTAATGGCGTAAGTAATGAACCTACTGACAACGGCTTCCAATTCTCCGATGGAGACACTTGGCACATTCTCGATATTGAATTCCATCAAGGCAATCTCCTCTTCACTTCTGGAAAAGAAACTTTCCCAATCCGCCATGGCTTCCTGTGTTTTCTTCATCATACCGGAGAATGAAGAAACATTTGCAAAATGTTCCTTGGGAAATGAACCAAGGAAGAAGAAATCATGCAACTAGGATTTCAAAGAATTCACTATTATTCCCCCATCGCTGAGTTTCCTTGAAAATAAAGCTTCCATGGCACTGAGGATTTCTTCCTGTATCCCCCTGATGGATTCCTTCAAGGTGACAGAATCAATGCTGAATTTATCAAGGGTGTTCTTCCCTAAATAGATGGCGTAGAACCATCGGGGAAAGTCGTAGGCTTCATTCTCCTAGATTAATTTCCCGTCTACCAGTGTTTGCCTTGGAGTCCTCATCAGAGCCCTGAGTCGGGAAATGGTTAAGTCTTGGTAGACATCAACATTTTCCCATAGTCCTTCCGCCGTTTCCAACCTACTTAGGAGGGCCACGAACCTTGAATGGAGCTGAGCTAGATCTTCTACAAATTTCCCTGCCTCAGCATAAACATCCTCTACCCATTCTCGGGAATTCTGTGCCATTGTCTTTGTAAGTTTCGCATCGTCAATTACTTCCTTAGAAAGGAAGGGAGGGGGAGTGGATGAAGGATTTGCTTCCCTGGGGAGTTTCTTGAAACTCCTGACATACTCGCATAGAAGTTCGTTTTCCTCCTTCAGCCGCTTACACTTTGCTTTTGTTTTCAGCAATTTCTCCTTCATGGCAAAGGAAGAATCGTCAAAATCTCCCATTACTTGACCGGTTGAAGCACGGCCAAGATCCACTTGTCTGATTACGTAATCTTCCTGCTTGATCTCACTCCTATCCCTATCCACAGCAGGTTCAACAATGTTCAAGGTCCGGGCTCCAGATTCTTCCCTGACTACCTTGGAAAACTTCCGGGGGGCCTTCCTTTCCGGTGGCTGATCCATCCTCTTCAATAATTCTTCTAATTCCTGAGCAAGATTGGGCTCCCCTTTTGCTTCATTTCCCAATCTGCCTCCCAACCAATCTGGCGCGGGGATGGAATGGTTGTACTCCTCTGCATGCTCCCGCTCTTGAGATTCCTCTTCCATTTCGCCAGGGGTAGTCTCTATGAAATTATCTTGGCGAACTTCTTCTAGGCGCGGGGAAACCTCTTGCCTTTGACTTCTTGGCTGATGACGACCCTGTAAAGCATTGATGCTGAGTATATCAGGTGCTGGAACGTTTCCTGGAAGTGGGCCTGTGGGATGTGGGAACATTTCTACTTCTTGTACACTCGCGGAGCTGACTGGTGAATGTTCCCTTCCTGTCCTCTTTCTCTTTTGTGGAGGCTCCTCCTGCTGGGCTTCTTGCTGAACCTCACGCAGGATTTCCTGTTGAGCATCCTTCGTCTTTGTTATCCTTGGCCTCTTTGGGGCACTTTTTCCTTTGTCTATTCAGGCCTCTCTTCTTGCCTGAACCTGTGAAGAGTCTTCAGTTGCCTCGCTGTGAGAATCCAGATTTCCCATCAGCTGGTATGTCAGAGGGACATGGTTTTCAACCAACTTTCTTGTCTTCCTGAAAAATCTAGTGCTTAGTGAATTTTAGCACTGGCATAGCCAAAATGTTCAAATCATCTACTTCAGGCTCCGACCAATCTGGCAATAGGATAGGTTGATCTTTTATCCTCTCGAATTCGGGTTGCATCAAATCTGAGTTTTCCTTTACCTGATCTGGCACCTGATGGATCTCACTTATTCTGATGGTGTCGAGGGGCAATCTGGAGTGCATACTTCCGGACCTCAAAGCATCCTCAACACTGGCCCAATAATCCTCCAAGTGAAATCTGTGTATGAATTTGACACCGACAACCTTCCTGATCTGGCTGTAAGGATCATATTGGGCCCTAGAAGTGTAAAATGGTAGTCGATAGAATGCCAACTCGCTTGCTGCACTTTCAGCGGCCTCCCATCCTGGGCATATCTCCATGAAATCTCCCAAGACAACTGGAAATTCAATAGACTACTTCTTCTTCTTCTGCAGTTGATCGTAGGCAGTCAATTGCCTCATGAGCTCGAGCAGTATAAGCTTATCTGATGGATATCTAGGCAATTTGTAAGATTAGAAGGAGAAACCCTGTGTCCTGATCTAGGTGAACTTGGGGAACTGCAGGAATGCAGCGCCATACTTCTGGACCGAAGCACTTGCTTGCGGAGACAACCTCATGTGCAACTTATTTTGCATAAGTCGTGTCAGGTACATGGTGAAGGTGTCATTCGCCAACTTGTAAGAATTCACGTTGTGGAGATGCAGCTAAGGATAACATTCATGTACCTTTAGCTGAGCTGGCCCACAGCCTATGATTCCTCTTGCTGGCAGCCCATCGAATCCACCCCTTCGTGCTAGCATATAGAATAGGTAGGAACTCATGAAGAAGGACTGAGACCTTTTCTCCTGTAGGTTCTTCAATTGTTCGTGCAAGTGGTGGCTGATCAATCTAGCCCAGTCTATGTATTAGAATTCATGATCTCGCCAATGTAGAAGAACATCCAAGGCTCGAAGTTCACCGTGTGCGAGCATCCCATTACTTTGCTCAACATTTTTATCATGTCCACATATTCCTACTTGAACTCGAAGATTGTGAGAGTTTTGGGCATCTTGGAAACGTGCACTCTAGGTTTCAACAACCATTGCTTGTTGATCAAATCAGCACACCTGGTGGGGCCTGCTTCATAGACTGCTTGGGCTCTGCTGCTGGTCCTGTATGTCATGGAGTAATGTGAAGGGATTCCGAAGGCTTCACCAATCACCTCTGGAGTCAATGTTGCTAGTAACTTGCCGTCTGGCGTTGAGATCGTCTTTCGCTCTAGATTGTAATGTGCTGCACATTCCAAGACTAGATCTGGGCATTGAATGGCGGGAGGAAAGCCAGCTGCTGCAACTATTCCGCTTCTCACAATCTTGACAGCTGTCGGAGATGGATTGTATCTTGCAGTTTCAAACATTCTTATCTTGAATGCAGCCCAGTTGAACATGTCGAAGTTGGTATCATTGACCTCTTCCCATCTTGAATTCAACCGAGAATGGGGGAGAAAACCCTTCGTCTTTGCTTTGATCATTGCTTGCCTGGAGATAGTAGCTGTCTTGCTAGGTTCCGCCATCCCGAGAATATTTCAAAATGATGAAATAGAGACTAAGTATAATTTTTTTTTCACTTCTTCACTCTTCCTTTCTCGAATCTCGCACGTGAAAAATGAAATGTTTTTTCCAACTTATATAAAATTCTCAAGAGGCATCAAATTAGTAACTGTATTTATGGCGCGTCATACTTCCCTTAATTATTATGACATGCAAGGCAGTTTCCCATGCATGTGAGTTCGAATTTAGAACCTTCTTTAAATGCTCCTAGTCATGCGTCATGCTTTGGAAGATTCAACCTGCCAACTCGTTGATTCCATACTTTCCAATTTTGGAGGGAGATTGTAGGATTTTTTTCGGGATTTGCTCAATTCCATTCCGACTTGTCTTCTCGTGCTGTCGAAGGAACTTTTCCGGCTTTTCTCCATATCCCTATTTTTTAGGGATCTTCCTAAATTTTAGGAGTCAGGTTCATTGGATGGGGAATTTCGTCCCGATTCAGAATCTATAAAAATTTCCATATTTGACTGGGATTTGATGTCTAAAATTAGCATAATTGAAAATTCGCCCGAGGGGAATTTCTGCTTTTTATTCTTCCTTGACTTCTTGGATTCCGTGCCTTAGGCAAAATTTCAACTTTTCTGCTTGGGTGAAATTTTACCATGCCGAGGATTCATGAATTTTCCACTTGTGAATGCCTTCATGAATTTAGCGCCCCAGACCAGACCTGGGCGCATTTTTGCCATGTTCATGGAGAGGCGGAAAATTGCACTTGTGAATGCCTCCTTGGTTTCAGTGCCCCAGGCCTGACCTGGGCACATTTTTGCTCTGTCCATGGAGAGGCAAAAAATTGTGCTTGTGAATGCCTCCTTGGTTTCAGCGCCCCAGGCTTGACCTGGGCGCATTTTTGCTCTGTCCATGGAGAGGCAGAAAATTGTGCTTGTGAATGCCTCCTTGGTTTCAGCGCCCCAGGCCTGACCTGGGCGCATTTTCACCCTATCCATGGAGAGGCGTAATTTCTTGCTTGTGAATGACTTCCAAACTTAGAATATTTTGACGTTCCACTTCAGGGATGATTCTTCAGATTTAGCCATTTTAGACCCCTGCCTGTCTGCTTTCAAATTTCCAGATTTAGAAGTGATTGTGCATGTTGACTCTCTGTTGCCTGCTAACCTAATTCTGCCACAAATTGACTTTCCTGAAATAGAAACTTTCCAAAATGTCAGAGTTAGAGCCCAAGACAGGGTGCATGATGACTTACTAAAAATAGAAATTACTAAAAATAGTAAGTTTGATTTTTGGCAAAATGGCGACATTCTGGGACTAAAAAAATCCCTAAAAAATAGGGACTTTCTAAAAATAGAAAGTTACTCCGTTTGGGCTCAAATTTTGCTGGGAGGTCCCTTGAAGGGTCCTGACTCCAGCCATATGCTTAGTTTTTCCAAAACCCTAATAGGAACCGCTAAAATCTAGGACAGAAGGCAAAACCCTAGAAAAAGGACAAAACAGGCCCTAGACCCCACATAATTTGCTTGACAAAGAAGTAGATTAACCCCAGCTGACTCCCAAACACTTGTAACACGGAGAGATTGAAGAGATTGCCACTAACACACACAAAAACGAAAGCCAAACGACCGAAAAGGCTTAAAAGCAAAGGGGGTCCCTATCTGGGATGGGGTGATGTGTGATTAGGTCACAACAGGTCCCATGAGTGTTTATGCGTAAGTAATGAGCGCATTGTCCAAGGTCATTACTAGTCAAAATATGAAAAATGAAATAATTTTGAAAAATTATCACAAATTGAGGAAATCGCTTGATAGTCGGGATCTAAACGTCAATTTATGTCGTGTCGCCAACTTTCATCTGAACCCAGTTCATACTTTATCATATTTTAAACTTTCCATTTTTAGTGTCTGTTGCTCCCAAATGATTAAAATATTTCATTTAAGGCTTCGTCATGAGGCGTAAATAATTGTGTGGATCTATTTCCCTACCATTGATGCGTGTTTCAAATTTCAGGACTTAACTCCCTATCGTTTGAAAGTTATGCCATTTTTATCCAGCCAAAGCAATATATTTGAAATATTTAAATTATTTCTCAAATAATAATTTAATATGTCTGATCTTTTGTGCTTAAAAAGTTGTTCAAAAGCATCGCTTGCACTCATCCTTGTTTCCTCTTTGTGATCAATGGTTTCTAAGGTCTAAAGGATAGTTCGTGAAGCTCAAGGTTAGAAATGCTCAGTTTTTGAGCATTCTTAACCTCATTTCTTAACCTTTGCCAAAAAGGTTAGAAATGCTCACTTTTTGAGCATTTCTAACCCATATTTCTAACCTATTCCCAAAAGGTTAAGAATGCTCAAAAAATGAGCATTTCTAACCCCATTTCTTAACCTTTCGGGCCCCACTTTGTCAAGAAGGTTAGAAATGCTCAATTTTTGAGCATTCTTAACCTCTTATTGATTTTATCAAAGAAAGGGAAAATATTAAAGAAAAACAATAAATAAAAGAAGGATTCAAAGAGCAGGTTATGAGCATTCATCAAAGCATTGAAGAAGAGAGGGAATCACGTCAGATGTTGTAGTCACGACTACTCTGATAGCCAATATACGTAACATGTTTGAATGTTGCAGAATGAGGAAGAATAGACAATATCCATGAGATGCTTGACAAGAATACCATGTATGCTGCAGGTTATGGATGCACAGACAATGCATGTGAACCATTTGACAGAATCCCTCAAAGAAACGTGGTCTCATGGAATGCGATGAATGCAGAATATGCATGGAATGGAGTTTGCGAGGAAGCTCTCAAAGTGTTTGGATTAATGCCGCACACAGGCGTTTAACTGTTTGGAAAACCGCCTCAAGGATATATGGAACACGTCAAATGCAAATCATGGGAGCCTTGACGTGGCATGTGAACTGTTTGACAGAATATCGTGGAAGATAAGAATGCATCGGGGAAGCATAAGGAATGCACAGACAACGCATGTTAACTGTTTGGCACGCATGTTAACTATTTGGCAAAAGTTCCTCAAAGAATACCAGCAGTGCACATAAGCTATTTGATGTCATCTTCCAAAGTCACGCGGTCTCAGGTATTGGCTGCAAACAACGCACACCACAACATTAGCAAAATCCCTCACTAAAGTGTGGTCTCATGGCATTTGGATGTGACAAGGCGTGTGGACTGTTATGGATGTTTTTTTTCCCGAAGGGTAGTGTTTGACAACGTTTTTCCATGCTGTTGCAAATCATGAGAAATGTGAATGCATAGACAATCCACGTGATCTGTTTGACATAATACTTCAAAGAGATATCATCTCAAGGAATGGGGTGAACAGATTGCAGGATATGCACGATGCAATTGCCAAGTGTAAAGCCAAATTCTGTAATCCTTTACAACCATCCTTTCGGTCTGCGTTAAAATGGGGCCTTAGAGGCCCATGTATTGGAAGACTCGGATTTGCAACAAATGGGAGACCACAGGGCATTTCCCCTTTGGTGACAAGTGCCATTTTGCTCACGGTGTTGCAGAACTCCCGAAATATGGTGGAGGTTTATTAGATTCAGAAAATGGGGCTATATCTGCTGGGCTTCGTAATGATTTTAAGCAAATTGCTCCATCCATGAAACCTCACACAGAACCAGGAGTAGGACCTCAATATTCTGTGTTTAACACTGACAACTATACCATGGGAATCTCAAACCAAAGATCTATTGGTAACATTCAAGGTCAGAGGCAAGGTCAAAGGGATTTTCCAAAATGGAAAGGACTAGACAAAATCAGTCAAATTTATTGTCACCACCCCACTTAGACCCTAGTTAGATTTACTTTACTATGCCAGATACTTATATTGTTTACATTTTGCACGTAATTATTTGATTAGCTTTTTAATGATGTTAGATGGTAATTTGTGGTTTAATGACATTAATGATGGTCAATTATTTTATAATATCGTTATTTAATGATGATGAATTATTATTTTCAATTATGAGCATTAACGATATTAATGCTTAAGTAGATTTTAAACCTGATAATATGAATAATGCATTTTTATCGTGATTTGACGACCTTTTGTTGAGTTGGAGTAAGTTGCAGGTTAATCGTTGAAGGCAGACATATGACCGAGGAGGGGTTTTTCTAGCTCACCAGTAGCAACCTAAGTATTGGAACCTTGTGCAAAGTACCCAATTAGATAAGCAATTAGTAAATTAAATTAGGAAGTTTAATATAAAATGATAAAATAATATTATTAAAATAAAAATAAAATAATAATAAGGATAAATTATTAACCATACAAGTATTTAATATTACAATCAAGCTAGAAATTAATTATAATATAATTATTTAAAAGTGAGTAATTAAAAGAATATATATAAGTTATTTGATAATTAAATTATAAAATAAATAAAAGCTCTTTAAAGAGATAACATCTTGTAAAGAATTAGAGGACTAATTTTTTTTAAAAAAAGGGATTAATTCAAGGAATTTATTAAAATATTAATTAATAAAATAATTTAAATATATATGTATAGTCAAGATTATAAATTATATTTTCAACATGCAAGATACAATGCATGAGTAAATAGAAAGATACAAAATTTAGGGAAAATAATGTGCTAAAAATATAGACGACATGCAAGGCGTGATGAAAACTAAATAATTAAATTAGTATATTATTTTCTTTAAAACTAAATCTTTAAAATCATGCTAACAAATTTGTGATTTAATTTAAGAATTATTTTGTGAGTTTTAATCATGCATTTTATAATTAAAAATTTGGTTTTATTTTTAGAACTTAATCATGCAATCAGTTAAATTTTATTTTTAGAGAATTTAATATTTATAAATATAGGGATAAATCTCTTATTTGATTCATTCCAATTCCTTTTGAGCTTCTTGATTCGTGTGATTTCTATGGAGTCGACAAGGTAGATTGAAAAGATTGTCTGAAATTAGGGAAACACCTGCGATTCTTCTTTCTCACAGACAGGTTCATTTATTTTACATATTTTATTTGAGTCTTAATTTGATCTTTTCCTTTAAAATTTGTTCTTCTTGTCATAATTTCTAATTAAAAATTTAAGTACGGGAAATAAATTTGTTCAAGGTAGGTTTTTAATCTCTTCTTTACCACAAGACTTCTATCTATGAAATCGATTGACTCATATTGTTTTGTTGCTGAGAGTAATTGGATATTGTGGATTTAATGGTAGTTTGTTTGATGTGCCAGTTGTGTTGTCAACGCCTTCTACTCCATGTATCTTGAGAAAAAGAAACTGGGTTTTTAGGAAATTTACTGGGTTTTTGCGTTTCAAAGATTTCTAAGTTGTATAAAAATTTCAGTGAAATTGGGATCTGGGTTTTTAAGAAACAACTGAAACATTATGACTGTATTTGGAAAGTCTTGATAGTGGTAAATTCTAACTTCAAGATTGATTTAAAAATTTTTAAGAAAAAAATAAAAGCAATAAAAATATTTAATACACACACACACACACACACACACACACATATATATATTAGGAATTGATTTTAAAGATTATATTAACTTAAATATAGATTCTTAATTTAGAATTATTGAAAATATTAAAATTTAATTTGATTTGAGGAAATTATATTATAAAGAGAAAAATTATAAAAATTTATAAAGAAAACATATAATAATATTATTCTGACATTAATCCGCGGAGGGTTAATTATTTTTCTGTCTATGAGGGATGATTATGGAACGAGAGTGCTTGTTTATGGGCTAACCAAGGAAGGGTGATTTTCTTCACCTCCCCAATAGGGTAATGATGGCCATCATATTTATTTATTTATTTTTCTCCCTGCCATAACACATGTAGTTAGTTCAACCAAGATGGGTTGTTAGTTCTACATGATTGCACATGATTCTTTTACTACTAGTTCGTACCAGCTTGTTAGGATACTCTGTCGTGAGGGACAGGAGCTTATCAAGAGCACCGAGAAGCTTATGCTTCATTTGGCTGGGCGGATAAAACGCCTGGGTCATATGTTTGTCATCCGGTTTGCGAGAGGAGGTTATCCAGGTCAAACAGAGGCGACACATCTGGAGACAGAGAAAGTCAGAGATTCCAGATAAAATTTTATGTAATAATTAAAGATGTATATTTTATTTATTGTAAAGACCATAATGGTTGCATGTAAAAGTTATGAAAAAGGACCTATAAGGCAACCTGATGTAAAGCGACAGGAAGTCGCCATGTAATGTAACTAACAAAGAAAAGAAGAGAAAAGGGCTACTAACATACTAACCCACTAACATGCATGATTTACTTTCTTAGATTAGTTTTCATTTACACATGCATGCATGGTCATATTTAATTATCTGGTAGATTATTTAATTATGAGATTTTGCATGTTAATTTAATTTGTAATAATTTCATGCATACAATTTACGCTACACATGCGCACACATAACTCGACATCTTAACTAATTATGGTTTGCACTCTATTCGGTCCTCATGCGTAATTTTAGTTAGTTATTTTTCATGCACATTTAATTTCTGTAGTACCCCGTTTTGATCGGACTTATTAGACTGATTTTGTGTTTCAGTTTACTTTTCGTTTGGCACTTGATTGCTCGTCATTTTGCAGACGTATTTGATATTATATCATGTTTATCTGGATATTGGATGCATGAGTTACTTTCAGTATTTCAGTATTGGTGATTTCTAGTGTTTCGTGGATTATTGCTCGTACTGACATTTTACTTTATCTAGTTGATGTGTCATATATATGTTGCGTGTTTGCTATTGTATTGGATGCAAGGGGACGATTTTCCTTCACTCGTTTCGATGAGACAGGGAACGTCGCGATTCTCCTTCATCGGTGTGCGTGCCGTGTATTCTAGATCTATATGCATGTATGTGTGCTTCGGTGATGCAGGATATTGTAGGTACAAGTACCGGGTAGGTACGGGGTATCGTCTCCACCTGGCTTCACAGGTCTGAGCGTGCCTTATATGTCCGATGGGAGTGGAGGAGATAGCTTTTGACCCTAGTCCTTACCTCAGTTTGTTATTGTGAGTGCCGTCAGTCGGTCGTTCATCCCTTTTGTCTGAATTTTGAGTCTTTTTACTTTTCCTCGATTTGCGTGTCTTGGTGGTTCGGTTAATTATTTAAGTTTAAGTTGTCATTATTGTTGACTTGAGCGATTCATTCCTTATTATGCCTTATGTTTTGAATCAAGCGTAATTGATTAGTTATTAAATTTTAACTGTTAGTTGCTTATTTGGAAAAGAAATCGTGTTTAGATCCAACGAAAGGAATGGAATAGATTAGTTAATTGCTTTTAAATATATGCAAATTAAGTTAACTCATTGCTTTCCTATTTAGTAGAAAAATTGATTGAATTGCTCCTTATGGAAATGTAATTTTTAAAAAAGAGAGAATTTTTCATTTATTGTTTTGAGAAATTTGAAAAAGGAAAAATAGAAAAAGAAAAGAAAGTCAATGGGGAATTTTAATGTTTTTTTTTAATAGAAATTTTGGGCAACCTAGAAAATTAGGTTAAGAGATTTTTCTTACTAAGCCATTTTGGAGGAGATTTTGGGGGGTTATGCTTATTTTGGAGGAGGAGAAAGAAATTTTGGAAAATTTGCTTGAAGGGTGGATTTGGGTGTGAACCAGTTGGGATTCTTGCTTGGAAATCAAAAGGTTGGTTGAATCCTTGCTTATTGCAACAAAAAATCATTGCTTTCCTTCCACTTGCTGTTAATTGTTAAAATCTTGAATTGTTTGTTTGTTATGGGTTATGGAGGAAGAATTCTACTATTTGGTTATCAAATTTAAACTTAATTTCTTCCCATATAGTTTCCTTAACTGAATTCATATTGTTTCATCTTTGCTATGCAAGAAATTTCTTGGTTTATCATGCTGTTTGTAATTAGGAATTTTGATGGGTTTTGGTAGTGTTATGCTGGCAAAATTTTGCCAAGCATTCATAAAATATCTCTCCCTAGAAATTTCCAGTTTTAAAAATGATAGTTATGAGTTAAAATTCCTTGTTCATGCTTGAATGGAAGCAAATAGATTCAATTGGGGTTTGGGGATTTAGTCTATTCCCATTTAATTAAACTTTTAAAGCAAACTGGGCAAATTTGAATGAAATATTAATGCCCCTGTTTTGTCTCAGAGATTGGTCATTGCTGGTAAAATTATGACTCCTTTTAAATTAATTTTGTTTGTTGGTATGTTGATAAAATTTGATGGCTAGGAGATTAAATTTTAATTGTGTTTGACAGAGGTTTTCACCTCTGTCTGTGTCATGAGCTTTTGTTAATTTTAGCCTCTGTCGTTTCTTATTTAAAACAATTTTTAAACTGTTAAATTAAATAAAATTAGATTGTTTAAAATTAAATTTAACTGTGTTGGGGGCGGTGGCGGGGAGCTGGGCTCGACCCAGCCACGCACCCCCCCTTTCCTTCCTTCCTCCCCTGCTCGCTGCATACCCAGCGTGGGAAAATGCAGCAGCGCTGCTTTCCCCAAGCTGGGAATGCAGCTCGCTACATTTCCCAGTTTGGGAAAGGCAGCGCTTGCTGCCTGTGGGTGCGTGGGGGCCCACGGGGGTTTAAAATTGTTTTTTTTAAATGTTTTTTTTGTTAGTTTTAAAAAAAAAACGAAAATGATAATTATTAAGTTAGTGGTAAGTAAGATGATTAGTGTTATGGTATATTTAATACTATATGATAAGATATTGTTATTTTATTAAAAAATAATAATATGTTATCATGTAATATTAAATAACAATATTATGTTAAAGGTTTTTAATAAATTCTATGCGCGTTATTCGTTTTAGTATTAAGCAATAATATATTGTTATTTTAACAATAATAACAATATGTTATTATTTAATATTAAATAGTAATAATGTGTTAAATATAGTTTGCGATGATGTTAAGATTAATGAGTAATTCTTTTGATTTAGTAATGGGGATTAATTGCTTGGTATCGTGAAAAATAAATCAAATGATTTAGAGGTTAGTAGTAATGTTGATATTAAGGAAAGTCGGACTAAATTTAATATTGGTGTTTGTCTTCCAAGTATTATAAAATAGTTGTATGAGGATTGTATTCGTCAAATAGATGTTATTTTGGAATTATTTTATAATAGCTTGTATACATTTGTTCAATTTGATTTAAATGTTGACTGCTCAAAGAAAGATTGTTTGTAGTGTTTTTATCATTGCAGTCTAGTCGTTTTAATGTCGTCGCATTATGTTTAAAATGGTCATTATGTTGTCGATGTTTGCCCTTGGTCAGGTGTCGTTGTTCAAACCTTGAGGAAGTGGGCTTTTATGTGATATGTCCCTTATGGTTAACTCTGGGTTTGTGACTGTGAGTCCTACACCTGTGTTATGTCTGGATAATTTATGGTTGTAGTCCACCATAGAGTTCTCATAGATAGTCTTATCCAGTTAGTGACCTAGTAGAGAGAGTGGCTTTCGGGCGGGGGCCGCACCCAAAGTGGATGGCAGGATAACCCCTCGAAAGTCAGCTATTAAGTGATAACCTAATAATTGTTTAGGGGGTGGGTAGTTATTAATTTAATTAAGATAATACACCCCGTACACGGTTGAGTGCTTGTATAGGCTCAAGGTGTTTGGGAAGGCCTGGAATGGCAAACCTACCACCTTGTCTTCACGAAAGGATGGTAGGGTCCGCATGATGCTTAGATGGAGCCGGGGGTTCGGGAGAGGTTACCAGGATAACCCATGATGGGGGCCGGGACCTATGGAGACCTTCCTAGGGTAACCATGTTAAGCCATGTGATGACACTCTCTCTCTAGGGTCGCTAGTGTTTTGTGAGTCGAGCCACTTGTGTACTGCGGAGTCAGGTGTACTGTTGTTCTTTTCTTGCTTGCTTGAGGGTCGTCTGCTATCTCCTAGCACGGTGGGGTGGTTCCATTATGGGATCACATGGTCGGGTGGTAGTGCCACTTCCCATCGGATATCTTGTTCCTACCTTCACGCGAGGATTGGCTTCGCCGGTGCATCTTGGTTCGTGCTTCTTGTAGCACTTATATTCTTGATTTTGTACTTTGAGGCCGTGTGGTCATTGTATCAACAGCTTGTAAAAATTGTAATTTATTGTTCTATGGAAGCCATGTAATTTTATGGAATATTGTAATTTAAGTCATGGGATGTATATTGTTTCAGTTATCTTTCCTATTTGTATAAATGAATCTTTGGAAGTATGTATGTTGTAATTCTGTAAGCCTATCTTTTGAAGATCATTTTATGAAAATGAATTATTTAATCGTTATTGGCTTTCCTTAATTTAAATGGAAGATTGGATTAATATTGTGATGTGGTTTTTATTTTGAAGTAATCTTCGTTGGTAACCCTTTAGGATGTAATGTTAGTCTTCCGCTTATGTTAGTTATTGAGCAAGGTTATGATTATTTCCCTTAATCTTAAAAAATTTTTTTATTGCGCCTTTTAGTTGCCTTATTGTGTTGCTATCCTTTAGGGTTCCTGGCGGGGCATTACAATTTCTACATGTTATTTATGAGTTACATGGTTGTTCAGTTACTTATCTATTACTTGCATGTTGTTAATCATTGCTTTTGCATGTGCAATGATGATTAATTTAATTTTTACTTAAAACAGTGAGTTTAAGTTTGGTTTAACTAGGGTTAGGACAAGCGGGTCCTTACATTTTGGTACCAAAGCTCTAAGTTCCACACTAGGGCCTTTAGTTTATTATTCTGAGATGTGATAGTTGATCGCAAGATATTCTAGTCTCGGTGCATTTACACATATGTACTTATCAATTGAGTTAATAGTTAGACCAACTAGACTATTTCACAATCTTATACATATATATTAAATTTTATCAAAACAGTAAGATAATATTATTATTATTAATATATAGTTACATATATAATTACTTTATTAAGTTTCGAGTATATATATAACCAAAAGCTTATAGAGAATGAGAAACGAAAATATACATAAAGTGTACTTCTAAAAAGAAAATTAAGAAAGAGATTATTTAAAAAAAAACAAAACTTATTTTTAATAAGTGTATTTTAGCATAAATAGATGCTTTTTAGGTATAGAAAAAGGTAAATTAGTACTTTATATATGTGATTGATGATCACCCTTGATGATCATGTGTAACACCTGAATGCATAGCATAATCATGGATAATGTGTGTATTGAGTGATGCATTAGATAACACCTTGTATGAAATAAGATGATTAGATTATTTTTGTATAAATGCAAGGGAGAGCATGACCCCTTTTAGTTCCACATTAGTGCTTGATTAAACACTTTTGTAATCAGTAAATAAATCACCTAGATTATTATTAATGCTTTGTGATTATCTCTCATAGCATTCCTAAATAAACATCTTATTTAGAAAGAAATTGTATAGTCATTGAGTAACAACACATTCTCTACTTAGTCTTACTATAATCTTTTATAGTAATAATATGAAATACCCTACTAAATTTAATTAGTGATTAAGAGACATGGGTCTTTGCTTAAATTTCGAAATGAAGTATTGGTACCTTAGCATTGATTCTTAAAAAAAAGCAAAAAAGCATAGAAGCCTTAGGTTCTCAATTTTTGGTCTCATCCAAAAGCATGATACTGCTAATCTCGTTATGAATATCAATATATATTGTGCATTTCATCTTTGAAGAGTAGAGGGAATTATTTTTGAAACTACTAGAAACCATATAAGAGTAATGGAATTACTAAGTATAAGAAATGCTAGATATTATTTTCTTTCACATACATTCCTTGACTATTTGATATGGAAATAAATTTGTATTGATTTTTAGATATGTGTGATTTTAAGGATAGTAAATGAAAATTGACAAGGGTATCAAGGTTAAGGATGCATGATTGAATGATTCTTATATAGAATGTACTAAGGCTATTCAAAGGATGCGATTACCTCTAAATCCTAGAATGATTAATAGATGCATGAGCAATACGACTTAATTGTTGGTCATGTTCTCTAACACACCTTGGACGCAAGGTGTTGTGTAGCTTTTGCTCCCTCAATGTGACTAGAATTAGCCACACAGTTTATGTGAAATTGGTTATTATGCTTGAAGCTTATTTTATTATTGATTGATAATTTTGAATTATTGTAAGGACTAGTTGTAAATGTTTAGAAACTAGTCACCAAAGATTTATTCCTTATTCTTCTCATGATTCTTTAACACACTTTTTGATTTTGCTTTTTATGATTTAATGAAGGAATTTTGTTACTTTCCATTTGAGATTTCTTTTACTTTCTTGTGGTGACTAGATTTGTGTTTATTTTACTAGTCCTCTGATGTGATTTTGATATCATGTTCAAATGTTTATAGATAGGTTGTTTAAGGGGCTAAATAGTGGAGAATGTGCCAAATTTGAATGAGTATTGAACCTTGGTTAGTATAAGGGATGATACCCTGGAATGGACTTGAATGTCCTTCCATACTTCGTGTTTAATGGTTGTTTATCAATATCCTATATGGAGTAATATAAACTATAAAGCATAAGAGTTGGACTAAAGGGTGAAATAAATCCGAGATGGACCTTGTGCACTAGAAGACTAAATTATTAAATATTGCTCTATTCGCTAGGTACGTGAGGTATCTCATTGAAATATTTTCAAAATTAGAAAAAAAAATAGTAAGCATTTAAAAAGATACATAAGGTATCTTTCTAAGATTAAATGGTTAACAAATTTCATTGCTAAATTATTTTTTCTCCTTGGGATATTTATTACCTTAGGGCAATATGGAGAGTCAATTTCTCATATTCGTGAATTATGGTTGTGATGTTCCTACTTTACATAAGTAATAAATATAAAATTCCTTCTTATAAGATATTTTGGCCCGGTGTATTCAATTACAATATGTTGATCATGTATTGGAACATTAGCTAAAGGAAAACATTCTCTTTGAGTCAAAGTAATTAAGGTCATGTATCATGACCTATTTGCTGAATTTGTTATGAGAAACATTATAACTAATATCATGTATTATACCTTATACTTTTTGCAATTGAGAGATTATATGTAGACATGGTAGAGTTTTCCCTCATATGACTTCTTGTGTAATGAAGTGAGTACATAGTTTCACTTGAATTATCATATTGAATTTATTCACATTCTAGAATTTTAGAAATAAGAGGATTGAAATTAAGCCTTGTAAGGAATCTTGATATAGCTTGGCTTGTTGGATATTGAGAATATGACCACCTACATAAATGACATAGAACAAAGTAAGTGGACATCCTTGTTTTGTGTAAATGATAAACTTTGAGATATATTGGAAATTTCATATGGAATGTGACGAGATAGGTCACATGATAATAAAATGTGACGAGATGGGCGTAATGCCTAGGTCGCATAATTAATGGTGATGAGATGGGCAGGATGCCTAGGTCACCTAAGGCAGTCAGAAAGATGAAATCATTAAAAAAAACTGAAGGCATAGTTTGATTGTAACTTGTTAATAATTAGCTCTTAAGTAATGTTTTTGATGTGTAGGCAATCATAGCCTTAGACTATCTTTTTGTGATCACTATGTGAAAGGTTTGTGACCATCTTCTAACCTATAAAGTTAACATAATATTTTCAATTAGTTTGGACATAACCTCCTATACATAGAAAATATGAAGTTTCTTAAATAAGTATAAATTGATTAATGAAACCTAATTGGATGAAGGATGATATAGTTATGAGTTTAAGAGTGATATATGATACGTGTTCTTTGTTAATAACATTTATTTTGCATATATTTCTTAAAACATTAGTGTATAGATGATTATTGGTTTCACATTGTGACCTTACTAGAGAGATGTATTTTTCAGATGTGTATTATGACATCGGGACGATGTCTCTTCCTGGTGGGGAAGGATGTCACGACCCGACTTAGACCCTAGTTAGATTTACTTTACTATTCCAGATACTTATATTGTTTACATTTTGCACATAATTATTTGATTAGCTTTTTAATGATGTTAGATGGTAATTTGTGGTTTAATGACATTAATGATGGTCAATTATTTTATAATATCATTATTTAATGATGATGAATTATTATTTTCAATTATGATCATTAATGATATTAATGCTTAATTAGATTTTAAACCTGATAATATGAATAATGCATTTTTATCGTGATTTGACGACCTTTTGTTGAGTTGGAGTAAGTTGTAGGTTAATTGTCGAAGGTAGACATATGATCGAGGAGGGCTTTTTCTAGCTCGCCAATAGCAACCTAAGTATTGGAACCTTGTGCAAAGTACCCAATTAGATAAGCAATTAGTAAATTAAATTAGGGAGTTTAATATAAAATGATAAAATAATATTATTAAAATAAAAATAAAATAATAATAAGGATAAATTATTAGACATACAAGTATTTGATATTACAATCAAGCTAGAAATTAATTATAATATAATTATTTAAAAGTGAGTAATTAAAAGAATATATATAAGTTATTTGATAATTAAATTATAAAATAAATAAAAGCTCTTTAAAGAGATAACATCTTGTAAAGAATTAGAGGACTAATTTTTTTTAAAAAAAGGGATTAATTCAAGGAATTTATTAAAATATTAATTAATAAAATAATTTAAATATATATGTATAATCAAGATTATAAATTATATTTTTGACATGCAAGATACAATGCATGAGTAAATAGTAAGATACTAAATTTAGGGAAAATAATGTGCTAAAAATATAGACGACATGCAAGGCGTGATGAAAACTAAATAATTAAATTAGTATATTATTTTCTTTAAAACTAAATCTTTAAAATCATGCTAACAAATTTGTGATTTAATTTAAGAATTATTTTGTGAGTTTTAATCATGCATTTTATAATTAAAAATTTGGTTTTATTTTTAGAACTTAATCATGCAATCAGTTAAATTTTATTTTTAGAGAATTTAATATTTATAAATATAGGGATAAATCTCTTATTTGATTCATTCCAATTCCTTTTGAGCTTCTTGATTCGTGTGATTTCTATGGAGTCGACAAGGTAGATTGAAAAGATTGTCTGAAATTGGGGAAACGCCTGCGATTCTTCTTTCTCACAAACAGGTTCATTTATTTTACATATTTTATTTGAGTCTTAATTTGATCTTTTCCTTTAAAATTTGTTCTTCTTGTCATAATTTCTAATTAAAAATTTAAGTTCAGGAAATAAATTTGTTCAAGGTAGGTTTTTAATCTCTTCTTTACCACAAGACTTCTATCTATGAAATCGATTGACTCGTATTGTTTTGTTGCTGAGAGTAATTGGATATTGTGGATTTAATGGTAGTTTGTTTGATGTGCCAGTTGTGTTGTCAATGCCTTCTACTCCATGTATCTTGAAAAATAGAAACTGGGTTTTTAGGAAATTTATTGGGTTTTTGCGTTTCAAAGATTTCTAAGTTCTATGAAAATTTCAGAGAAATAGGGATCTAGGCTTTTAAGAAACAACTGAAACATTACGACTGTATTTGGAAAGTCTTGATAGTGGTAAATTCTAACTTCAAGATTGATTTAAGAATTTTTAAGAAAAGAATAAAAGATATATATATATATATATATATATATATATATATATATATATATTAGGAATTGATTTTAAAGATTATATTAACTAAAATAGAGATTCTTAATTTAGAATGATTGAAACTATTAAAATTTAATTTGATTTGAGGAAATTATATTATAAAGAGAAAAATTATAAAAATTTATAAAGAAAACATATAATAATATTATTCTGACATTAATCCACGGAGGGTTAATTATTTTTCTATCTATGAGGGATGATTATGGAACGAGAGTGCTTGTTTATGGGCCAACCAGGGAAGGGTGATTTTCTTCACCTCCCCAATAGGGTAATGATGACAATCATATTTATTTATTGATTTTTCTCCCTGCCATAACACATGTAGTTAGTTCAACCAAGATGGGTTATTCCTTTACTACCAGTTGGTACTGGCTTGCTAGGATACTCTTTCGTGAGGGACGTGAGCTTATCAAGAGCACCAGGAAGCTTATGCTTCATTTGGTTGGGCGGATAAAACGCCTGGGTCATATGTCTATCATCCGGTTTGCGAGAGGAGGTTATCCAGGTCAAACGGAGGCGACACATCCAGAGACAGAGAAAGTCAGAGATTCCAGATAAAATTTTATGTAATAATTAAAGATGTATATTTTATTAATTGTAAAGACCGGAATGGTTGCATGTAAAAGTTATGAAAAAGGACCTATAAGGTAACCTGATGTAAAGCGATAGGAAGTCGCCATGCAATGTAACTAACAAAGAAAAGAAGAGAAAAGGGCTACTAACATACTAACCCACTAACATGCATGATTTACTTTCTTAGATTAGTTTTCATTTACGCATGCATGCATGGTCATATTTAATTATCTGGTAGATTATTTAATTATGAGTTTTTGCATGTTAATTTAATTTGTAATAATTTCATGCATACGATTTACGCTACACATGCGCACACATAACTCGACATCTTAACTAATTATGGTTTGCATTCTATTCGATCCTCATGCGTAATTTTAGTTTGTTATTTTTCATGGACATTTAATTTCTACATGTTATTTATGAGTTGCATGGTTGTTCAATTACTTATCTATTACTTGCATGTTGATAATCATTGCTTTTGCATGTGCAATAATGATTAATTTAATTTTTAATTAAAACAGTGAGTTTAAGTTTGGTTTAACTAGGGTTAGGACAAGCGGGTCCTTACATTTATGGTGATTGGATTGATGACAATGAATGGGAATATACAAATCTTTCAACTATGTTGCGGCCTGAGGAAGCAAGCCAGATTAATGAAGAAGAACCTCAAGATGGTTGAATAAAAAAAGATTGAAAAGTTGCAAAATAAATCTCACGGTCAAACAAACATTCCATTTTTCAAGGGTATAGCTGAACAACATAATAATCGAAATCGATTTTCAAAAGGTGGAAGTAAAGGCAGAGACATGACAGCTTTAGGTGCAAACTTTGATCAAGTTTATGAAGATGATACATTGGTGGGGGAGCTCTGACTTGTGCATTTACAAGTTGAGCAATTTTTTTTTTTTTTTGGTGCCGGAGCAAGAAAAACAACCACTTAAGAGATGACAGGCTATGTATCCCTGGTATGAGCAATCAAAGGCATTACACAAGAAAATGAGCAAAACCTCCTATATGAAACAAGCATTCATCTTACTTTGGATTTGGAAGATAAAAAAATGTACATCATGCCCATCCGAATAATAATAATTTTGTGAGATATTGATATGGAGAGATGTAATGCATACATCTCATGGGTGTATTGTAAGCTTATTTTCTCTTCACACTACAATATCTATTTTGGCATAAAGTGAATAGATCGAGGATCAGAGTCATGCCAATTACATCCCTTGAGAAATAACTTAATGTTTTGAAAAATCAATATGACAAAGGATTTCATCATTTAATCTCTTAAAAGATGGGAGAAGACACTAGTCAATGTATTAAGCAGGTTAATAGTTGCAACTTATGATGAGTCATGGGATACCACCAATGTAAAGAATGTATTGATGGATATGGGTTTTACATTCAGTGAAGAGGTGACGATTCTTCTCAAAGGGATCATGGAGTAGTGTTAGTGACATGAAATACATTTTGAAATGATAAACATTCCATCAAACATGGTTGATTAGATATAACAAAGACGAGTATGTGAAAACTAATGATGTCCTATTCAAGTGCCTCGTCATTCAAAAATTCATCACATTCCTGAGAGGAAAAGATGATTAGTAAATGTAGTCAATTCACTTGTGTTTCAAGATCAAATTATTGATGAGCAAGCAACTCACAGATTAGATAAAGACATGGGGGCCACCTCGGTAAAGTCAACAATGAGTTATTTCTTCAATGTACTGGGTTTGAAATTGTTTTTGGAAAAGTGATTTAACTCACTTATTGTAACTAAAGGTTAGGAAGTTGACTTATTTTGCACATAAGTGTTTAAGTTATCAACTCTTTGAAATTCATGCAGAAAAGAGTTAGTTATTAACCCAGGAATAAAGTTAGTTACTAAGGTGGTTATTTTAGGAAGCCTATATATAGAGGGCTTTTGTAATGTATAGAAAGGGGGGGAGACTTTTTACAGAGGGTGAAACTCTGCTGGAATTCCAGGAGAAACTTGTAATGACATTTTTTATTTACACTATGTATAGAAAGGATTTTGGACTTGTATATTTCCAAAAGGATAATGAAGAATACGTCTTAGTTCGTGTGTTCTAAATGTATCCGTGTGTTATCATTGTTGATTTCTCGTATGTCAAATTGGTAGTCTTTTTATGCATATGTGATATGTACAATTGATGTGATGATGCACAAGCAATCTTTGGTATCTCAGTTTGAATGTGTTGAAGTATCTTATCTCTCTGTATGTTGAGATTTGTCATTCTTCTTTATCGTTATCTCATGGCTAAGCATATTATCTTATAAACTCCCCTTGCAATTTGTTTCTAATGTTGGGAAATCTCAGTTGATGGTCGTATGTCTATTGTTGGGGTTTCTATCTTTATTTCTTTTTAGTTTTATGTTTTCTCCTTTATGTACTTTCAAGTTAAAAGTACACGAAAATCCTAAACACCCCTATCATACGAGGGAGTTGCCCCTCTCAAACGCAGAGGAAGATCGTGTTTCATAGAATGATCTCTCCAACTATTGGAACGTTTGTCACTACTTATCGGGCAAACAGGGTCAGTTTCAGGTAAATGACCACAGTGAAAAATTTGTTTACCAACATCTCTATATCTATCTCTATTATAAATCTGACTATCTTCTTTGTTTGGCAGGTGAGAGGAGTATTTATCCATTTCAATATCCTCTTCACAAATATCAATTGATATATATATGCAAGAGGGGAGGATCAAGCAGTGCCTTGACTATGGACATGACCAATCAAGACACTACTTGATCGCACCCTTTAATATATACTATCTATCGGTGTTTATATTAATCACCAGCCCGATACTAATCAGGGTCTACATAACTTAGTGTTCATGCCAATCGGTATTCACGTGGTATGTTAATCGGTGTTTGTGTGGCATATTAACTGATGTCAATCGGTGTCTAAGTTAATCGATATCAATCACTAACTAATGGCTATATATATCAAGCGGTGCATACTTTGCCACCTGATAACAACTCGATAATCATTATTTGTTTATTGCTGAGAACATATCCGATATAAATCGAGATACATGGTTAACCCGATAATCATCGGTGATCACAGTTATAATGCAAACCGATATGCCATGCTATAATATGATTATCGATATTGATCGACTAAGTAGATTTGATATATAAATGAGGAATGATTATCAAATGAAATAGCTTGAAGTTTTCTTGATAGTTTATCGATAGGATAAATGATTGAATGAGAGACTTCATTTATCTCTCATTCAATCATTTATCTTACCCAAGCTACCATGCATTAAGACTCCCTCTTAGCTAGGTAAGATAAATGAGAGCAGTGTATCAAGCATCACAATTCAAATGATAGTTAGCATTCTTTACACAATCTAGCTTTCTAGGAAATCATATCACCTAATCAAATGATATGAAGTATCACCTAAACACGTGATACAAAATGTCCATCACGTCAATCTTGTGATGACAGGATATCACCTTAGCAGGTGATATCAATATTGCCTAAGCACGCAATACTTAAGGATAATCATATGAGAAAATATTCAATTCTCATCTTTATCCAAGTTGTGGTAGGTGCACTAACATCTTATACAAATGTTTTACCACAACACAATCATGGCTCGTCCATGACACACCAGAGATCCAACATGATAACTGGTTTGGACATTATAAGATCATCACCTTATAATGTCTACATACAAGTGTTCATTATCTTGAGAGATCGTCACCTCTTAGATATGAACCCAGGGGATAAAATCCAAAATGTCCTATCATGACAAAGAAGTTTACCCATTAAAAATCTTATTGATATGTAAATATAGATTACAAAGCAAATTATCTTTCTATCATACCTAAACCTTTTCTGAAGTGATCAACCTTCACTTTGGAAAGAGGTTTGGTCAGAATATCTGCCGTTTGATCTCCTGTACAAATATATTCTAATTGAATCACATTTCTGTCTACCATATCTCACACATAGTGGTATGGAATCTCAATATGCTTGGATCTGTCATGGAACACTGGATTAATTGAAAGTTTTATGCAGCTCTGATTGTCACAATGTATAATAGTGGGTTTCATAGGTTCTCCAAACAACCCCACAGGCAACTTCCTAAGCCATACTGCCTCTTGGGCAGCCATAGAAGCTGCAATGCATTATGCTTCGGTGGAGCTTTGAGCTACCGATGACTGCTTCCTGCAGATCCAAGATATCATGGCTGAACCTAGACTGAAGCAACACCCTGAAGTGCTTTTTCTATCAGTTACACTTCCAGCCCAATCTGAATCTATAAATCCATGTAGGTCTATATCAACCTTCTCATATTTGAGACCAAGGTTTAGGGTACCTTCTAGGTATCTCATGATGTGTTTTACTACAACCAGGTGTATCTCCTTAGGTTCACACATTAACTGACTTAAGGCATTAATTGCATAACATATATCTGGCCTTATATTCACCAGGTACATCAGGGACCCAATCATCTGTCTGTATTGAGTAGAGTCAGTGGGTTGTGACTCTGCTACTGCTTCTTTAAGTTTGTGTAAATTTGTTTCCATAGGAGAGGTCATGGGCCTATAGTTTAGCATTTCGAATCTCTTCAAAATATCTAAGGTATACTTTCCTTGGTTTAGTATAATGTTGTTAGAATTCTGCCATACTTCCAATCCTAGGAAGTAATGAAGGAGTCCCAAGTCCATATCAAATTCTTTGGATAGATCTTTCTTGCATTGATCTATAAGATGATCATTTCCTGTGATTAATAATTCATCAACATTAGCATATCACCTTTATTTATTTTGTAGTAGAGATTAGGATCTGTATCATTCTTAGAGAAGCCTAGTCCTGAGAGATAGGTGTCAAGTCTTTCATACCAGGCCCTGGGAGCCTGTTTAAGCCCATAGAGAGCTTTCTTGAGTCTACACACATGAGACTCTACATTATGAATTTCAAACCCTTCAGGTTGCTCTAGGTAGACTTCTTTTGAGATCTCACCATTTAGAAATGTTGTCTTAACATCCATCTGGTGTACCTTCCACCCCTTAGCTGCTGCAATGGCTAATACAACTCTTACTAATGTATATCTGGAAACAGGTGCAAAAGTTTCTTCATAATCTATTCCTTCCCTTTGTGAGAAACCTCTAGCTACAAATCTAGCCTTGTATTTTTCAATACTACCGTCTGCAACATGTTTGATCTTAAAAAGCCATTTAGATGAAACAACAGATTTTTTAGTTGGCCTAGGAACAATCTCTCAAACATCATTTTTCATAATGGACTGATACTCTTCAGACATGACATCCTTCCATACTTGATGTTGAAAAGCCTCTGATACATTGTTTGGTTTGGCTTTAGAGAGATCGTTCATAAGGGCAACATAGCTAGTGAATTTGTTAGGCCTTTTGCTTTCCCTGAAGGTCCTTGAAGGAGCAAGAAACTTCTGAGCTTCTGCTACAGTCTTGGTGGCCCATACTGGTCTTTTCTTGAGGTTTTCTCTAGGTGGACTTTGAGTTTCACTTATAGTTTCCTCAAGATTCTCCCTCTGAAGCTCAGGAGTAGGATCTCTATCTATGCTAGGGGTGGGGATATAGACTTCAGGGTCTAGAGAGCTTTGGGCTCTTTTGAAGGCTAAGTCTTCTTCAAAGATCACATCCCTACTTAGTTCAATATTCTTTTGACCAGGTATATAGATCTTGTAAGCCTTGGAGGTTTCACTATATCCTACATAGATTCCCCTTTTTCTAGAAGGCTCCAATTTTAATCTTTTCTCCTTAGGTACATGAATAAAGATAGGGCATCCAAATATCCTAAGGTGGATAATATTAGGTTTTGATTTAGTAAAGACTTCCTTAGGGGTCTTATCTTCAAGATGAGAGTGGGGACATCTGTTTTGAATATATACAACAGTGCTAGCTGCTTTTGCCCAAAGATTGACATTTAGATTTTGATCAAGAATCATAGCTTTGGCAGCTTCAACGATTGTCCTATTTTTCCTTTTAGCTATCCTATTTTGTCGAGGGTTATAAGGTATTGTTGACTCCCTCTTAATCCCTAAATTTTTACAAAACTCTTTAAATAATTCTGATGTGTATTCCCCCCCATTATCAGTTCTTAGGGTTTTAATTTTGTTTTCTAAGTAGTTCTCTGTTAGTGATTTGAATTCTTTAAACCTATTAAGGATCTCTTCTGATTCTTTACATTTCAGAAAGTAGATCCAAGTTTTCCTGGAGTAGTCATCAACAAATATTACATAATACAAAAACCCCCCCAATGAAGGTACGAACATAGGTCCACATACATCAGAATGAACTAACTCTAAAATTTTACTTGTTTTCCTAGTACTATTCTGAAAAGCACTATTAGTGTTTTTACCTAGGGCACATCTTGTGCATGCCCCTGAATGATATTGCTTTAACTTAGGTAGACCTGTGACAAGGTCTCCCATTGATGATAAAGCTCTAAAATTTAGGTGGCCTAGTCTTCTATGCCAAACTTCATTAGCATCTGTAGTTTCATGAATTAGGGCTAAGTTGGGCTCTGTGCATAGCTCATACGAGTAGCCTTGTCTTTGACCAATTGCTTTAGCTTTCTTGATGGATGAGTTCTTTGGCCAAGCCAATACTCTGTTGTCCATGAAGGTTACTCTGTATCCATTGTCCTCCAATGCTAATATTGAGACTAGATTTCTCTTGATGCTTGGAACATACAGTACTCCTTTAAGTTGTAATGATACACTCGACTTTAGTTTGATGGTGCAGGTTCCAACTCCTTTGACTGGATGTGTAGAGTCATCTCCGATAGTTACTTTCTCATCATTCTTCTCTTTCATGGAGTCTAGTACTTCTCTGAATCCTATAATGTGTCTGGATGAGCCACTGTCGATCACCCAGGAGTTCACTTTGTTTGATGCTTGGTTTGTGAGTGCTGAATAGAGTACATACTTCTCGGGGTCCTCTTCCCTTTTAGATTTTCTTGTTTTGGCAAATGTGGCTTGCTTAGCTCTTTTTGGACATTTGGCAACATAGTGCCCAAATTTGTTACATTTGTAACATTGAATCTAAGAAAGGTCCTTCTTGAAGGTGTTCTTGCCATGACGACTTTTTCTCTTCCTGAATTGTTTCTGCTTTCTTTTCTTGTTTGAGTTCGTATTTATAACTTGGAGATCTTCATCTATATTCTTCTTCTTGATCCCTTTCTTATTTTGCCTTGATTCCTCTTGGAGACAGTAAGCTTTTAGCCTATTGAATTTTGGGAATTCATCCCTTGCACTGATGCCTTGGACAAATGTTTTCCATATGATAGGCAACCCATCTAGAGCAATGATGGTTAATTATTTGCTTTAGATCTCATATCCAAGGGTTGCTAGTTCATCCCTTAGGGCAGATATTTGCATGAAGTAGGCATTGACTGATTCTCCTTTTATCATGGCTATGTGATTTATTTCTCTTTTTAAAGCCAAGGTTCTATTGGCATTAGATATCTCAAAAGCATCTTCAAGTGCTTTGAACATGTTGAAGGCTGTTTCATTTTTCCTTATGATAGGCATAATATTGTTTCTTACCCCATCAACTATGATTTTAATAGCCTTTTCATTTCCCTCTCTCCAAGTTGTTTTGTCAGGTTCAGTCTCAGGTTCTGCAGTTTCAGTCTTTACAAATGATTCAACTTTATTTTCTTTTAGAATCATTTGAATTCTGAACTTCCATGCTGAGAAGTCATCACCTCCTTCGAGTTTGTCTTCAAATCTAATAGCGCTAGCCATTGAAACAATTGTGATGTTGAATATATGCTTGATTTGAATTTTCCATAAAATTGAACAACCTCAGGTTCGATTTAACTTGGCTCTGATACCATGTAAATGATGTTCAATTTACAATTCAATATGCAAGATGTATTCTAATTTGTATTCTCTATATCTATGTATTATCTATCTCTATTATAAATTTGACTATCTTCTTTGTTTGGTAGGTGAGAGGAGTATTTATCGATTTCGATATCCTCTTCACAAATATCAATTGATATATATATATATATATATATATATATATATATGCAAGAGGGGAGGATCAAGTAGTGCCTTGACCGGTCATGTCTTATCGACATGACCGATCAAGACACTACTTGATTGTACCCTTTGATATATACTATCAATCGATCTTTATATTAATCACCATCTCGATACTAATCGGGGTCTATGTAACTTAGTGTTCATGCCAATCGACATTCACGTGGTATGCCAATTGGTGTTTGCGTGGCATATTAACCGATGTCAATCAGTGTCTAAGTTAACCAATATCGATCACTAACTAATGGTTATATATATCAAGTGGTGCATACTTTGCCACCTGATAACAACTCAATAATCATTATTTGTTTATTGTTGAGAACATATCCGATATAAATCAGGATACATGGTTAACCCAATAATCATCGGTGATCACAGTTATAATGCAAACCGATATGCCATGCTATAATATGATTATTGATATTGATCGACTAAGTAGATTTGATATATAAATGAGGAATGATTATCAAATGAAATAGCTTGAAGTTTTCTTGATAGTTTATCAATAGGATAAATGATTGAATGAGAGACTTCATTTATCTCTCATTCAATCATTTATCTTACCGAAGCTACCATGCATTAACACCTTAAGCCCATCTAATAGAATGCTTGGGGCTTCTAGTCTATTTGGCTCTGATACCATGCCAAGCTTTCACGGACCAACTAGGACTCGAACCTAGGATCTTCCATTTGCTACTGGAGTGCTCTACCTTATTGGGCTGGACCAGCCCTTCTTTGGTTCAGATGTACCTTATTTCCAACACTTTGATCAGATTTCATTTAATGGCACACATTAACCTTATACTCTAACTAGGTTTTCTAAGACCTCCAATCAGTGGTGGTCACATATTTATAAGATAAAACAATATAGGTGTAAAAGAATATTTTGAGAGGTGGCACCAATGCAAATCTCCCTTATCAGATTAGGACAAGTCAGTATAATGTTTGGTTCACTTCAATCTCATAAAAGGTTTAAGAGGTTGTTAGAGCAAAACTTCACCATTAATTTAATAGATAATGGGTGGGACCCATAAAGCATTATAAGAATTGACACGGCTACAAAAAAATAATACATCAATAATTCACAAGCTATATGAATGAATGAATTTTAATGATGTTTAGGAGACTAAGTGGTCTAAGGGTCCAAGAGAGCCCAAATTAATCCATTTTCAAGTTTCATTCAATGCTGACTCTTCTATTGTGTATCTTGATTAAAAAAACTTCTGATATCGTGAAGCCTTGTCTCCTTAAATATCTCATTCACATTGTCCACTTGCAAAACATTTTCAAAAGGAATACACATATCAAGGATGAAGTGTCATTCAATTTCAACCACCCCTTTGTTATAGAAAATGCATATTCGTTCTTTCCAATCTTCCTTGTTGACCATTCATCTGCCCATATCACATCTAAGATGGTGAGACCCAATCCTCAGCTGAGCAACTAAAATCTTAGCCATTCCCTTAATTGTGGCCCTTAAATAAACTTTTTCATCATTTTCCCACAAGGGGTTAAAACTAGCTATGATCTTACTACGTAGTAAGATCATAGCTAGTTTTGAAGATATTAAATTTTTCATTTTGGAGGGGTCCAATGAAAGGTTTAAATTTGATTTTGAGGACTTTAGAGGCCCCGAAACACCTTGAAAAGTCATTTACGAGGCAATAGAGCACTTCGCAAGCTTTCTGGTGCTTCAAACGGTTCATCAATCAAACACACGGTTCACAAGTTATGGCCTTTGCAAGTTTGTACTCTCGAAATAGGAAATATAAAATACATCAGACACATAAATGAACCATAAATAGGGAGGGGCATGTCATAGGGCATCTAGAAGGGAGATAAGGCCGACTACACCGTATTGGGTGGTTTTAGCCCATGGTTTTGTAATATAGTTTGATGGTTTCTTGTATTGTATCTTCTATATATGAGGTGCGTGAGACAGAGGTTGTTTGTAAGAGTCTTATGACTATTGAGTTACCTCTGAATCTCTGATTAGTGGTACTTCTGCGAAGAGCTTTCTCTGCAAGTATATTGTAATCTGTTTTTAATTGTTGAATAATATATTGGGTGACTTTTGGAGTGGGTTTTTCTCCTGTTTTCGCACGAAAATCATTGTGTTATGGTTTGAATGTTATTATGTCTATTTCCATTTTCTGTAACTGTTGTGACGATCTATAAAAGTTTTTGCATTACCCTCCTATCAAGGTTAGTGTAGGAAGTTGTTCCTCTACTTGACTTCCTTACAGGTATTAGGACATTCATGTGGATTAATGTCCCATTTGTTTATCCACTTCTTGTTCTGCTTCATCCAAGTCTTCTTCTTACGGTCTGACTCCTCAACAACCATTTTGGGATACTGATGTTTATCCATATTTTCAACCTATTTTTAGGTAGCTTAGAAAATATATTAATATTGATGCTTCTATTGGAAACATCCATGCTTCAACCAAAAGGATCTCATAGGAAATTGTAGGCTTGATGTTAATATTGTTGGTGATTAATCGTTGGATCAAGAGGAGTAGGCCCTCATGATTTTGCAAGGTAGTTAATATGGTGTCAGTAACAAGTAATGATGTCTCGTTGATTGAAGGACTTTTAGGGACTACATATCAAGAGGCACATAGTTTTGGTGGTGTAAAATTCCTTAATTATCTATTGGATATATGTCCAGTTCATCAGTAATATATTTTCAACATAGCTAGTGACTTGTTGGCAGAATAATGAACAAGTTCAAACACTGATCTTTTTTCAAAAACACAATCTTAGTTTCCATTCCATTGGTTGGTATTTCATTCATTGACAAAACAAACATTCATTATTCAAGAGGAATACATAATAGTGCACTTGGTAGCCATAGCATAACTGTAGATGCCCTTCACGTGCTATTGGTTATCGGATGATATTCAAGAATTCACCGTAAGCATAATAGGCAGCGGTTCTCCTTAGTTATAAAATTTCTACTCCAGTCCACGGACCTTCTATCTGTGTGTTGAATGATACCTTCAGGTGTATATTCCACTTCCGATACACCATGCCATTGTTACTTCCACTACTCCATGATACTGATTCCTTCATGACTGCAGAATGACATTATGATTCCTTCGTGATTGCAGGGACACTGGAATTGTACTCGATATCGGGTCTCTGGATGATGGCACTCCTGGTAGCCAACTCCACTACACCATGGGCAGGGATACTTTTTTTATACCACCATTTACATTACTTCTGTCACTCCATTGGGCCTTCCTGAATGCAGACAAGAATACACCAGACGTCGAGCGTTTGTCTCACATGAATGAACAAGAGTTCGTATTAAACTACACCCGATATCGAGTTCTCTGACATGATAGGAAGAATAAGATTAATGTGCCTTTCTGCTAGGTTTCGGGTAGTCTCCACGAGGAATGAAAAATGGTGCGCCTTCCTGACAATCTTCAGATAGACCTTTTAGTTGGTGCGTATGAACACTCTTAGCCACGATATTGACCAATACTCATGCTGTAAATCACCCCGTGGTTATTGTTGAACAAACAAGAGTTCGTATTAAACTACACCCGATATCGGGTTCTCTAACATGATAGGAAGAATAAGATTAATGTGCCTTTCCGCTAGGTTTTGGGTAGTCTCCGTGAGGAATGAAAAATGGCGTGCCTTCTTGACAATCTTCAGATAGACCTTTTAGCTGGTGTGTATGAACAGTCTTAGCCACGTTATTGACCAATACTCACACTGTAAATCACCTTGTGGTTATTGCTTCCAATAGGCCAGTTAAAGCTGGCGAAAGGAATTCATTTCTATGCTTGATATCTCACAGATTATCAAACTTCTCTTCAGACATTGCTTGTATAAAATCCCATTTTTCCTCCATCTCGAGTGCCCATCGTTTTATTAACATTAGTTGGTTAAAAATCCCATAATAGTTAAGACTATTTATGGTTAAACAAAAATACATGTAATTAAAAGATATGCCTTGTAAATATTAATTATTTATATAAATGAATGGGGAGGTTTATATAAAATAATTAATATTTTTATACATTCGTCAATCACTTATTATGGGACATGACAGTCTCCCCTGCCTCATGTTGCTTGCCCTCAAGCAACTCTAAAACTCTTTCATTTTCCCAGGTGGCATCATCCTAAGGCAGATTTTTCCATTTGATGAGATATTCCCTGATAGTTCTGTTCCACAGTTGCATGTCCCGTGTTTCCAAAATTACTTCTGGTATCATTTCGAGCTTCCCTTCATCATTCAAAGGAGGTAAATCTTTGGACACTGACTCCTATTGCCCCAAAGCTTTCCTGAGACAAAATACATGAAATACATTGTGTATCTTGCTATCCACATGTAAGTCAAGTTCATAGGCAACTGTACCAATCTTCTGGACTACCTGATAGGGACCATAAAACCGAGGCTTTAATTTTTCAGATCCACTACGTTTGAGAGAAGATTGTCGATAAGGTTGCAACCTGAGAAATACTAAATCTCCCACTTTGAAATGGCGTTCAACTCGCTTTTTTATCTGCATAGATTTTTTGTTGATTCTGAGCACATTGCAAATTCTCCTTAAGATCTGACAAAATGTCTTGGCTTTCTTGAAGCCAATCACGAGTTTTAGGTACATTGATCTGTTCAAAAGCAAGGTCAAGAAAAGAGAGTACATCATAGCCATATAATTCTTTGAAAGGAGACATACCAATTGACATATGAAAGGTAGTATTATAACAATATTCACCTAAATATAGCCAACGAACCCAAGCCTTCTGATGATCGGCTACATAGTTACGAAGATAACCTTCGACCCACTTGTTCACTATTTCCGTCTGTCCATCAGTTTGCGGATGATAGATGGTGCTATGATTCAACTCTATACCTGTCAATCTTAAAAACTCTCCCCAAAATATGCTAAAAAATCTGCTATCTCTATCACTGATTATAGTCTTTGGTAAACCATGTAAATGGAAAACCCCTCTGAAGAATAACTCTGCAATCTGAACGACTGTAAATTTTGTAGTGATAGAAAAGAAGTGCACAAATTTAGTTAATCTATCAACCACAAAAAAAATACAATCTTTACCTTGGGATTTTGGTAAACCTGTGATGAAATCCATTGATATACTTTCCCATTTCTGATCTGGTATAGGTAGACTCTGTAATAAACCTGCAAGATACGTTTGCTCTGCTTTATTTTGTTAGCAAGTGGTGCATTCCTTGACATAACGTAGGGCATCATTTTTCAATCCTTTCCAAGTGAACCTTTCTCTTACTTGACGATACGTTTTGAAGTATCCAGGATGCCCTGCTAGAGGAATATCATGCATAGATTGGAGAATTTTTTCTTTCAACTTCGATCCTGGAATTAAATAAATCCTGTCCTTGTAATAAATAAAATTATTAACAACTTTAGATTTATCATCTTGTATATTACCATCTAGCAAATCACATGCAAAAGAATCCTTTGAATACTCGACCAGCACTAAAGATTTCCAATCAGTTGCTACTACAGATATCGCATTGATTTCAGGCCTTCTAGATAAAGCATCTGCAACAACATTATTTTTACCCTTTACATATTCAATCTCAAAGTCATAAGCTTGAATCTTACTGATCCTTTTCTGTTGCTTGTCATTTAAATCTTTTTGTCCCAAGAAATATCTCAGACTGTTATGGTCAGTTTTCACTACAAATCTGCTACCAACCAAATATTGTCTAAATTTTGTCAGTGCATGCATGATTGCCAACATTTCTTTATCATAGATGGAATACAATTTCTCAAGACTATTAAGTTTCCTGCTTTCATAAACTATAGGATGTTTTTTTTGCATTAAAACTACCCCTATTCCATCACCAGAAGCATCACATTCCAAAACAAAAGGCTGATTAAAATCTGGAAGAGCAAGTACTGGGCAAGAACTCATTACCTCTTTAAGTTTCTCAAATACTTGTTGAGCTTCCTCAGTCCATTGGAATGCCCCATTTTTGGTAAGATCGGTCAATGGTGCCCCAAGTTGTGAAAAACCTTTGACAAACCTCCTGTAATAACTACATAAACCAAAGAATCCCCTTAATTCTGTAAGGTTCCATGGTGGTGGCCAGTCGAAAATGGCTCTTATCTTTTCTTAATGAACCTGTACCCCTATTGCACTGATCATATGCCCTAAATACAAAATTTTAGTCATTCCAAATTCACATTTAGATGCCTTTGCATATAGTGATTGTGATTCCATAATACCCAAAACTATATCAATATGTTTCAAAGGCTCTTCCCAAGTTTTGCTATAAATCAATATATCATCAAGGAACACTAGCAAAAATTTCCTTAACTGTTTGTTAAAAATATGATTCATATAGGACAGAAATGTTGCCGGAGCAATTGTTAGACCAAATGACATAACCAAGAATTCATAATGACCATAATGACAACAGAAAGCAGTTTTATGAATATCTTGTTCTCTTAACTTAATTTGGTGATACTCGGATCTCAAATCAATTTTAGAAAAATAAACAACACCATGCAATTCATCAATTCGAGGAATTGGATACATGTTTTTGATTGTTTTCTTGTTAAGTGCTTTGTAATCGATACATATACGAAGAGTTCCATCCTTCTTTTTTACCAACACTACAGATGACGCAAAAGGACTAGAACTGGGTTTGATATGCCCTATGTCCAATAATTCCTTAATTGCATTTTCTATTTCATCCCTGAATGTTTGAGGGTGTCTATAAGGAGTAGTGATAACTAGTTTAGCACCTTCTTTTAATTCAATAGTATGTTCAAATCCTCTATTAGGTGGGACTCCTGGAGAAATATCACTAAAAACCAAATGGTGTGAATCTAATACTGTTAACAAATCATCTTGATAGGATTTAGATTCAAAGCCTGATACCTTGTTGGAGATTAAACATTGTGCTGACCATGCCACATCTCCATGTCTGAAAATAGCCTCCATTCTTTTAGCACTGACGATCCTGGGACCACTGTTAGACATACCACAAAGGACTACCTTTTTATCATCAAGTTTAAAAGAGAATTCCATTCTTTTAAAACTTTGTGTATATTCATCTAGTGTTTCCATCCACTGTATGCCCAAGACAACGGGTATGTGCAAGCTAATGAGTCACAAATTCGTGGAAGTCTGCGCGTTGGAAAACGCGCTCCGCAAAACGGGCCCCCGTTTTTAAAAAACGGGGGCCCATTATAAAAAACGGGGGCCCGTTAATGGTTCGGCTTCCCGAGCCGAAAGGTCACGGGGTGCCGAAGCCAAATAAAACGGGCCCCCGTTTATTCACAAAACGGGCCCCCGTTTATTCACAAAACGGGCCCCCGTTTGCAAACAAAACGGGGGCCCGTTTTTAAAAAACGGGGGCCCGTTTTCAAATGCTATTTTTACCCTTTTTTTTGGATAATTTTTCATTTTTACTGTTACACAAGAGGAGATCGAAAACGGGCCCCTGTGCTGTGGTTTCCACTTCAAGCCTCCACCACTATCCCAGGTACACATTCTGTCATCTATTTTCACATTTCATAATTTTCTTGTATATTTTTCTTTTTTTTTTGTGTATTATTTAGTTTTTTTTTTATTATTTTAGTTTTTTTTAATAGTAGCATATAAATAAATTATTTTTTATATTTGTAAATTCTTGATTTTGATGTAAAATATTTTTGAACAGTTAACCCTAAACCGTAATCAACAAATTTAGAAACCAAAACCAAACCTAGATAATTAACAAAATGAAATCGACACAAACAAAAAACCGAAAATGAAATGGAAACAAAAACAAAAACGTTCGAAAATGAAATCGACACAAACAAAAAACCAAAAATGAAATGGAAACAAAAACAAAAACGTTCGAAAATGAAATCGACACAAACAAAAAACCGAAAATGAAATGGAAACAAAAACAAAAACGTTCGAAAATGAAATCGACACAAACAAAAAACCAAAAATGAAATGGAAACAAAAACAAAAACGTTCGAAAATGAAATTGAAATAAAACTGAACATATGTACCTAAATTGTTCTTAATCCTCATTAGGCAATACAAAAGTTACCACTAAATTAGTATAACCTTAAAAGTAATTAACATTGAGTTCTTCAAATTTTAGATATGAAAGTTTAGGCTTAGGTTTATGCCATGTCATGGCATAAAGGTCCTATTATGGTCCTATTATGTCATGTGATGGTATAAAAGGATCAATTATGGACACAATTTTAGAGCAAAACTAGATAAGTTACTAAAATTGGAGTTTGGTTTACATAGGTTCATAAAGGAAGCTAATATGCCAAATATATAATTCATTAATACAAAATAAAAAATATTCTTGATTTATAATGTTGATTGATAATGAGTTTTCTAAATGGGGTGCTAATTATATATACATCCGAAAGATTTGAAAAATATAATTCCCAAGAAGTATTTTGAATATCTTTAGAAGTATATTGGTATATCTAGAATGTAATTTATATTATAAAAGATTTAATATATGATTTGAAGTTGGTAGATATTTTGAGGAAGATTTATTAGATTATGTTATGATTAAGCTAATTTAGAAGAATGGTTTTAACAACATCTTTTGGTTTTAAAAGGTGCACAAGGTTTGAAGTTGAAATCATATTCGATTGTATATAATATTAAATTGTTAAGGAGCTATTTTTTTTTAAAATAGTTAATTTAAGATATTAGTTGAAGCTATTTGAGAACGTGAGATAGTCCTAATGAACACATGAATTAAATTAATGAACCTAGGACAATCACAATGAACATATGATAGTCCCAATGAGCCTCAAATGATCCTAATGAATGTAGGGCAGTCTTAATGAACCTAAGAAAGTCCTAATGAGCCTAAGAAAGCAATAATGAACTTGGGACAATCCTAATGAACCTAGGATAGTCCTAATGAACCTACGATAGTGTAAACAAGCCTAGTATAGTGTAAGAAAAAAACACTACAAAAAAGACCTCAAATGCGTTGAATGAATTTCCCAATAACGCACTCGTGTTTATCTTTTTTTGGTCATTTGGCTACCTTTTTTTACAACATCTTGGTGTATACGCCCCTAAGAAGACCTTTTCCTCAAAACTTTCTTGGATCATGAACTCCTCATGTGCACCAAACATTTAAGTTGCCACTTGGAAGCTTCTAATGCACACAATCCTTTCAATCAATCTACTCCATTGATCTCTCAAAACAATCTTAGTATTTAATCCTCTATCCTTCATTTCTTATTCAACTTTGTAAGAGAATTTGTGTATGGATTGATATCTTAAATTTTATAAAAAGATTATATATGAAAACAAATGATTGCGGAGTTTTATAATAAATGATTTATAGGAAATAATATTTTTTGAAGACCTTTTGTAAATTATAATCTTGTGTAGATTTGATTATGGGAGAAATTTAATGGTGAAATATGCTTAACTCTTCAAAAGTTTTGATGTTTTGTCTTTACATGACAACCACTTAGAATATAATATGTTTTAAGTATGTCATTTATAGTCATGGGAGATTAGTTTTTTTTTAAGATTGTTTGAAGACTAATCAATGTAATATGAATTGATGACAATTATCTCAAAACTATGTAATTGAATTCTAATAAATTATCATGCGTACACTAAAACACTAGAAATATGGAGCATCCAAACACACACGTGCATTTTTCAAAATAACTTTAAGTTAAAGTTAACAAAATATTATGTTGTCTTAGTAATATTGTTTCCATGCTATATATTCTTACACTAGAAGGAGGATCATCTTATTTCTCACTTCTTTATTGATCTTATGTATGAAATATTTTATATTGATTTTAATAGTTGATGCATTTTACAAGAAATGAATTTATTAAATTGAATATATAATAGATTTATGATGTTTCATTGAAAGTTTTTATTAAGTTTTGTGCGCAAATTTTATATTTCAAGATTCAATAGTATGTACATGTATATTTTTTTAAGTTCAATATTATATTATATATTTCATGTGTATCTCATTCAACAACATAGAAATGTTACTATTTATAAATGTTTTTTTTTAATTTAGTAAAATAGATTCTTCTTTGACATAGAGTTGTATATAATTCATGTATATCTTTATATATGCAGGAGTTCTTTGCTATCATGGATGTTTTTGACATAGATGAACTATTAGGTGAAAATCCCCCACCACAACCCCCTCCTCCTCCTCCTCCACCACCACCACCACCACCACCACCACAACCCCCTAGATTGGATGAAATTCGTTTAAGAGAACGAATTAATGAAAACCTACAAGTGATTGAACAAAACATTGCTGCTATCCAAAATGAGCAAGTCACGCCACCCCATCTTGTAGAGTTTGCAAAATCAATGCAAACTGTTGTCGAGTCAGTTAGATCTGTTGATTCTCAATTAGATCAATTTCATAGACGACGACAAGAGTTGCATGATTTTTATGCCGATGGTTTAACTTATAGACAAATCACAGATTTGAAAATAACCAAAGCTCATTTATGTCCATATTTTACCAACCCAAAAACAAGAGAACCAATGCAACCTAACCAGAAAAGAATTTCAATTAGGTGTTGTGTGCATCCAGATATGGCTAGATACTTTTGGGATAGATGGTGGATGGTTTTTGATTATCCACCACATCGTAATTATGAGGTCCCTTTTTATTTTTTGAAGAAATTATACTGTGAGTTTGTAATGAACCAAAAACCAAATTATTTTGATATTAAGTCATTCCAGGGTGTTGGTCGTGGAATGCCATAGCATAGATTAGGGGCACAGAGTAATAATCCCCTACCGGATCCACCCATAGTTCCACTTGTTGCTCCATCGATTCCTGCAGATGTCCAAAATACATCATTCATTTCGACATTAGATGCTTTGACTTCCCTCACAGGTAACCTGAGTGAGCAAGCTGCTCACATGGCATCTGCTCCTCGATGGATGCCACATATGTGTTCGAGTTGTCATGAGACGTGTGTAGGTCCTACTACTGCTGCAGGATCTACTTCAGTTCCAGATGAGCATGATGCAGCAGATGATAGTATGATGACATCTTATATGGATTTTCTTTGCTCGGATGTTCATCTTGACTAGGTATAGATATATATACATGTACATGTCAATCTTTTTATGTACTTCATTAAATATAGGTATAAATTAAGTGCATCTCTTTTTTTATACAATCTAATACTTCATTAAATAAATTTTGTTTATGTAGATAAGGACTACGCCTAATATTAGAGTCAATATTGCATCTACTGGAAGACAACTCGGCACACCTTATGGGGTATAGTATAAATTTCTATCTAGACATTGTACTATATCTTTTTAAGTTAATATGCTATCGTCGTATATTATATAAATTTTCATGTTGATACATTGAATGCTTCTTTCTCCAGGATTTAGGTCATGAGGGACCCTCTACATCACATCGAGAAGAGGGTCTGACTATTGTGACACCATCTATGGTATGTATCTTATAATTCTTAACTTAAATATGAACTCTTACAATATTGTAACTTAACTTGAAATTATTTAGTACGCATATATATGTTCACTAAATATGATTTCATTAAATGCATGTATGCAGGTGGACACTACCATTAGGATAGGTTATCCTCATAATTTTGATCAGAGCCAATTTGAACGCACATCGACATCCTTTGAGGTATTAATATGTAATACTTAATTTGATCTTATTTTGACTCTTAATTTAAGATTTAATTGGACACTTTGAATTTGACCTTGTACAAGAGTTAGCTAGCACTGCATTTGGTGTTGATACTACACAAGATACTGCTAGAGGAGATACTGCTAGAGGGTTTGATGAGCATATGGTAAGTTTGTAACTTAATTTATGAATTCTACTATATTTGATAAATGATTCTTTTAATAGTTAATTTCAAGTAATATTTTAATATTATTTTTTTATTGTACAGCATGAGACAGGTGGATCTGGACCACGTCCCGGGGACAAGAGAGATACTGCTACAGGATCTGATGAGAATATGGTAAGTTTGTAACTTAATTTACGAATTCTACTATATTTGATAAATGATTCTTTTAATAGTTAATTTCAAGTAATATTTTAATATTATTTTTTTATTGTACAGCATGAGACAGGTGGATCTGGACCACGTCCTGGGGACAAGAGACCACGAGATGTTATTGATGATAGCACTTAGATTTTACTATTTATTTGGCTTTGATATGTACTTTTTTATGGACTTTACACATTTGTTTACACGTGCACATACTTTATATATATGGATAGTTGCATAATAGGATTAGATCATATATATTTTGTGCACATTAGATATTATGTGGAGTGAACATCATGTTACCATCTAGACATATATATGGATTAGATATTATATGGATTATGTGGACTTGAAATTTTACTGTTTATTTGGCTCTGATATGTACTATTTTACGGGCTTTACATATTTGTTTACACGTGCACACACATACTTTATATATATGGATTGTTTCATAATAGGATTAGATCATATATATTATGTGCATACTTTATGTGTATTGTGCGCATTAGATATTATGTGGACTTGAAATTATGTGCACATTAGATCATATATATTGACTTGAAATTATGTGGACTTGAAATTTTGCGCATACTTTATATATTATGTGGACTTGAAATTTTATTTATGGAAGTTGTGCTTAAACAACTTTATAGGCATTATGTGGACTTGTAATTTTATTTTTGGAATTTCATTTAAATAGTTCTTGTGATTAGATAAACTACATGTGCATACATCATGAACTAAGTATTGAAACATATCTTATAATTATAACATATTCTAAATCAAAAAGTATCATTTAACAAATATAATGAATAGAACTTGATTAAAACATAATTATCTCATTCATAAATTTGACCAGTAGTCTCTCATTTATGTATATTGTACACAAAATGTAATCAAGAAGACATATCTAAAATAAAATAAACAGTCTATTTAAATAACTTTGTTTTCATTGATGCCTTCTACTTGTGGTAGACCTGAAACAAAATTTTACTAGATTTATTCCGTTATACCATCTGCATCCTCTCTCTTTTGCAAAGCATCTATAATTGTCTCGTGCTCTTCCATAGAGAGAGTCCATAATTGTTTATTAGCAGGCCTGCCACGATATCTATCCAATTTTATATTAGTTGCTACTACCAAATGTGAGTAATGTATAATCTTTTTCTCTAATTCATAATCTTCAAATGCGGGCAATCCATTCTTTCTTGTTAGATATTTGCGTAGCCAAGTGCCAACAACAACCATAGATCCTGTTGGATAGTCATAACCATCATCATCTACTCGAGGAGTAGTTAGCTTATGTTTTGGCTCTACACATCGAGCCAACCAATACTCTGTCCCCTCTTCATTGTCCTCTGGTGCAACAATAGCATAGACATGTCCTGTGCACAAAACAATTTTATTTTAATATTTAATGAGAAATAAAAACAAAAATATACACTGTAAGATTTCATAAATTTATGTACTATTTAATAAATCAAAACAAATTTCAAAAATAATTTTACCTTGTTGTATAAGATCTGAAATGCGATCATAGTCATTTGATGCAAACATTTGATCCATATCTTCATCAGTTCTTTCATGCGGATCATTTGCATCTATGGGTGTCAATGATCTTTGTTGCCATTCTTCAACCCATTCTTTATTCTCACAAAATTCCCAATCTCCGGAAACACAAAACTGACAAAAGCAAGCAAGTTGCCTTGTGAATATAGTCCATGTGTTTGAATTAGAACTCTTAAACGAATGCCATTTAGCTGATCCAATGATGGTATTACAATCATGCCGAATAGGAATACTATCTTCCTCTATCAACCAGAAGAAACGTCGAATTGCAGAGTTTTCAGTTGATCCTTTTGACAACTTTGAATTGCACCAATCTACAACTGCACGAGCATCTCTGAATTTCACTGCATCCTCGAATTTCAATTGTTCTCTAGCAAGAGCTCTTTTTATACAGGCACCGGCTCCATCGTGTTCCCCCTTACCATGTCCCGCTTCAAAAAAACTCCATAAATGTTGGACATTGGTTATCTTGTGAACTTTGCATAGCCAATAAAACATTCTTGCATTTTTGAATTGTCCAGTGCAGTTATCTGACCATATCATATGTTGTTTCATGTCAATTTCTCTTTCCTTAAGATTATCATAAAATACCTCAAAACAATGTTGGACAAACTCTGAAGAGTGTAATCGATTATCACTAACATAGAAATGATACTCCCTCAAAAATTTTCTGTTATCTTCTGTACTGTCATGGTCATGTCTATATATAATGTGCACAAATATGGCCACTTGCATTGAGTTGTAGTATTGTGATTGAGTTTCCTCTTGTGGTTTTAGAGTATAATTTTCTGCAAAATCCACAACTGATACTATTGTTCCAATTGGAAATGTATTCTTGCATATGCGAAACTGTCCATCAAGCCATCGGGCATGTTGGGAATGTTTCACATATTTTGGAACAATATGAGTTTTAAACTCACTAATAAATGCATTCACACTATTCTGTTCTGTAATCAATTCTAAACGTTTCCCCATCTTTCCATCCTTTAGAGGGTATTCTATATTTTTAAATCTCCTAACATCAACCATTTTTTGTCCAAACTCAGATGAAACATGTTCATGCAAACATTCACCTATCGAAGAATAGTTCCCACATAAATTGCAAAGACCATAAATGCATGAACGGGAAAGAAATAATTGTTCATTAGGTGGTTTACAAAATAAACTTCCAATAAAATCTTTTATAGTTTCAGGTGGAACATAAACACCACAATCCTGCACAAGATCATTACCATGCAACATACAACGAATATATCGAAAAACATCATAATAGTAACGAAACTGGACATGAGTTTTACAACAACAAGATATTCTTTGTTTATTGATTTTAACATACCAGGGTTTGCATTTTTCAAATGATCTTTGACTAATTCGTAAATTCATTAAAACAGATTCATCACTAAATTTTTTAAAGAATTTAGTTTGAGTCATGTCAAGAAGATGTTTTGGATGAGGATCACAAATTTTTGATCCCACCCTTAACTTTAAAACATCTCTAACATTTGATGAAACTCTAGTGTTATCATGCCAAAATTTTGTAATTAATTGTTTAGTTTCATCATTTAATTTCATGTCCGACCTTTGAAGTCTACCACTAAAACTCCAACAATGGTTTAGTGGATAATTTCAATTGTGTCTCTTCTTTTGGCTGCTCTTGACAAGGTTATACGATGTAAGTTCAAATAGCCACTTATATCACTTAACATTCTTTTATTAACAATCATTTTGTCAACTATAGCAGTCGTTATAACTCTACGTGCTGCATTCTTATCTTTAGATCGACTTGTTTTTCCTATAGAATCGATGGCACTGGCAACAGTAGATACAACTTGCTTATATGATTCATCTTTTCTTTTTGGTTTTGCATAAATACCTATTTTTTTCATGACTTTACGCATTTTTAACATTTTTATTAATTGTAGCATTAATTGACATTGGAATCCTAACTTTTTATTATAGAAAAATTGTTTATATAATCTGTTTGCATGTGTTCTGATTTGTCTCCAAGAAACTAACCCATTAAGATTATCTAGCACATTGCTATCAATAGTAAACAAATTACATTCATTTTCTTTTAGAGATGGTGGTGTAATATTTTCAATTTTTATTTCTTTTCGTATTGGTGTATGAAATTTATATCCAGCTTCATTTAAATCAGCAATTTGATTGGCATCATAGTCATGAGGATTTAAAAACATACCAGGATTCGCATCCACATCAACATTTGCATCAACAGTCATACCCGTGTGTGGTTCTATATTTCTTGCATCCATCATGATGTCTTCAATGGTCTCATCTACAACGGGCACTGAACTAGATGCTTCAAAAGTGTTATTCAATTGCCGTTGTTGTGATCTTCGATCTCTTTGGCGTTTTGCCTCCTTCTCTCTTTGTGCTTGAATTTCGTCCACTGTCATTGTCCTCTTTTTTTTCTTTTGACGTTGCTTAGAACCCATTTTTACAAACTTGTCTTCAAAAAATCGCGTAAAAAATATTAAAAAGTACTGCCAAATGATGTAAAAAATCTTTGTCAGTACGGATTTCAATGATAGTGTAGTAAATCGATGCAATCTGTTTTTTTTTTACAGCAACGGTTATTTTAATAACGGGCCCCCGTTTTGAAAACGGGGGCCCGTTATTTAAATAACGAGGGCCCGTTGTTAAAACGGGGGCCCGTTGTTAAATCCAACGGGCAAAAAATGAAACGGGCCCCAGTTTATAAAATGAGGGCCCGTTATGTAAAATTTGAATTCACAACCCGCCACTTGCCTTGGGATTAGGCCCGGGATAGGCCTGGGATGGCCACACCTGAAACATAAACCTGCAAATTCAAAGCTCCATGAATGAAAGCACAAACATGATGAAATGAAATAGTTTACATGCCTCTAATCAAAGAATTTTTATACGGAATTGAAACCCATTTCAGATTATACTGTCTAGATTCTAAATATGTAAATTAATTTAAAAATTGATTATTTTAACTATTTTTCATTTAATTTATACTAAATCAGGGTCATAAATTTGAAATATTAACTAATTTTCTTAATTTAATAACTTATTTATTTTAATGAATTTTGAAAAAAAATTATATGTCATCAATCTACACAAAATTATTTTCAATTTAAAAAAAAAAAAATTCAAAAAATACTAAGTTTACGTCAAATTATGTGGGTCGTACACGTCAAATTTTTAAAAAGATAATTACGGTCATTAAAAAATTAATTAAAAAAAAAATATTTGAAAAAAAAATACAGAAAAATATGCTCATCAATCTTCAGTGTGTTACAAACCATTTCCCAAAACGGTTTGAGAAAATAATTTTAATTGTGTCAAAAAGTGTGGGTCGTACACATGCATGGTATGGTCCTGAAACAGGCATTTTTAAAACATAGTTTTTAGAACTTCATTCAAAAAGTTATTTTTTATTATGTGGGTATTAAAACAAATTACATATTTGAAAAGTACACTCAGAGAGCTATCTTTTATATTACTGACTTTTTTCAAGATTCAATCTCTAAGTGTTTCAAAATTTAAGCTCAAGTGAGACAAAATCTGAAAAACAGGGAAAACACTTCCACTTTTTGGCCAAAAAGTGGACTCATCTTCTTGCACTGACCCCAACATTAGTGTCAACCAAATCAATCACATAAAAATCATTAGTAACAATGTAATTGCCAAGTGTAATATTTAATTTAGGAATTTTATGAGTACTAGATAAATTAGTTCCACTTGCTACTCTAACATCAAATCCCTCATGTTTTTCAGTCTGTAAACCACGTCTTTCTACAAGTGTTGCATCTATAAAATTATGATTAGAACCACTATCAAGCATAACAATTACATGTTGTCCATTCAAAACTCCTCTAGCTCTAAAAATATTATAATGTGGAGTTCCTGTCATGGATGCTATTATTCCTTCTCCTTGTTTAGTACTTGTTTTTTACTCTAGAATCTATGATGCTCATTCTATGTTAGGATCAACATTCTCTTCATCCTCACTGTCAGAGATAACCTCAATATAATTAATTTCTCCCTTCCCTAAACATCTATGTCTAGGCTTCCATGCTTCCCTACAACTGAAACATAGTTTTTTCCTTCTGAGCTCTTCCCTTTCCTCCTTATCTAACCTGTTTTTAGGGAAATTATCTTTGTTGAAAGGTTGTTTGTCTTTTTCTGGTATAGGAGGTGGTCCTTTATTAAAAAAATTTCCTTTTGAAGATGGTTCTAATTCTCTTTCTCTTTTGATAGCTGTTTGTAAAGTAAGGGGGTTTAAAGACTTAACCCAACCTTTGAGGGAATCAGACAATCCATCTATAAATATCACAATCTTGTGTCTTTCTAAAATTTCAGTAACTAAGACTGCCAATTTTTCAAATTCAGAAATATATTGCTCAACAGTTCCAGTTTGCTTAAGCTGAGTCAAATCCTTAAGATGTAATTCAGGATCTTTAGAATCAAACCTATCAATAAGTTTCTCAGTGAACTCAACATAAGTACCTATCAAATTATGACCCAAGGTTATTTGCCCATGATGCCACCATTCATGTGCTACACCGTCGAGATGTAATGCAACATATTTAATTGCCTCCTCTTCCAGCATAGGGTTTAATTGGAAGTATGTGTCTAATTTTTGCACCCAATCCCGAGCAGTTGTTTTACCTGTCCCATCAAAATAAGGAATGGACATTTTTCCAATTTTCCTTTACAATTCACTATTGTTTCCCCGTTGTCCTCTTGGCCTATGTTTCATTCTGACATCTAAATATTCTCTAAATGCCATTGTTGATCTGAATTTTTCTCCAAAACCTAACCAATCCTGATGTATTTCTTCATGTGTTTCTCTTATTATAGGTTCATTTTTAGGCGGCTGGTTTCTAGCAATAAATGTAGGCATAAATGGTCTAGTTGTTCCTGTTCTTTCTGGCTGATTATTGACTAACTGTTCATCTCTACCTCCATTGTTTCCCCCATTATTTTGATGTTGATTATTCTATCTTCCATTATTTTGGTGCTGATTTATATTATTAGCCATAAATTGGGTCATCAAGTTGGTCATTCTGTTAACATTATCTTGCATATCTTGCTGACTTCTGATTAATGCAACCAACAGGTCCCTATTGTTATCCGGGTCTCCCATGTTGGTTTCAAAAATAAATTTCTCGTCAGTTTCGGTGTGGCTATCCTCAATTTCAAACGGAATAGATGAACTACTCTGAGTTAAAGGTGAGTTTTGAAATATGTTTTGACGGGCCCTAGTACTTCGGAAATTATAATTTCCTTGGTGCATACTCAACTATGCATTAAGTTTTCATGAAGTTTTAACACCCTATAGGCTGTCAGGATTCAAAAGCTCTAATACCACTGTAAAATTCCTTAATTATCTATTGGATATATGTCCAATTCATCAATAATATATTTTCAACATAGCCAGTGAGTTGTTGGCAGAATAATGAACAAGTTCAAACAATGATCTTTTTTCATAAACACAATCTTAGTTTCCATACCATTGGCTGGTATTTCATTCATCGATAAAACAAACATTCATTATTCAAGAGGAATACATAATAGTGCACCTGGTAGCCATAGCATAACTGTAGATTCCCTTCACGTGTTGTTGGTTATCAGATGATATTCAGGAATTCACCGTAAGCATAACAGGAAGCGGTTCTCCTTAGTTATAAAATTTCTGCTCCAGTCCACAGACCTTATGTCTGTGTGTTGAATGATACTTTCAGGCGTAGATTCCACTTCCGATACACTACACCATTGTTACTTCCGCTACTCCATGATATTGATTCCTTCGTGACTGCAGGGACACCAGATTTGTACCCGATATCGGGTCTCTGGACGATGGCACTCCTGGTGGCCAACTCCGCTACACCATGGGCAGGGATACTTGCGTTATACCACCATTTACATCACTTCTGTCACTCCACTGGGCCTTCGTGAATGCAGACGGGAAGACACCAGACGTCGAGCCTCTGTCTCACGTGAACGAACAAGAGTTCTTATTAAACTACACTTGATATCGGGTTCTCTGACACGATAGGAAGAATAAGATTAATGTGCCTTTCCGCTAGGTTTCGGGTAGTCTCTGTGAGGAATGAAAAATGGCGTGCCTTCCTGACAATCTTCAGATAGACCTTTTAGTTGGTGCGTATGAAAACTCTTAGTCACGATATTGACCAATACTCACGCTATAAATCACCCCGTGGTTATTGCTTCCAATAGACCAATTAAAGCTGGCGAAAGGAATTCATTTCTATGCTTGATATCTCACAGATTATCAAACTTCTCTTCAGACATTGCTTGTATAAAATCCTATTTTTCCTCCATCTCGGGTGCCCATCGTTTTATTAACATCAGTTGGTTAAAAATCCCGTAATAGTTAAGACTATTTACGGTTAAACAAAAATACATGTAATTAAAAGATATGTCTTGTAAATATTAATTATTTATATAAATGAATGGGGAGGTTTATATAAAATAATTAATATTTTAATACATTCGTCAATTACTTATTAGGGGACATGACAGGTGGAGCACAACCGTTTAAAGGGAAAGGGAGGGAGTGGTGGCCATTGATTTATATTTTGCAATTCTTCTATCACTTAGAATGCTATCCCATGGGATGCAACCATAAAGTCAAAGTTTTGTGTATGTTGATTGAATTTTAAAGCACACCAAACCTTTGATCCACATTAGGCGAATAGCTCTAGCTATAGTCAATGCTCGAGTGAAGGAATGGAGCCCTCCCCTCTATTTGGTTAGTATTTTCAATCAAAATAGAAATATATATAGCTGGAGATTGTGTAGCAGGTGTGGGGAGGACAAATATTAGTCCAACCAAAGAAGGGAAAGTTTGGGGTATGATATATGTTTGTCATCTCAAATGGAAATGAAAATGGATCTTTTTATAGTCTAGGATACCGATCGATTTGATTTTAGGTCTACAGATGGCATATAACACATGAGACTATGACATGGAACTATCTCATAGTCCATGCAGGAGGCACTTAATTGTGCTACAAACAAGGCGTACATACTCTACCCCTACAAGATTTGCACTTGTGAGAAAGGCTTTGTGCTAAAACCAATGGAATAATTTGTGCTAGAGCAAGGCTTTTTGGAGGTGGGGATCAAGATTGCTTTTTATGATAACATCCCACTCCTCTAACTTGTTACTCAATCATGTATGACAGTTTCACCAAGTGACCGTATCTAGTTAGCAGGGCGCGACTATAAAGAGGTGTAGGCCGATGCACTACTATTCTAGTTGCCTTGCCACACTCAAGGATGCCACAAATGAGATTGAATGGTCCACATTCATTTAGGAGATCTATAAGGAAACTGTAAACATGCAAAAACTCCTGATATATAAAGAACATGTAGATGATATGAAGACATAGTTCACCATGCAAATATCCTCCATTGCAATTTGAAGTCATGCAACGCACATACATTCTAATAGGCGATCTAAATAATGAGAGAGGATCTAGTAGTTGAGCACCCTAATTTAATGTATCTCAAAATACATGAAAATTTGAATCAGGCTCAATTTTTTATAGTAACTTACTTGACAAGTAAGATTTTAGATCCACATCATCAAATATGATGCTATATCAACATGCTTTTTGTTAAGGTGTTGAAAAAGCCACCCCACCCCAAAAAAGAAAAGAAATGATTTGTAGTTTTCTATATTTGAAGAATACATTTAATTCAATTATGAGTAGTCATGTTCAACACTAACAACTTTAAAGTCACATCTAGCGCTATATTATTTAAAATATTGGACATTAAATTAACAAATTATTGAAAATGGTAGAGCGTAAGGATGCTTCTATAGTTTAAACTATTACTGCAAATAAAATAACATATGAATAATATTATCGAATTCTTTAGATGATCTAATAATACATAGACTTGTCTTTATAAAGCCATTATATATAAAACTAATGTAATATCCAACATTCCCCCTTTATTACATCACTCCAAACAAAGGGTGGAATAGTGCAAGAGTTAATAACAACAATCCTTTTGGAGACTTTGATAAATATTCCATTATTCACAAGCATACTATTCATATGAATCAAGACAAACACTATTATCCACAAGAAAATACACTATCCAATTGCAAATCAATGCTCACTCAATTATTCACAATAACATAACCACAACCAATTGTGAATTGAGACTAACTCAATCATCCACAATAATACACTTGCTAAACTATGGATCAAGACAAACTCATTTATCCATAGGCACCACTCATCACATTGCGAATCGAGACATACTCTATTATCTGGAAACCAAAGTATAATTTTCATACCCCACTTGCTCTATGAAGGGATTTAAGATCTAAAAATGCTTCTCATGTAGTGAATCACTCTTGAGTGAAAAGCTAGATTGGGATAATAGATCTCCTCCTACCTCCATTACTTCCAACCTTCAATTTGATTCCATTACACTCTATCCACTTGATCTCACATGTGAACCTTTGAAAGCAATGCCAAATATATCACTAACAGTCTTGAGTATACAAGCATTGTGTGAAGTAACTATGTAATATGTGGCCATTTGCAAAACTACTGTTTCAATCGATAATACACTCTACAAATATTTCCTATGAAAATTTAGACTCCTTCAATCTTTAACAAACTACATGCAATAAAAAGTAATCTCTAATTCCCCTCATATCTCCCATTACAAAAAATAAACTCCACATTTTTACGATGCTAAATAATCCAAGAGGTTCAAATCAACACCTCTAAATTTCAAATAATAACTTTAAGCTTAAACTCATATCTTTAGACACTTTCTTTTAAAGTGATTTTGAGAAATAAATAAAACCTAAAAATATAAATCTTCAATCATAAATCGGAAATCTCTACTGACCAAACAACCTCATACCATTGGTAGTGGCATCCAATAATTACACAAACCCATCTTGCATGCCATTCAAGTCTTGACCATGGAACCACCTATTTGTTGATTGATATAATCCTTTTCAAAATTTATTTGATAATTTATCTGCGTTCTTACTAGGATCAAATGTATACCAAGAAATCACTCCTTTTACAACAAAGAGTTGTTAGGTGTAGTATGAGACTCCTTCCAAATCGCAACAAACTTATCTTCAACCATATAGAGGATCTTTCAACTGCTCTGATATCATATTGAAGATAGTAGAGCATAAAGATATTCTATAGAGTAAATCATCATTGCAACTAAAATAATAGAATAATAATACTATTGAATACTTCTGATGATCTTACAATATATATAGCATTGGTTTTATAAGGTCATTGTTTAATAATCTATAAACTAAATTAAATAAAACTAATGTAATATCCAACATACTTGTTCAATTATTGGATCCTCTTCTTTAGGTAGGATAATCTAATTCAAAAATTATTTTTGACATTTTAAGCAGAGGTAATGAGTTTTTCCACTTTAATTTTAGCTTTATGTGTTTTATTTTTTATTAATAAAAGTAGTAAACTAGGGTGTTGACCCTTTACAAACAAACGTTTCAAAGGTAAAGAAACACAAGCCGAAAAAAGCCACTTACAACTTTATACAGGCCATTAAAAGGCCACTTACATCACTACCCAAACCATAAACAAACCACACACAAGCTACAAAAAATCCACATCAAGGGTGAGTAGGATTCATTCCCACAGTTAGGGGAAGAGTTTGGGAAGAGGAGGAAGAATGACCTTTCCTCCATTAGTTAACAACAACCCAAACAATACTGTCATCAGGAACACCAATACAAAGGGAAGCATGAGGGGAGACCCCCACAAATATATTAGCATGTAGTAGTACCCCTCTATGCTTTGCTTCAAATACTTATCACTTTGAGTTGTTAGCCTATGTTTGACTCATTATGTGAGGTTTATTTCGTTGGTGTGTGTGTGTGGATGACATTCATGTGATCCATGTTATTGGACTATTTTATGATGCTTATTTGTTTCAAGACATGATTACTGCTATACTTTATTTGAGATGGATATATTGATGTTAGTGATGGTATATGTTGGGATGTCAAAATTTTGCTTAAATAATAGGTGTCATTCTTGGTTTAAGGATTAAAAGAAAAAGGTCATGTTTACTAGGCAACGTCTACCCAACCCTTAGGATGCACTAGCATGCACGCATGTAGTTAGATATATATGTAACATGTAATGCATGGGTAACATGTATTGTATGCATAGGATGTGGTAGATGTTGCCATGCAGTTATATGTATGTATAACATTTAATGTATGTATAACATGTAATGTATGGATAAGATGCCAGTGCATCCTAAGGGCTGGGTAGACGGTGCCTGTTTACTATCGTTAAACACTAAACCCTAAAACCTGTGTTCAAAGCCTTTCTTTTGCCCCATTATATTTTTGTGTTGGTCCCTTGTTGGCAGTTGTCGGTTATTTAAGTCACAACTTATGTGCTTTAAAATGTTGTCATGATCGGCCCCGTGTGATAGCCTTTTCAATCACTTCAACCTTTTCCTTCGTGGTAATGGTCTTGCAAGTCCCCTTGGATTGACGGTTCAGATTCATGTGCTATTGCACGATTAGATGGAGATTCTCACCAATGCTAAGTCCGCAACCTTGTGTTGCATATGCCCACTTGAGACAGGTAATCTCATGTGGACCAATTGGATTCCACCAGATAGTTCAAGCTTTTACATAGTGGACCAGACGATCCCATGAGTCCGTGTAAGCCATTCGGATAAAAGGTGTTTGCATCAAGCAAGATCAACCACTAGGAATGATTGCATCATTGTGCAACTAATGGAAGTTACTTGTAAAGGTTAAGTTTGCAGATCCAAATCCTAATAAGTGATGGAGTTTAATGTGAGGAAACAATGAACAAGATCTATGGTCACGATTGCTGCATTGTTGCACAACTCAGTAAAGGTGATCGGTTGTGATAAGTTTGTAGGTGCGTAAAGGGAAATCACATGTTGACATGTTCTTTCCTCATTGGTCACTGCCTGAAAGGGGGAAATAGCTATTGCTATTTTAACGTTTAAATATGAAAAACAATGAGTAGTTCAAGGCCAACCAAACAATTATGTGCCTACAATTAATGACGCAAATCCAATGTGTTAAGCTAGGTTCTTGATCAAATTGTTCCACTTTTATTCTGCTAAGAATTATTTAATACTTTCTTGTGCCCCGTGTTATCTCTGTAATGTGAATTCTTGTACACTAGAGTTTTACTCTAGGTTTTGTTGGTAGGAAATCTTATCTACTCTGAGTGCTCATCCTATCTGCTATGCTTTAAATTTTACTTCTTTTCAGAACGATTGTGTATGGTTGAGCATCCTTAAAGGTCTTCTTTGCAATCTAAAATTTGAAACCCTAGTAATAGTCAATTGATTCTCATTTGTTAAAACCCTAGAATTGGAAATGGTTGAATCATCTAGCCAGGGTAAGAGGAAGTTCTCAAATGACATCATCTCTCAGCTTTATGGATCAACTGACACTCAAAAGAGGGCCAATGCTAGTGCTAGACTGGATGAATTTCTTATCGACTATACAACTATGTGCAGGGACCCTATAATGCAACCCTGGGGTTTTAGCCTCTAGAGGAGGTGCTACAACAAAAAGAAGGAATGAGTTCTGATGTGTAATATTTGGAATTTGAATCTAGGAAGACTAGTTGTTCCTAATGTCTTTGTAAACATTGACCTTGTCACAACAATTGCCAACAATTATAGACAAGGTGTAAGAGAAATTGTGGCCAAGGATGGAGGAAGGTTGGTAGCTATAACTAAGAAAACAATTGAAGAGGTTTTCATGTTAAATGAGAATACAAACTATCCTTTGAGTGAAGATGAATTGGACAAAGAATATAAGTCACATGAATGGCTTTATAGAAGTAGAATTTTGGCCTTCAGGCCCACACATTTGTCAAGGGAAGAAAATGCCCTTACCCCAAGGGATCGGGAACCATACAATATTGACTTATTTGTCAAATATTTTAAGGACACATATCATTCCTTATGTCAAGTCTTTGGTGTTGATGCTCAACCCTTCATCCCCAATTGGATGTTGGTCCTATGTATGGACATCCAAAACAGGGATCATAATAGGCCCTTCGACTATGAAAACCCGTTGACAGAGAAGTTACACAAGGCACTCTATGATTTCAAGACATGACCTTCTTTGCACTTTAGGTAGTATTCAATCCTTGTGCATATTTTGTTGTATAAGGGTCTTAAAGTTTGGCATCCAGACTTGAGAGTAGGGCCAGTGGTTAAAGGTGAGGCTATCCCTATCCAAGAGTGGACATTTATGTGGGATATACATTCGAGGAAAACTAATTACATTATGTTTGAGAATCATTTTGTTAGAAAGCTGATCAGTATTCTTCAAAGGGATGTACCATGGGGTTGAGTAAAAGAGAAAGGAATTTTTGAGACATAAGGACCTTAAGCCTAAATTGGGGTCTAACCTTAATTGGTGGTCATGGTTCTATTTTAAGGACCATACCATTGTAAGAGTTTTTGACAGCCTTGTAAATCCAAGGCTTCTCCCTATAACAATACTTGATAAGGTTGCCTTTTTGGAGATAATGTACCAGTTGTCTGAGGCAGAAAAGTCCCTTGTTGGGGGAGTCCACAAGAGAGGATCATTCCTTCCTTCTTAGGTGAGGGAATAAATGTATCATTTTACTAATAGGAGGGCCTATGACCTCCTAAATAGCATGTTGAATAAATACAATCTTCCTTAGGCTAAGGTATAGGTTTTGTGATTCAGAGTGGTTTGCACAAGGCCTAATAAAGGCTAATACTCCTAAGCATGAGTGGCATCAGGAAGAAGACCTCATTATAAATGCTTTAGAATATAACAAGGTTCTTAAGCAAAAGGAGAGGTGGTGCAAGATACAATATTAAGAGAATTTGAAGAGAAGGGCTAATAGTTCTTATGCCCCTTCATTGGATGAGATTGTGATACCTAAGGTAAAAATGAAGGAAATTTTAGTGCTTATATTGATGTTGATTGGATGCCATTACCCCATCAAGGACCAAGAGATATGGAGCTAGGGGTACCACAAGTTGAAGATGAACCTAAATCACCTAAGTCCATTGGTTCTCTCATTGGCTCTCTACCACATGGCCCTCCATCATCATATCGACTTGGATATGAGTTATCATCAACTGCTCCCCCTTCTACTAAAATATTACAATCCTCCTCTCAAGCACCTCTCCCACCACCGAGACTACTTGTTGTAGAAACTTTGAATAAGCCAATGATTGATTCATCCTCCTCAAGTGGTCAGTCCCTTCTAGTCCCAGAAAGTCCTAGGGTGGTAACACCCCTACATATCTTGTCTTCTGATAGGGACATACCCTTTGAATCATATGAGGGCTTTGATTTCCATGTTGAACCACCTATGATCCCTCACGGATTTGATACAAGTATTGGTGTAAGGATAGAGGGTCTTTCTCAAGAACGAGCTCTTGATGCTTTCAGGTTGGGAAGAGATATTACTAAAGATATAAGGATTATTGCCTATGAATAATTTGTAAGTGATAACAATTTCATCCACACAAGGGAATTCCAATAGTTCATGCTTAGAAATATTGCAAAAGAAATACAAAGAAGGAAGGCAATACAACTTGACCACCTTGATGAAGGGGAGAGGTTGAGAGTAAAAGATGAAATCTTAAAGAATGCAAAGGAGAAGTTGTCAAGCATGACCCCTGAAATAGGGAGAAAAATAGTTAAGAAGAGTGGAATACTACTCTTAGAAGGTTGGGATATCTCTTCTGCTATCACCTTTGACAATTAGAGAAGGAGATGTGATATTGTTTTGGAAAATTTGATTCCTGAGCAAACATAAAAATTACTCTTTGGGACAGTTTTTTGATAATCATTTGGACTTGTTGACTATATGGTGTTTACATCTTGTCACACAAAGGCCATCAATGAACCAAGAACTAGACAAACTTTGTGGAGGTCTACTTATCAAGAGGGTGGCAAACACATCAACCACTAAGGCAACTGATATGACTATGAATGTTGTTTGGTTTGCTCACAAGGTAGCATTGAAGATAGATGAGGAGCTCAAGTTCTTAAGGGATAGAGTGAAGTAAGTTGAGGAACAACTATACTTAGGATGAACCCATCAACCTCCAACCCTACAATAGTATTCTTTGAATAGAACATGGGATTGAGGAATGATCTAGCCCATGCTAGAATTGAAATCTCAAGAATGAGAAGTGAAATAGATCAACTAAGATTTGATGCAACAAAGACAAAAAAGAATATTGTCATTGAGATGATAGAAGCTTTATTGGAATCAAAGTTTGACGCTATTATGGATCATGTTGATGCTGGCTAGGATGAGAACAGGGAGTTATTTGGATTTTATCAAATTCATCTCAAGTGGCAAAAAATTGTATCTTGTTCTATCTCATTGTTACAGAAGATGGTCACATCACTTGAGGTGACTTTTGTTAGACCTTTACCGCAGTATCTACATGAGTTAATATTTGGCATTAGGTCAAAGTTAAATGTACTAATTCAGATCTTCATCACTCATCGGGTGTACACAAAAAGAATTAAGTCATAACTATTTGGTTTTTAGTGTTTGGTGACTTGCCATATGCCTACTCTATTTGATAGAGAGAACAGGGATCCAAAAGGAAAAATAGTCCTAAGGCCAAAGTCAGAATGGAAGTAAGAAATTAAGACAATTTTGGAGCCAATGATGGTAGACATATTTGCTGATGAAACATAGACCATGAAGAAGTTGAGAACCTACTTGGATGTATTATCAAAGTTTGATAATGGAATAACAAGAATAGAGGTTGCAAGGACAATCATTGATGATGAAGACTATCAAAAACACATCATGCTAATCCAACAAATCAAAGAAAACGGACTAGGAGTTTTCTAATTCTCATCTTCTCTCTTTTAAATTTTTGAGTTTTTGAATCAAGAATTAACTGTTGTTTCTTGCCCTTTTTTATTCTTTATGTTTCTCTTGCTCCTTCGGTAGATTTGGATGAAAAGAAGATTTGATTTTGTTAGGTGGTTAGTTTATGGTCATACAAAGAGAATTTTGGTATAAAGATTTGTTTACTTAATGTATATCTTTTAAAAAGATGCAGTAAGCTGCTCTCTGTCATGGTGAATTTAATAGGTCTGCAGGGTTATCAAATCTTCCAGCTTGATAAGTAAACGTGCATGAAAAAAGGACTCCAAATCATCTACACAAACTACCACCTACAGGGAGAAAAATGAATGTTTGCCTTTGTCAGGACATCTAAAAAGGTTTTGTCCTTTTTTGTGTTAGGCGGTCACCTATTTTCGTAAAATATTGTAAAAGGCATGAACCTTGTTGCATCCTTATTCATATAAAAGGATAATCAAGGTCTTATTTTTTCTCTCTTGAAAAATATGTTTTTAGAGTCTTTCGAGTCTCATAAATCTTCAGAGAATTTCACCAAGGTGAATTTGCATACCTTGTCCATAGGTTTGTAATTCAGTAACTTGTTTAGTTCTTATGTCCTGTTTCATTTTTCTTTATGAATACAATTGACTAATGTGTTGGCACAATTTTTGAATTTAAAAAAAATTGACAACCCCTACAAATTTTTACTCAAAATTCATAGTTTTTTTCTCTAAGGCATGTTTTACGAGGTTTAAAACTCATATTTGTTATTGTCAAATCATCGGTGGGTGCATTTGTCATCGTTGTCCAAGTTTTGGTTGATTATTGCTTTCATTTTCCTAGCTTTTTGTGCAATTTTGGGTTTTGAGTTCGTCATTGCAAGTAGGAACTTTTGGATGTCATTGCAAGTAAATGAACTTTACTTGTAATTGGGTTCTAGAAACCTGATTACAAGTCAACTCATTGTTATAAAGTTTGTTTTACTTGCAATCGGGTTTTTAAGGCCTGATTGCAAGTATGTTCTTCTAGTCCATTGCCTTATCTTCATAGTTCAGTTGCACTTGCAATTGGGGTTTTAAGACCCGACTGCAAGCCACCATTATATGAGAATTTTGATGTGATTACTTGCAATTGGGTCTTAAAACTCTAATTGCAAGTTTGTGCCTACCTTGCTGATGCAGGAGCATCTTCAGTTCATGCCAATCTTGCATCAACGAAAAACATTTTCCTTTCTATTTGTAGTTTCAGTTTTCCTTTTTGTGTGTCCCGGGTTTGGATAACCGGATCCTATGGAGTTGGATTCTACTTCAAGACTTGACCATCTTTCTTGTTCCAGACCACATCGCATTTGGATAATTTTCTGCCAAGATATCGCTATCGATTTCCTTGAGAGTTTCTTGTTACAGATTGCTTGGACCTATTTTGGTGATCTATTGGAACACCTTCCAAAGTTTGCGGAGCCTTGGGCGTTGATTCCGATGTTCCTTGGCGTGTGGTCGATCTTTTCCCATGATCTATGTTTCATCCTTCAGATTTTTCGGAGGAATCTCTTGGCAGAGGCTGACCTTGTTTATTTTGCACGTTAGGTCTTGTTCTTCAGGTTTTGATTTGTTTTGGGCTGACTGGATCCTTTGGATCAATATATATAATTGTAATTACGCATTAGAATGTAATAATCAGATAATCAAGTAGCTAGACTGTGCATAGAAGATAGATCTCATGATTCAAGGTCTCGGTTGTGACCTATTCTGTATGATCTACTAGGCATGTGAGTTGGTATGTTGTAACCCGGCTGTTACCAGTTGGATGTAATTAATTTTCATGCAATAAAACAATCTGTTCTACATTGCCTCCATCATATCTTTTATTTTCGTTGTGTTTACTTTTGCTGACCGATCCAAATTGATCTCTTTGAGGTCCCTCCTCACCAGTGACTGCTTCACTTGCTAATATTTGATCACTTGCAATCAAGGTTTTGAGACCTGATTGCAAGCTTGTTTCTCCCACCGCTCGCTTTATTGCAAGTATGCTCACTTGTAATCGGGTCTTGAAGACCTGATTGCAAGCTTATCCTTACCACAAGTTTGCAATCTCCATGCTCACTTGCGATCGGGTCTCCAAGACGTGATTACAAGCTAATACCAATCATGTAAAAAGGCTTACTTGCTTTCAGGTCTCCAAGACCCGATTGCAAGTATAAGTTTCAATATTTTTTTTCCAACATGTATTCTTCCATTTCTCCATTCCAAGTTTGTTGCAATCCACTTGCACTTGCATTTCGCTTCCCAATATCTGAAACTCTCCTTTTGTCTGCACATACTCTCATTCCCACATTTTACCTTTGCAAGATCAATACTTGCAATTAGGTTTCTAAGACCCGATTGCAAGAAGTCTCAATGCATGAAAAGATAGTGAGCAAAAGCCAATGTTGATGGTAGTAGTGATGTAAACTGAAAAGAGTATAATGTCATATGCACAAAGATAACTTCTCCTGAAGAATCAGTATTAACCCAAGCAAGAAGATGAGGTTGGAGTCCATTGGCAAAGGACATAAGAACTATCAAGGATGCAAGTTGATGTTTCTAGACAAATACCTTCACTGATCTTGAATACTTCAAGTGTCAGCATCTTGTAGCAGCATGGAGACCTCATAGACAGAGGATGATGTAAATACAGTCATATCTTGGAAACTTATATTAGTTTCAATTATACATTTGTAATTTCCCTTCAACAAATTTCATGTAATGTCAAAATTGTAATTACAAGTAGTCCCATTACTTGTATTCTTGTAACTTGTAATTACATGTAAACAAATTACAAGTTGAAAGACAATAGGACTGTAATTTGGAATAAATCATAGATTGTTATGGAATAAGTCTTAGTTAGTTAGACTTTTCCCACTTTTTTCTCTTAGCCCCTCTCCTATATATATTGGAGGGTGCTCTATGTAATTTTATCTTTTTAACAAGCAAGAAAACTGTGTAGAAATTTACAACGATAAAGACTTTGTGTTTTATACTTGTAAATTAAATTCTCAAGCAATACAAAGAAGGCATTTGAGTTTTAGACCTTGTGTTGAGGACTTGTTCATATATCTATTGTGTTCTTATGTCACAATGATATACTTGTTTTTATGCATTTGAGATTCTAATGAGTTGTTAAAAGGAGCTTTAGTCTTATTTCTTGTAGACTTTGCGCTGCAAATATTGAAGATTAAGCTAGTGTAGTTAAGTGTTTATAATAGATAGGGGTTACAAGACTTTGTGCTTGTAGTTGATCCTAGCTATTGTAGTTTAGAGATGCATCGTATCAATGAAATTTGAGCTATTATAAATCATACATTGTTGTCATACTAATCATTCTAAAAGGTAGATAGGAGAGTAGACAAGTGAAGACTTTGAGCTTTTCTTCTACATTCCCGTCCCGAGGAAGTGACAAAAGACTTTGTGCTTTCACAGAAACTTTTCTTCCTTTCATATAAGCATCTTTGTAGTTCTTGAAATTTCTTAAATTTTTGTATTTGTTACTCTAGTTGTAGTTTCTTTTTTGAAAAGAGAAAATAATATCATCTTTTTTGAAAAAAGAGAAAAGGGTGTTATCCCATCCAAGTTAGATTTGTGTTTATATATTATAGTTAATTTGTAATAGTGGGAAAAGGGGAGCCTTCCCTTAGAATTAGGAGAGTTTTGAACTCACACGCTGTGGCTGAAACCATACTTTTGCATGCTAGGTGTACAAAAATTTTAACCAACATAATGAAGTCCATGCAATTTTCAGAAGCATATTAGAATCAAACTCAATGATTCTCAAGTTGTCTCCACTATATATGCTCCAAAGTATTATAAAATCAATGGTCAAGGATTCTTTTGATTTTGTCTCTGCACCGTGTTACCGATATGTGTGTGTGATTTTTGCTTCTTCTAAAGTAGAAGTTTGTTTGAATCGATCACAAAGATTTTGTAGAGATCTTATTGGATAGTAGGCATAACTTGTTGAATCATTTCTATATTATGACTAATATTAGGTATTGATCATACAATAGAAGGTTTTTTTGATTATGGATGTTACACTCACTCCATATGTTATATTGTAATAATGGTTCATCTAGCCCAATGGATAGGCATTGATCAAGTTCCCTGTTTATTTTTATTAAGAAAGCAGAAAAACAAGGGTGTTGACCCTTAATACAACAATCCAAAGGCAGGGAAAGGAGAGACAATAAAATAGGGGTGTAATCCCCGAACAAAATAAGGTCGAATAGGCCAATAGAAACACTTGTCAAACCTGCAATGACCCAAAACGCAACTCAAGGAATGGGAGAAACACCCAAGCCATGACAAATAGGGGTTTGGGGAAGGGGGGAAGACTTCCTCTTTTGCCTATGATAAACCACATTCTAGGCAATACTTTTATTGGGACTAACAAAAGAAAAATCAAGTGAGGGGGACCCCGCAAAGGTTCTATCAACAAAGGTAGTAGGCTGCTATTGCTGAACAACATCATGAGTAGATTTGGTAGAAGTAGATCTTAGAGCTGCAAAACAAGAGCAATGGGAGTGAGAGCCTCAGGGACAGAGGAGGCCATAAAAATAGTAGAGAGAGGGTCAATTGAAGCTTCAACAACAGTAAGAGGAACAACTTTATCTTGAGAGGAGACATCATCTTCCTGAGAGGAGCCAAAAAAATTAGCATCAAAAGCATTGACTATTAAGTGATCAACAGTAGCATCTTTCCACCAAGCAGCAACACCTTTGTGATGTGGAAGAGAACAATCCGAAGCTAAATGACCCATTGAGAAGAATTTTTGGCAGCAAAAGGGAAGGCCCTCATAATCAAATGGTTGAGTCCATGGCCTCTCCCCAACCATAAGAATCACATCCCTAGGGAGAGGTGAAGAGATGTCAATATCTATTAAAATGCGGGCAAAGATAGAGTGACCCAAGGAAGACGTGGCATCATCAACCTTTGAAAAATGGCCAATAGAGTTACCAATGGGCTTGAAACAAGAATGCTCCCAAAAGTGAAGGGAAAGATTAGGAAGGCAAACCCAAACTAGATGCACATTAAGTGGTTCAGTAAGAGGATTAAAAGAAGTTGTCGAGAGCTTAATAGAGAGAGAGTGAACTCCCCAAGCCCACAACATACCCAACACCAAGTCACGATCAGAAGAAGAAGCAATGGAAGCAATGAAAAAGCCTTTAGCACAAGGAAAAAGTTTAAAGCTATGAGCAACCAAAGCTTCTAGGAATCACACACCCAATGATGGAGGTCCAAGAAAGAAGGCCCAAACCCAACAAATCTGCACACCAACACACATCGTTTGTAGAAACCAATATTATTCGCATCCTATCCACAAACCACCATCGAGGAGGACTTTGCACAAGAAAGAGGATGAATCCCCTTGGGGGGATGCACAGTAGATCTGGTCACATGAGCAAATTTTTACCTACCAGCAAAAGGAGCGGCCTTAACACCCACAACACCACCACCAACAACAAAGGCAAGTTCCCCATGTTATTAACCTTGTCATGTTTTAAAATAAAAGAAATTACCTTTTGTTTTTGTTTTTCTTTTAAATTTTTAATTTCTATTATTAGAATTAGTTGTTCTCAAGGTATTTCAGAGTGTACTAATCAAGGATAAAGTCGTATCCATTTGAGTCAAATATTTCTTTGATTATCCCAAATATTGAGGACATATTTGTTGCAATACTTAGGAAAAGGAATTAGGATTATAAAGTATTGTTGAAAGGTTCACACACCTTGGTTTAACAAAGCCTAAAGTGTAGAGGATATGACTGGTCCCTTATCCCCACTCACTATCATGTTAGTTGGCCTTTGATCGAAGCCCTTGAAGATTGAAGTTGGCTACTCATAGAGGATACTTGGGTACATCAGTTGGAAACACCAACAATATACTTATGACTTGGATTAGATATTGGTGATTTATTATGATGCTTTATGAGATGTTAATCTACAATCAAATGTTATTATTTGGATTTGATGATTGATTATTGATGATATTAATTCTTATGGATTTCATGTGTATAATAGATCTTTCTTGCATTCTTTGCTTGGTTGTCAAGTGGGAGTTAACTATTTTTAGGGGATTTTTAATTGGTTATTTAATATTTAATTATTATTGTTTAATTCTTTTTTGTGGGGATTTATATTTTTGAAATTAATTTAATATTATTAATTAAATGCTATTTTTATATTTTTGAATTCGGGTTTTTGAGCATATTTTTTGAGTTTTATTTAGTGATAATTGATTTTTAAGTATTATTATTTATCAGAGTTTACTTGACGTGTCTTTTTATAAAGTTTTGGAGAAGAATTATTGTTGTGATTTGTGGAGAATTTTGAAGGAGATTTGTTTGTCCTAGAATTGGAGAAGGGTTTGCAACTTTTCAGTGTTGATTGAAGAGTGTTTTTTGAATTTTCTTGAAGCATGGATTCAATTTATTGAGATTGATTGCTGAAATTTTGTTGCTTATTGGAAAAGGAATCATATTTCAGAAAATCGTCTGCAAACACACACACACACACACTCTCTCTCTCTCCCACACACACATGTTTCCAAGTAGGTTCCTATTTCCCGGTTTTATTTTCAAGTTTGATTTGTAGTTTTTATTACAATGGATTATTAGGGGATTTGGGACTATCAATTTGATTGTATTTACTATTTGAAATCAGTTTTTAATTCATGCTTTGAAAAAATTGTGTTTTGCTAAAATCGAGTGTGGGGATTTACCATTTCAGTTGTTCAGTTTTTCTTTGTGCTTGATTGAAATCCCTATATGAAACCCTTTGTTTGGTTTTTATATGTTTTTGGTATGTTATTAGAACCTTTTCAAATGGGTCTTTGTCAAAATTTAGTTTGGAGTCCTTATTTCAATTGTACCCATTTAGAGCCCCAATTATACACACTTAAAGCCCCAATTTTACACACTTAATTAGAGCCCCAATTATATTCGCTTAGAGTTTAAATTGCATAGCTCCGAGCTTCAATTTATTGTACTTAGATGCCCAATTGTGCAACTACAATGATCAATTGCACAAGTCTTCTGGGTTTGACTCAGTTTGCAATTTTGGCCTTATTTTAACTCTTGGTAAGTTCCAGAGCCTTACGGTGACTGTGTATCCTATCAATTTGTAATTTTGTGTCTAATTGGACTTAATTTGGATATATTGGTGTTCATATGCCCTTTCCTAATTTTTTATGTGAAAAGGAACAATGATTTTGAGGTTATGATTCATTTTCAGGACTTGACCTTGTGATTGGTCTTTGTTTGGAAGTCCTACTTGCTAATTATGAAAACTATTCATGTATATAGATTCATGATGTTCCTATTTGTATATCAAATGTTTCACAATGATTATTTTGAGCCATTGAGAATAGGTTATCTAGGTGAATTAAGGGGGAGTGGATCTCTATGGGGGCCAGGGCCCAAAGTGGTTGCCAAGATAACCCATAAGAGAGTTGATTAATAAGTGATAACATTAATAAAACTTTAGGATGGTTTACACACTAATAAGATAATTTTTTATGCCCCACTCATGGCCTCATGTGCTCATATTGACAGAGGATGAGATTGGGAAGGCCTATCCATTTGGATAGATGTTTGGAACTTGCAAGATTGTGCAATGCCTTGTCCTCATGAAAGGATTGTATGGTTCCACATGAGTTGTCAAATGGGGGCTGCGGTCTGGAGAGGCTATTGGGATGACCCATGTTGAGGCTATGCGATGACACTCTCTCTTTATGTATCCTTGTATCCTATTGTGTTGGTTTCTATGTGGAAGCCTCTGTGATGTCTTTTGGATGTTCTTATGTATATTCTTTTGGTTGTTATCCTTATTTTCTTATCTTGTACAGTGGTGTCTTGTGTATATTGATTGTGGTTTATGTTCAGTTCTTTTATCCCTAACCTTCTTGCTTGTGGCTTGGGTCCTTGTGTCTATCTCCAGCATGGGGGGTGGGGGGACCTTCGGGTTCCACATGGTTGGGTCATAGTGTTTACCATCCATTGGGTTTTTTAAGTTCTTATTTGTGTGCGACTGGATGGATTTTACCGTGTATTCCAATGTTTTCTCTTTCAAACATAGATTGTTCTATATGTATAATGCATTTGTTATGTATCTTCCAAAAGTGATGTAAAAGGATATGTAATTGTATATTTGTACTTGTAGTTGAAATGATTTGTTTTTGGTTATTTCAAGTGGAAAGGAATTGTAATAAGACTATTATGAATATATATGCATTTGTTTTAATGGATATCTTGTAAGTAAATGTACTCATGTAGATTATATGTATGTTCTTATTCTTGATGAAGGTTATCATAAGAATATTTCATTTGGTGCTTTAAAATGAACTTAGCATAGGTCTTTATATTAGGAGTTATACGATTAATGAATGTAAGTAAGTGTTTCTTAGTAGTGATGTTAGGGAACCCATAGAGGATTGTTATGAGATGTGATTAAGTTTTCCGCTAAACATTGTTATGATTCATCTATGTTATGTAATAAATATATTTAGTGTTGTATTGAGTTAAAAGATGGGTGATGTATTATGTTTCCTTTTTTTTTTTTTTTTCAAATGTATGTGTCTTGGTTTATTAGTTGTTATTTCTTTGGGGTTCCCTAGTGGGGCGTTACACAACAAAGCAGAAGGTGGAAGAGGAGGAGCATCTTCCATGTAAGGTTGGGGCTAAACAGGGCAGCAAATATAGTTTTATGTGTTTTGTTACAATAAGAAGTGTTAGGTGGTAGAACATTTTGAAATATAGTAATAACAGAATTTGTTATGTAATGAAAAGTTTAATATAAATAAAATTGAATTGATATGCATTCTTTAATCTCTTATTTTGTTTTAGTTTTGTCATAAAACTATAGGCAACACATTGTTTGTAAAAAATCATCTTTTCAACCAATCACATATCAGAATTCATTTTCATAATAATTTTTTTTTCTTTCAACAAAGTTTATATGCAAAAATTTTAACAAAATATTATTGAAAAATAATAACAGTAAAAATTATTGTAACTTTTGATTTTGGAAAATAATAATATGAATTAAAAGTGCAACCACTTTTAAAGTATTATATAGTAACTTTATTATATATTAAAATATTTCATTATTATTACTACAAATATTATATTATATTATGCAGTATGTCGTATTATTATACCATTATACTATATTTTATTAATATAATATATTGTTATATTATATTTAAGCATTGTTTTTTATTTTTAGCTTAATTATACATTAAAAATATTTAAGTATAAATTTAAATTATATTAATATTATAATAATAATATTATTATTACATATGATAAATTATTATTTTATTATATAATATTTTAATATTATTATCATTATTATTATGTTATCAACTTAATTATACTATACTAATAAGGTGACAAACCAATAATAAAAGGTGTTACATAAATAACATAAATCAGTTGGAAGACAAAATAAGATACAATGCAAAGAAGGAAAAACAAATGGTTAATATTTCAACTTCTTATTCTCCACTTAAAAATTAAAAATTAAAAATAATAAAATCAATTAAATTCATAACCATGACATCATATACAAACTCAATCAACACATTACTTCAATTGTTTTTAATATTTTTTTGAAAAAAAAAAATCAAATTAAATTATTTTCAATTCAATACATTAACTATAAAAAATATTATTTAAAAAACTTTATCATTGAGATACTAGATTTCTTAGTCAACATATACAATCATTTTGGTTTCAATTTTATTTTTTCAAATCTATAATATTTTACATATTTTTTCTATTTGTAATATTGTTTGTATATTTGTTTTAAAAATAAAATAAGATGGATATGGAATTATGGAATTTGTGATGCAATGACATACATATTTCCCTCATTTATATTTTATACTTGATATGAATTTGCATTTGTTATTTTTATTCATGAATGAGACTTTTAGTCTAACAACAACAACAACAATGCGGCAACTTCACCATGACACTATGAGATTAACCCATGAATTTGTATTTGTTATGCCAATGTTTATTTTGCATTTGAAATATGAAATAAAATATAGATGGTTTGATCACTTAAATACATGTACATTTTAAAGATTTGATATATGTTATTGTTGGTTACTGACCATCAATAAATGATCTTGGTAAGGGTTGCCCTTGTGGAGTAGGAAATGCATCTTTTTGTTAAAGAATGTTTTTAGTACATTTGAGTGTACATTGTATACACTCACTAGTATTGAACTCTCAAAGAAGTATATATGACCATTGGAATTTCTTTATCAAGATAGAGAAGTTGCAATATAGTTGATAGTGACCAAATAAAGACTATTGACTATTAATTATTGTAGTTATCTTGTCATGATACATGACTTGAAAAAATTGTCACAAAATTGCACGATACTTTTTGTATAGGAGTATTGACTATGTATATATGGACTTGTTTTATCTTGGAAACAAATGAAAGTGTTTTATATATTTTGGTAAAGCTCTTAAAAAAGATAATGAGTTCGTGTTATTTTTTAGGCTTGAGTTCTCTACTATGTGGCTTACTTGCAATAGGATTTTATTTGACCAAGTTTCATTGGCGTATTCTAATCTTAGGGTTTGTTGTGGGTTGCAAGGATGTTTTTGTTGAACATACACTAGATGTTGAGAGGGGGGCAAATCAACATTAAATAAAATTTTAGACATCAATCTTGCACCTAACAAATTTATCCAAGCATTCACTACAAAGAGAATTAAATGAAGACATCATAAAATCATTCACACCAATCACACATGAACACCAATACTTTATGCGTGGAAAACCCAAACTGGTAAAAACCATAGTGAGTGCCAACTCACGTAAATGATCCACTATATAGAAATGTTTTACCAAAAAGGGAACTAACTACTCCAAACTTGTAGACCAAGACTAACTGCACTTGGGGCAAGATACAAAAATGAATTGCAAACCTAATGCTAACTACAACCGGGTAAGATAAAATATTACAACTTCTAGAAAAAAAATTGTATGAATAAGAGCATCTTAGAATGTTGGTTGTAGTCTCTATTATAGCACAAATTCTGACCTTACTGAAATATACAAACCTCCAAGTCTCTGGATTACTGCTCTTATATTGATTGTCACCTCTATACTACAATACCTTCTAATGAAGCAAATTCACTTGCATCGTCATCCTTTTATCAAGTATGTGTGTATCTGTGCGTGTGTATATATAAAAATGTATATATGTGTTGGTATTTTGGATATGTTGATATGGTTTTGTCATTGATGTCAACACCTGTCATCACTTGTCAACACTTATCAGCACTTGGAGATCTTTGGTTATGTTCACTGACAAGTCAGAGACTTTTGCATAGTCACCGGTATTTGGTTCACCAACAAATTATATTGTTCACCGGCGCTTGGAATGACTTGGAGACTACTTGGTTATGTCAAAGACATTATTCGATCACTTGATTTTGGCAATTTGGTCATTTGTTTATTCAGGTTTGCATATTTGTTGTTATCGGCAAATAGGTCCAGGATATGCACCGACATGCATATCTATTCCAGATCAGCACGACACGTTATGGAGATGATTTATTATTATTGTAAATGCATTTGAGATGACATCATGCATCAGATATTGATTTATTTGTAATTGATTTTATTCTAATATCTTTTAGTGAGCTAACCTATTTAATTGGTCTTAGGCTATGTTATAAATGTAAGATCTCATTTGTGAGATTGATATGCGATTGGGGAAAAGAATTGTAATAATGTAAATATGAAAAATAAGTAGAGCTATACACACAAACATCATTTGAAGGTTGAAGGAAGGTTTTTGTGAAGGCAATCAGAACTAAACCGATACTTAATCCAGCATAGGAAGATACTATTTTATGCAGTACATTATCATTGGATTTAACTATCCAATTGTAGTCAGTATGACTCTCATTTTGTGATTGAGTAGTGAGCTCTAGGCAGCTGGCCTTTCTGCATGTGCAGAATCCATATTGTACACATACTATCTGCAGTAGTATCATTCGATTGTGGGTAAGGCTTCCCACCATGGTTTTTCCCCTTACAGGGTTTCCAAGTACAAATATTTGTGTTATGTGTTGTGGATGTTGTTGTCTTTCTATTTCATGCATTAACCTTTACTAGTACTGCAATTAACTGATAAAACTGTCTACCGACATAAAGTTTGGTTTACCGGTATTAAGCATTAAGTTTTGGTTAAGTTAATTTTGGTTGAATTTATTGGACAACTGATTCAGCCCCCCCCCCCTCTCAGTTGTCTCTGGGACCTAACAATTGGTATCAAAGCCTAGTCCTCTTTTTGCAGAAGTTTAACAACTTGAGGAGATCCAATGTCTTCTAACTATTTCAGGAAGGACAGTCTGAAACTTGATGGAACTAACTATGGCATATGGAAGATCAGGATGGAGACACATTTGAATTGCATTGGAAAGGAAATATGGGATATTACAAAGAATGGCTATATTGCTCCTACTCAAGGTCAACCTAATCCACCTAACTTGGCTAAAGATGAAGAAAATGATTGCAAAGCAAGAGAAGCACTTTTGAGCGCATTATCAGATCAGCAAGTCATGGGATTATTAGACAGATCTACTGCTAAAGCTATTTAGGACAAACTGGAAACATTGAATGAAGGAGATTCCATAGTCAAAATTGCAAAACTTGAATGCTTCCGGGTCAGGTATGAAAGTCTGAAATTGGAAGAAGAAGAAGAAAGAATTTCTTCTTTTATGGAAAGAGTAAATGAAAATGTTTTGGGTATACAATGTTGTGGAGGAACCGTAAGTGAAGATGAAATTGTTTCTAAAGTTTTAAGAGCTTTGCCACCAGAATATAAAATGAAAGTTACTACTATAAATGAATTGAGAACAATGCCTAATGCATTAGTATCTAGAGACACTTTGGTTGGAAAACTTTCAGCTTTTGAGCTTGAGGAATTTGGTCCTATTACTACTATTAAGACAGATCTAGCTTTCAAGGAATCATCATCAACTGCATCATCATCATCATCGTTTGATAAATCTGATTGGAAAGCCTTCTATGCAAGAGAACTTGAAGAAAGCAGAAGAGAAAATGAAGAACTTGAAGCACTATTTGCAAGGAAAATTCCTAAAGGTCCAATTGGAAGTAAGTATGAAGGTAAAGCACCCTTTAAATGTTTTAACTATAATAAGATTGGTCATATGGCTTCTAGATGTCCTGATAGACATGCAAGATTAAGAGAAGAAGCTAGAAGAACATATAAGCCTAACCCTGACTATCAGAAATACAAGTTTAAGAAGAATAGAGACAAAATATTGTTATTATGTTGATGAAGGGGTTACTAATGATTTTGATGAAGATCCAACAGACAATGGATGGGATTTTGTTGCTATAACGGAAGAGCAACCAACACCGACTATTCAATCGGTAGAGCAGGCCTTGACAACTAAAGTTGAAGATAAGGATGAATGGATTATTGACTCAGGATGTTCACATCACATGACTGGTGATAAGAGTAAATTCTTAACCTTTCAGGAATACAATGGAGGTCTAGTAAGATTTGGAGATGATAAAGCTTGTTTGATCAAAGGAAAAGGCACCATATCTTTTGATGGTATGCACAATACTGATAATGTTTACTATGTTGAAGGTTTGAAGCATAATCTTTTGAGTGTTGGTCAATTAGTTGAGAAAGGATTTTAGTTACAATTCAAGAATGGTAAATACAAAATCTTAAACAAAATTGCTTTGGAAATTGCAACCAGTAATCAGACTAGAGGTAATATCTTTCATTTGAACAACAATGAGAAAGCATGTTTGATTGCACATATTGATGAAATTTGGTTATGGCATAAGAGACTTTGTCATGTAAATTTTGATTGCATTGTGAAAATCAGTACTACTAAGGCGGTAAGAGATTTACCTAAGATTGTTAAACCTCACAATTCGGTATGTAAGGAATATCAATTTGGAAAGCAAGTTAGAGAAACTTTCAAGAGTATTCCAGAAAAATCTAACAATGTTCTTAATTTAATTCATACTATTTTATGTGGTCCAGCAAGAACTAGAAGTATACAAGGAGATAGGTATTTTATGCTAATCATTGATGACTATTCTAGAATGTGTTGGGTTGCTTTTCTTAGGGAAAAATCTGAAGCATTTGGGAAATTCAAACTATTCAAGGTAATGGTAGAAAATGAAACCGACAAGAAAATCAAATGTTTGAGATCAGATCAAGGACGGGAATTTACATCTAAGGAATTTAATACATTATGTGAAGTCAATGGGATCATAAGACAGTTATCAGCACCCCAGACACCCCAGCAGAATGGAGTTGTGGAAAGGAAAAACAAAACTATCTTGGATGCAGCCAGAAGTATGATATCAGAAGTAAATCTACCTTATATATACTAGAGAGAAGCGGTCAATACAATAGTTTATACATTCAACAAAGTTCACATCAGAGGTGAAACCGGTAAGACCCCTCATGAACTATGGTTTGGTAATACTCCTACTCTTAAATATTTTAGAATATTCAGAAGTAAATGCTATATTAGAAGAGATGAGTATATTGGAAAATTTGATCCTAGAAGTGATGAAGGAATATTTCTTGTTTATTCATCTAAGAGAAAGGCATATAGATGTTTTAACAAGAGACTGCAGAAAATTGTTGAGAGTGCAAATGTAAAGATTGATGAATAGTTTAGAGGTAATTCAAGGTACACAGACTCTGAACCGGCAATAGAGATAATCACAAATGAACCTACTATGAATACACCGGTACAAAATGGTGATCCAGTTACACCGGCATCATCTAGAGATTCAACAGTCACTTAAGAACAACAACAAATAAAAACACCCCGATATGTAAGACTAAATCATTCTAAAGATTAGATAAATGGAAACAAATTTCAAGGAGTTATGACTAGAGGAAGATTGGCAAATGAAGAGGTATGTCTTATTTCTCAAATTGAACCTACATCAATTAATGAGGCATGTGAAGATAAATATTGGATTAAAGCTATGGAAGATGAATTGGAACAAATTGAAAGGAATAACACTTGGTCATTAGTTCCCCGACCTAAAGACAAAAATGTAATTGGAACTAAATGGGTTTTTCAGAAATAAACTTAATGAAGATGGTAAGGTAATCATAAACAAAGCAAGATTAGTGTGTAAGGGATATTCACAGAAAGAAGGAATTGATTACAATGAAACCTTTGCACCAGTAGCTAGAATTGAGGTAGTCAGACTTTTATTGGCTTTTGCAGCACATAAGAACTACAAAGTATATCAAATGGATGTTAAATGTGCATTTCTGAATGGAGATCTTGGAAAAAAATCTTATATTGAACAACCTGATGGATTTTCTTTGACAAATAACAAAGACATGGTTTGCAGGTTAAGGAAAGCTTTATATGGATTAAAACAAGCTCCTAGAGCTTGGTATGCTAGATTGGACAAATATATTTTGAAGCTTGGATACACTAAAGGTAATGTTGACATCAATCTATACTACAAAGTGACTAATGATGACATCTTGGTTATTGAAGTTTTTTGTGCAAAGAATTTTCTAAAAAAATCAGCAAGAATTTGAAATGTCTATGATTGGAGAGATAAAATTCTTTTTAGGATTGCATATTTCACAGACTGATAAAGTTATATTCCTATGTCAATCTAAGTACTTGAAGGAATTACTAAAGAAATTTGGCATGAAAAACTGTAAACTGGTAAGCACACCCATGACTACAACTGACAAATTATCTTTGAAGGATGAATCAACACCTGTTAATCCATCTAGATACAAGTCTATGATAGGAGATTTACTGTACTTGACACAAACAAGACCTGATATTATGAATGCAATATGTATTGTTTCAAGATTTCAGAGTAATTCTAAAGAAAATCATGAATCAACAGTGAAAAATATTTTCCGGTACCTATAAGGAACTACAAATCTTGGTTTATGGTATCCTAGAGATGAAAATTTTGACATATGTGCATATACAGATGCTAATTGGGTAGGAGATGTAGATGACATAAAAAGCATCACCGACGAAGCATTTTTTCTTGGTAGCAAACTAATTTCATGGTTGAGCAAGAAACAAAGTTGTACAAGTCTATTAACTGCAGAATCAGAATATGTTGCAGCAACAACTAATTGTACACATGTATTATGGATCAAACAAATGTTGAAGGACATAAAGGTAAAATGCAAGGAACCTATAACTATTTACTGTGATAATATGACAACAATTGATATATCAAAGAACCTGGTATTTCACTCTAAGACTAAACATATTTCTATCAAATTCAATTTTATAAAAGAGAATGTTGAAGCAAAAGAAGTGAAATTGGTTTATGTGAATACTAAAGAGTAGATTGCAGATATTTTTACAAAGCCTTTGCCTAAGGAGACTTTTGAATATCTCAGAGAGCAACTTGGAGTCCTACCCCCATCAGTAGAGACTTAGACAGTTAATGTTTGTCATCAACCGACATAATTAATAGAGAAATATTTTATTCCGGCTTTGATGAGGAGAGCTACTTCTCAGGGGGAGTAGTTGGTATTTTGTATATGAAACTGGTTTTTGTAATGCTTTGGCACTTGATGTCAAAGGGGGAGAGATTGATATGGAAAAACACATTATCCCTTGGGGGAGATATTGTTACTTTGGGGAGAGATTGTTGGAGAGATTGATTACTCTCTGTATCTGTATTTTCATTTCTGGTTAATGATCTCTTTGGGAGATTGTTGGTTTTTGGTTTTTGGCATTTCTGTTTTGGCACTTTGATGGTTTTTCCATCTTGTGTTGCCATCAATGCCAAAGGGGGAGATTGTTGGTATTTTGGATATGTTGATATGGTTTTGTCACTGATGTCAACACCTCTCATCACTTTTCAACACTTATCAGCACTTGGAGATCTTTGGTTATGTTCACCGACAAGTCAGAGACTTATGCACAGTCACCGGTATTTGGTTCACCGATAGATTATATTGTTCACCAACACTTGGAATGACTTGGAGACTACTTGGTTATGTCAAAGAAATTATTCGATCACTTGGTTTTGGCAATTTGGTTATTTGTTTATTCGGGTTTGTATATTTGCTATTACTGGCAAATAGGTCCAGGATATGCACCGACAGACATATCTATTCCAGATCAGCATTACACATTATGGAGATAATTTATTATTATTGTAAATGCATTTGAGCCGACATCATGCATCAGATATTGATTTACTTGTAATTGATTTTATTGTAATATTTTTTAGTGAGCCAACCTATTCAATTGGTCTTAGGTTATGGTATAAATGTAAGATCTCATTTGTGAGATTGATATGCGACTGGGGAAAAGAATTGTAATAAGGTATATGTGAAAATAAGCAGAGCTATACACAAAGACATCATTTGAAGGTTGAAGGAAGGTTTTTGTGAAGGCAAACAAAACTAAACCGGTACTGAATCAAACATATGAAGATGCTATTTTATGCAGTATATTATCATTGGATTTAACCATCCAATTGTAGTTAGTGTGACTTTCATTTTGTGATTGAGCAGTGAGCTCTAGGTAGCTGGCCTTTCTGCATGTGCAGAATCCATATTGTACACACATACTATCTGCAGTAGTATCATTTGATTTACAGGGTTTCCACATACAAATATTTGTATTATGTGTTGTGGATGTTGTTGTCTTTCTATTTCATGCATTAACCTTTACAGGTACTGCAAGTAATTGATAAAACTGTCTACCGACATAAAGTTTGATTTACCGGTATTAAGCATTAAGTTTTAATTAAGTTAATTTTGGTTGAATTTATTGGACAACTGATTCATCCCCCCTCTCAGTTGTCTCCGGGACCTATCAATATGTATGTGTATGTGTATGTGTATGTGTATGTGTACGTGTATGTGTATATATACCAATCCAGAACATAAGCTTCTTAATCATGTCGGTCGAGAGAAATATTGTAACATGTATGCACATCTCTTATCCAAATTATACAACTAGACCAAAATATGAAACACACAGAACTTAATCTAAACCAAAACCGAAACCAAACGAACTACTCAGGACCAAAGAATACTTCACATGCCATCACCAAACCTAAAATATATGTTATGTCTATTTTTTATAGCATAGCCTGAATATAAGTACCAATCATATCAATTCACATTAGCATCAGTCCAGACCAAAGCAAGCCACACCTAAACCACAACAATTAGACTTTCAACTGTCCTCACCATCAAGAACATTCAAATAGGCTAATATCAATTGGATCAATTGCCAATGCAACTTGTCCAAGTCCAAACCGTAGTGACCTCTGATCCAAAAGAATAACTATAAACACTTCATCACTGTAGATAACTCTACTAATGTTTGGACCAAGACCCATCTGAACCACACTATTTGACATCAATTACAACAAAGCACATATTCGATACAATCTCCCCCTTTGTCATCGATGGAAAACACCTAAAAATATTTTCACTCTTAGTAAACCTTTCTTTAATTACAACTCCCCCTAACTATAACATTCCTTTTATTTACTTTAAGCATATTTCATCATTCTCTTCCTAAAGTAGATATTAAACATTTTCCAGTATTCTTCTCCCCCTTTGCCATCAAAGACAAAGGCCAAATCACAAAGCATAACACATAAATCATTCAATTTTACTCGGCCAAATATCTTTGAACTTTCTTCAACCTAATCATTGAGGCATTCTAGGCACAAGTAGCAGCAACCAAAATCCTGCTCTTACATTCACAATCAATACACTTGTTTACATCATCATCAAAAGAATCTATATTTTTAGCATCTTTCTCAATAATTTTTGCATCAACCAATAGTCTTGTGTAGGAAAAAAATTATAGCTCCATATAAGCTCACAACTCTCCAAACAACCTTATGTAATCATCTATTTGACATGTCCTCTCAAAGCTAATTGATCATGCAATTCCTGAGCCTTATCTCTTTCTTTTCCATTAGCATCTTCATAGACTTTATAATTCTTAACCATTTCCACTAATTAAGACTCAGTACAATCAATTTCATTCTTGAATTTTTGTGTGGTAGCAGGCCATCTCAAATAGAATTTGTACAACATTTCAACAACCTCTATTGATTTCTTGAAATTCATTAAAATAATGATTAACATCTGATGTTCTCTTTTACATTTTTCTGTCATCTTTTCTTGCAAGTTTGTTTCAGTAAATCATTCCATAGAAATAATATCATTTCCTTCAACCATTCTTTCTACAAGTATCTCCACAAGCTACTCTAGAAGAAGATCAACAATATCAGTAGCAAAACAATTATTCTGCTCCAAGTACTTCACAAATTCCTTTTCAATAACACCTTGCTCATAAGAAACAAGATTGCCATATGAATCACCAACGGTCTTCACCCTGCTAGGCTTCCTGATCATTTCAAGCACTTTCTCTTTAGTAAGTTCATTATCATTAGTCACCTCATCATAACCTTTTTGCTCCTTCTCTATTTCCTTGCACTAAGTAGCTCTTTGTTTTTCCTTCTTCTACTCTTGTTCATTATCACTATCAATTGTTATTGGTTCAATGTCCTTCTCTGAAACCATCTTTCCACTTTTTTGAATTTTATAACTAGAGGTAGAAACCTCTACAAATAGTTTCCTTGATTTCTTTTCTATTTTCTTAGGTTTCATCATTCTAGACCTTCTCAGAATCTCCTCTTTTGTTCCAAACCTTTCTGCATTTGGACCCATCAACGTCTTTGAACAATAATTTTTTTGCTAAAATCATACATCCCTATTTAAATACCTCACAGGGTAACAAAGTTACCCAAGAAACTTTTAGAATCACAACTTCCAAAAAGCAATTACCTTTGTCTACTAAAAATACAATATCATTCCCATACCAATTTATATCCTTAGAGGAATCCAATTCCTCAAAATCAAATCACTTCTAAGCTTCACAAAGAAATTTCTACACATTTTTGAACTATCATTCAATCCATGTAAATAACTCTTAATCTGTGATCCAATAGTCATCTCATTTTTCCATGCAACATTTTTAGCTCCAGGTAGAGAATTCAAAAAATAGAAAACTAAACAGACAATTATAGACCCACACCGGAATGGATACATCTCACTCTTTGACATTTTTATGTTATCTAACATCTGTCGCCATAGAATCTCACACAGATCAATATATTCTACATTTTGCTTAACCATCCGATAAGCCACATACACACTAGTGGGATTCACAAGAACCTTCTCTGTTTCTGTAATAAAATTTGTAAGATATTCCCCATTATTACATACCTAACATCCACATCCCTGATAGTACCCATTTTTAATGTGCTGCTATCTGAAATTACCCCAATCAAACGATTCACCTCAATATTCTTCACAGATTTTAGCACAGGTATTTCTTCGGTCACACACAACCTTGTCACAATTTGTAGCATCTCCTTTGAAATTAAGTATGGTCTATCAAGCCATATATATTCACCATGAATTTTGATGAGAATAATTCTTATAACCACTTCATCATCAATCATCAAATAACAATTCCAAGTGTCTAAACCCTTGTGCCCTAGATAACCAAATTCACTCTTCAACCTCTGCGAATTGTCAACCAAGTAATTCTGCCTGAAAGTCCTAATCTTCTCATGGTTATATACATCTACATCAACATGGATGTATTGAAAAACATTTTCTTTGTGAATAACAAGATCATTGATACCAAAAATTACTCTGATTAAATCTACATCTATTGGAATGGAGGGTTTCAATTCATATTCAAGTTTGGATTCATTGTTGATACTTACAATTCTTTCCATATTCCCAAGTTACCACACTGCAATCTTTTCTCAGTCTTTTGCTTGATCTTACTCCTTCACTCTTCTTTGTTTGTCTAATCGCAAGTGCACAAATGATTGTAATCACATAAATAAATACTCACAAGTTAGATTTTCAAAAAGTTGATACACTATTTGTCAAACCATCAAGAATCATATCCAGACCACAAGATATGGTCATAACCTCTGAAAAATCATCACACACATCTGTCATATTGAGAAGAAACTTGACATCAAACCAAGAGGGATCAAAAGATGTTTCCATTGAATCTCTCCCTCAAACCCTGTTGTTTGAGTTAATTACTGAAAGAGGGAACTACATCCATAGAGGATGTTGAACCACCTTCAACATTTCCTTCAGTCTTTTCATTTGATTTCTTCACCCACATCAACTTTCCTTTTCCTTTAGAGTCCACTATATTCTCTTAACCAATAGTCTTTCCTTTACTGTTTTACAAAATTTTGCAATATGCCCTTGAACAACATTACAATTATAGCATATCAAATTATTTTGCATCGTGCTCTCGTTCACATCTCTTCTAAAATTTTTCTTCATTTTGCTTCTACATTCACTAGCCTTGTGTCCAAATTTGTTGCAATAATGACAATTTACATTGAAGGAATAACTCCTTATCTGATTTCTACACTCATTTTCTTTGTGTCCTACTGCGTTACATGAAAAACAATTTCATTTGAAAGATAAATACCTAGAAGAAATAAGAGGAGGTCTTCGGTTCATTACAAACTTTATGAAATTCCGATCAGGCATGAAATTCTTTTTATCTTTAGTAGCATTCTTCATTTCTTTGCCCTTTTTTTCATTGATCTTCTAGCAATCACCAAATTCTTCAATATCCTAAAATTGTAAAATAGATTCCCATATCTCCTTTCTACCTTTCAGACTTAAACCATTACTAATCTAACCTTTAGCATCTTTGAGTTCTTTTTTTAGATTCATTACTTCTTCTAATTTTGAACATTCCCTATGTTGAATAGACTGGAATATTGAGAGGGGGGGTGGTGAATCAGTATTCCTCAAACATAACACACTAAAAAACTGAAACTTAATTGAATCTCAATTAACCTTAGCATAGAGTAAAATCCAAAACATACACAACCATAAGAGAGACACCATATTTTTATATGTGGAAAACCCAAATGGAAAAAACCATGGAGAGGGTTAACTCTTAAGATATATAACTAATTATATGGGATTACAAAAAGGCTCACTACTGAAGGGCTCACTGCTCGGAGGGCTCAATGCCCAGATTACAATGACTTACTAATAGAAGGATCACCTCTCGAAGGGCTCACTACTCAGAAAAATAAGAATGAACTAAGAAAAATTACTTCTACATATACATGGGATCAATTCCTATTAAGCTCTACAACACATCAACTACTTGGAATAGATCTAGTTAAGAAACTCTGCAACTCATTTACTATCTGCCTACTACAATCACACTCAAAATACTGGCACTAATTTTGTCCTTCTTCTTCACCCAAAAATACCAACTCTCTCACTTTGCTTCTCATCACCTTCTTAACTCATCACTTATCTCTTTTTTTCTTATATTCGAACATAATGTCTATATGTATATATGTGTACTGATAAGAATATACATGAAGTTGGCCTCAAAAAATCTCCCAAAAGACACTCCAACGGTCAGATAACACGCTATAAGCACCAAAGAAAAAGCATTCAATGTCGGCTTGGTCAGGAATGAACATAACCTCAAATTTCCAAAAGAACATGCTTCCAAATCATAAAGAACATGATCCACCTCAGCATAGGAATAGTTAAAGGAACAAACAACAGATCATCAAAAGGATTATCATTAGAAATAAAAAATTGGAGGCAAACCAGAGCTCATAGAACTATCAAACAATGTATAACCGAATATATCTCTGGAGTACAACATCCGAAGAATGACTTACAGAGTGCCAAAAATTTGAATACAACAATCTTGAGCAATGGAAACCAACATATAAAAATGTGCTATCATATCTACATAGAGACAAGAATGCGAAGTATTGCAATCTTGAGAACTAACTACTGAATACCACCAGACTACAATATCATTAAAGCATATACATACAGAGCATGAAACTGATTGCCACAACCAACACCAAAATTCAGACACTATGAAAAACATATCTGCATACTGACACTACACAATTCCAAAGCAATAGTCTACCGAAAAAGTATATTGGTAAAATACTTACAACAACTGTTGACTGCCTTTGATACATACATACATACCTATCTTCCACTATTCTACACTACAAATACTATATACTGCAATATCCAGACCAATCCGGATCACTAGGATTGACATCAATGACAAGCAATCAAGTATTTCTAACAATATCTCCCTTTGCTATTGATGGAAAAATACTTACAACTCATCTGCCATATCTCCCCCTTAGATGATGTTTCCTAATTCTCCTTAATTCTCAATATTTCTCCAAATACACAATATCTCCCCCTTTGACATCAAGGACAAAGGGTAACACAAAAAGTTTACCAAAAATGCACTACAAAAAAAGGTTTTCAATTATGCTCTGCCTAGAAAATTCTCTTATACATCCTTTTGAGTTCTATAAGAAAGGTGTTCCAAGAATTCATAGCCAAACTGAGACTCACACCTAAACTATCATTTACTATCAACATATCAACAACTTCAAATAAGGAACTCAAGATGGAAGGGTTCCTCGCACACTTTTCTATTTCAATAAGGAGATTGGAAAGATGTTCCAATCTAGCTTCAACTAACTCCTTCACTTTCCATAAAATATTTACCACATCTTCTTTTTGCCTGTGGAAATATATAAGGTTAGACTGTAAAGAGTTTATCTTCTTTCTCTATTCGCCATCTCTATGATTGAAAATATCAAATGGTTTACCCATGGAATTCATCTCAAACTCAATGGAATCAATTTTATCTTTGAAATGTTCCATAGCCACATGCCACTGAAGATAATACTTATACACTCTAGTTGCTTCTCCAATACAGTCTTTAATTTCCTTAATGCATTCAGACAATCTCTTTTGAGCATAGGCAGACCTCTTCTCCATATCTTCCTAAACTTCATCTTTTTCACCTGATTCTTTAGGAGGTTGCTTCATATAGTCTTCAAGCATTTCAAATAGAACATCTGAGAGGATATTTGCAATACTATCCAAAGAAATATTATTTCAGAGCAAATAATCAACTTAAACTTATTCAATCTTATCTTGATCATATGAAGGTCACTCAAGCCACAAATCTCCAATCTTCTTCAAGCCATTTTCTTCTCCAAGCAAATTTAAAATGTTTTCAACTTTGGAAAGATCATCTTCATCCATATTGCCTTCTTGTTTTCCAACTAGAGCCAACTTTCCCTTAGCTTCTTTAGATGATTCCAGATCATCAAGGGAAATTATCTCTTTCTTTTCTTCACTCTTTATTTTCTTCATCGGTTCTAGAGAATATACAATAGTTCTCTTTAAACTTTTCTTGCCAGAGGAAGGACTCTCCTCAAGAGTAATGACAATGGTAGGAATCGAACTAGAGCATAACATCTTCTGAGGTTCATGAAATGATTCTTGCATGCCTGATCTTTCTATGAAACAATCTAGATACCTGTAAATTTACTTTCAAATAGAAACATTTGATTTCCACACAACATTCTCTTTCAATGGTAAGGATCTTGTGAAGTAAAACATTAAGCACATGATCAAAGAACCAAAACGGAAGAAATATCCTTCATTTTTTGTCAAAGTAATATTTTCTACTAATTGTGTCCGTACACAAATTAAAATCTTTTCTTTCTTTCACCAATAGATGTGCAATATATATTGCTATCAGTGAGGTTGATCTTTCTCTATTTCTAAAATAAATTTTGTAAGAAATTCCATAAGCAACATACCTCACTGCAGGGTCGATGATTGTGTCAATTATCAATGCCCGTTAATCACCTGTAACACCAGTTAGGGTTTCAAATTCTTTGTTATTGATAGATCTCTTCACTATAATGGGTCCAACATCACACAAATTAGAAATAGTTGATATAGCTTCCTTTGAAATCGGATAGGGTTTGTCCAATATCATATGATCATCCTCAATATGGTTTAAAAGAAACGTGATCAGATTCTCATTTGCAAACCATGGAAACTCACTCCAAATATCCAAGTCTTTGAGCCATAATTCCATACTTTTCTATGATTCTACATCTGACAAAGAACTTTCCAAATTCCTAATCTTCTCATGATTATGTTCCTCTAATTATACTTTTTCAAATTTTCAAATATTTTTATTGTTGGATTCTCCCGCAACAGACATCTTAGGATCCATAGAGAAAAGATATGAAAATTACCTTTCACGCTTACTCTGCTCTGAATCTCCTTCTTCTCTTCAATAGCTCTTCTCTTCAAACTCTTCAATGCATAATGCAAAAATGATCTTGAAAATTAGATATTTAACTTGTTTGATGTACCTATTGTTCTGCTGCCAAAAACTATCTTGTCATAGTGACATCAACTAAATTACGGGAGCATACATAGCACCACCAACACCAACATGATCAACACCAATATGTGCAAGCCACCACATGTATTTCCTTCACAAGAGGGGGTACAAATAGATCTTTCTTTGAAGTTCCCCCTAAGCCAAAGCTACTAGACCAATTTTCGAAGGAAGAAGCACCCACACCAGACTCAGGTGCAACAGACTCAGTCGCTTCTTTCTTTCTCCATACCACAACATTATTCTTCTTATATTTATTTGATTTTACTGAAGCATTCACATTCCTGAATTTGTTAGCAAAATGTCCATATGAGCTATAATTGTAACACTTGATATTCCTCTGTCCTGAATTCACCGAATTTATTCTAGATCTACACTGATTAGCTTTGAGACCAAATTTATAGAATATGTGACAATAAAATTGAAAGGGATTATTCATATGTGATCCATTTAATCCATTTTCAAATGGTCTATAGCTTTTATTCATCACTTGATTACTGCAATTATTAGCCTTATGTCCAAAACTTTAACAAATAAAGCATTGAATATTCTAATTTATTTTACTTTTGCAATCTACAACTTTATGTCGAAAACAATTGCACTGAAAACAATAACTATTGAATGATGGGTACCTTTGAGCATTAGGTTGTCGAACCAGAGGTCTATTTGCAGCAAGTCCTGGATTTTGGACCTTGGTTGAATCTTCAGTTTTCTTCTCAGCTTCCACCTTCTGCTTACCTTTGCTTTCGCTATTATGATTTGAACATTCTTTGAAAAAGCCTAATCCTTCCTTGTTCTTATGAGATAGTTTATCCATTAATGCACTAATTTCACTGATTTTTTTTTTTGACTTCAGTTTCAATAGTTTTTACTCCATCTCCCCACATGCTTCTGACATCTGATTAATCATATCCTTCAAACATTTTTCCATCTTCTTTCTTTCTTCAATATGTTGCTTCAAACTCATAATAGTTTCATTTGCTTGTTTTAATTCCATGTTAACTTCTTGATGTCTTGCTTTGAACTTCCAGATCTAATCTCTCAATTTTTTCAAACATTCATTTGCTACCTTAACATTATCTTTCAAATCTTCATCCTTAGATTCCACACTCTCTAGATCTTCAAGAGTTGTCTTTAATTCTTCATCCAAATAGTATTCTCCCATCATAACCAAAGGAGAAATCTGTTCAAATTAATATCTCCCTCAAGTGGTTAAGCTAGCAATAAGGGACCAAGCTTTGATACCAATTGTTGAACAGACCAGAACACTGAGAGGGGGGGGTGAATCATTATTCCCCAAACATAACACACTAAAAAACTGAAACTTAATTTGATCTCAATTATCCTTAGCATAGAAGAAAATCCAGAACATACACAACCATAAGAGAGACATTAGATTTTTTATACGTGGATAACCCAAATGGGAAAAACCACAGAGAGGGTTAAATCTCAAGGTAATATAACTAGTTATATGGGATTACAAAAAGGCTCACTACCTAGATTACAACGACTTACTATCAGAAGGATCATTGCTCAAAGGGCTCACTGTCTAGAAAAATAAGAATGAATTGAGAAAAATTGCATCTACATATGCATGGGAATAATTCCTATTAAGCTCAGACAACACATCAACTGCTTGTAGTAGATTTAGTTAAGAAACTTTGCAACTCACTTTTTATCTATTAGAGTTTAGGTAGATCCGGAGCAAACACAAATTAACAATTTTATGCAAATTTAAATAGACAAAAGATGAAGAATCATACACAACACAAATAACACAAAGATTTAACTTGGTTCACCCAAGATAGGCTACATCCATAGAACACAACCATCCAACCTTTTATTATTATCCAATAAAACAATACAATACCAATACCATGCCTTTTTACATTCGAGGTGCTTATAACATGCAATTTTTCAGGGCAACCTACAAAGTTAGTCTTTTTTAGGGTTTTTTTCAATGTTATTTTTTTTCAACAAAAAATGACAAAAAAATGGATACATTACGAGTGTACAGTACTTTCATGATCAGTCGCCACATATAAAAAATCTCCCACTTAGAGACTGATCAGGCTCCACACCAAACAACTATTTTCTTGATCCAATCACAATCAAAATACTGCCACATTAATTTTGTCCTTCTTCTTTGTCCACAAATACCAACTCTCTCACTTTGTCATTGATCACCTTCTTCACTCATCACTTGTCTTTCTTTTTTTAATATTCGAACAAAATGCATATATCTATATATGTGTGTGTGTACTGATAAGAATATACATCAAGTTAGTCTCAAAAACTCTTTCCCAAAAGATACTCCAATGATTAGATCACACCCTAGAAGCATCAGAGCAAACCCATTCAAGGTCAGTATGACCTGGAATGAACATAACCTCAAATTTCCACAAGAACACACTTCTAAAGTATAAAGAACACAATCCACCTCAACATAGGAATAGTTATGATTATCATTAGAAATAAAAAACTGGAGGCAAATCGGAGCTCATTGAATTATCAAACACTGCACGACTAAATATATCTCTGGAGCACAACATCCGGAGCATGACTTCTAGAGCACCAAAAACTTGAATACAAAAATATTGAGCAATGACAATTAGCATATAAAAAATGTGCTATCATATTTGCAACAAGACAAGAATGTGGAGTACTACAATCTTGAGAACTGACAACTGAATACTGCCAAATTGCAATATCACTTAAGCATATACATTTGGAGCATGAAATTGATTGCCACAACTAACACCAAAACTTGAACACTATGAGAAACATATCCACATATTGACACTACACAATTTTAGAGCAACAATCTATTAGAAAATTATACCAGTAACATACAACCATTGTTGACTGTCTTTCATACATACATACCTATCTTCCATTGTTCTGCACTGCCAATGTTTTGCATACTCAATATACACTGCAAACACTATATACTACAATATCTAGACTAATCCAGATCAGTAGGATTGACATTGTTGACAACCAATCAAGTATTTCTAACACTTCAGTCTTCTCATCAAAATTTGTTTCATATTCATCAATATCCTTCTTTCTTTTGTCCAATAAACCCTTTAATAAAGAAATATTCTCAATTGCCTTCTTGTATTTGTCTTTGCACTCATCTAGAACAACCAGTGCAGATCTTAGTTCTCCTCCCATATCAACAATTCCTTCAACATCATCCTGATCACCTTGTCATATCATTCATCTCTTCTTCAAACATAGTTTTCAAAAATACGGATTTACCTCAAGAGATTAACCTTACTCAAGAGGAACCTTTCTCTAATACCAATTATTGAACACACATCAGATGTTGAGAGGGGGTGAATCAGCATTAAGTAAAATTTCAAACTTCAATCTTGCATCTAACAGATTATCCAAGCATTCACTTTAAAGAAATTTAAATGAATACTTCATAAAATCATTCACACCAATCACACATGAACACCAATATTTTATACATGGAAAACCCAAACTGGGAAAAACAATGGTGAGTGCCAACTCATAGAGATGATCCAAAATATTTTAAAAATTACAAAAAAGGGAACTAATTGCTTCGAACTTGTAGACCAAGGCTTATTGCACTTGGGGCAAGATACAAAAATGACTTGCAAACCCGATGCTAACTACAACAAGCAAGATACAATATTACAACTTATAGAAAAGAACTGTATGAATAAGAGAATCTTAGAATGTTGGTTACAATCTCTATTATAGCACAAATTCTGAACTTACTAAAATATCCAGACCTCCAAGTCTTTGGATTACTTCTCTCATATCGACTGTCACCTCTGTACTACAATAGCTTCTAATGAAGCAACTTCACTCACATCGTCATCCTTATTATTGTACTACCACTATATTATAAAGCATCATGGGGGGTTGTGCAGTGCCTTTGTTGTTTTCCCATCACATCTTTGAGTATCCCTCCATAATAACTATGGATTCTTCAAGATTCTTGCCTCATGCTTGTGTGTAGTTTTGTTGCACATCCTTTGTGCAGTTGTAGGTACTCTATTTTGATCACTTTACATGTTGCATCATCTCCTTCATGCATTTCTTGGTGACATAGTTATAGTGGAGTTGTTAGACTCTCCCTAGTTAGAATTATGGGTGTGGGGGGGAGTATTATACTATTTGTGCTAATGTTTCCTTGTGTTTATATTGTATGGAGACAATATTCTATCCTTAGTTGATCATGGTTCTTTAAACTATTGCACTTGTATTTTTAACTTGCATTAGTTGAGTAGTGGCGATAAGATCACTCATATAACTTCATTGGTTAAGTAGTGTCATTGGGGTCACTCGTGCAAATTCATGTGCCATATGTATTTTCGATTGGATTGGTAGATTTTTTGTAATTTTTTCATCTAATCATTGTTTAAGTAGTCTCGTTTGGGGCACTCATGCAAATTGTTGCCTTCTTGATCCTAATCATCATCTTTTTCAGAGAAGGTTCTTCATTTATAGCACCATACCGATATTTATTCTATAGTTGTATGTGGCTTCTTCATGCTTCAATGATGTTCTTCATGTTTTATTTTGGGACAACATTTTGAAGGCTTTCTTAGTCCTTCATTTTTCTTTGTTTTGGAGAGGAGTTTTCTCCCATAAGGTTTTTCTCCTTTTCTCTGTTTGTGAGAGATTGCATTACATTGTAGTTGTATATGGGTACCTAACATGCCTTTGTTGTCGAGACCCAAAATGTATCTCATATTGCATAATCTTCTCCCTAAGTTGCACTTAGGTGGGGTGTTGGAGTAAATATGTATTTTCCTATTTACTCATGCTTAATTTAACTAAAGTGTCATTATTTAATATTTCCTAAGTGCATTGATATTTGCATCAAAATAATTGTACCTACTCTCACATATGATTGAGATACATGTCCATATCTTGTGATCTCTTATCTCATGCTCTTGCCTTTTATAAGAAAGGTTTCGTACATTTGTATTCATCTCATCTCAATACATTTTCCTTTATTACTGAAATATATCATCTTGTATGTTGATTCTCTCTTTGTTGTGAAGGTGTGTCTACAAATTAGTTTTTGGGGTTGGGTGCAAACCCTAACAACCATGACCTACAAAAAGGAAAAATAGCCTTGTGTTCTAAGACAACAAAGAGCACTAATCTAGAGACATGAAGAGACTCCAAACAAATCACACATGGACAATGACTGTTAATCTCCCCATGCAACCACAACCTTCATTTTAAATCCTTTTGTAAAATTTTGATGTTCTAGATCATTCCTAGAATTTTTTTGAGGAAATAAGCTTTAAGAGTATTTGCCAAACAAAACAAAAAAATAAAACAAAATATTTTTTAGAGTCTTGCATGATTGCACTTACACCTTGGGATGTTCCAACATAATACACCCAATGTAGTTTGATGAGTGGTCTTATCACATCTCTAATGTTTGAGGAAGACCAACACAATAAACCTCTATTTTAGATAACTATGATGAATCTTTTTCTGATACCAAGGCAAGCAACAATGCAGGAAAACTGAGAGGTGGGGGGGGTGAATCAGTTTTCACCAAAACTCTAGAAAATTAATCTTAACTTAAGATCTGATCATAAACAACAGTAACATAAATAACCACCACATAAACAACACACATAACACATATTTTTGGCATGGAAAACCCGATTAAGGGAAAAACCACGATGGGAACCTACCCACAATAAGATGATTGTACTAGTAAATTAATTACAGGAAATAATAATGTACATGACAATGCATACCAGACATGATAGAAAATATATCTTTACTCTCACATTCAATTATTATAGAGAAGAGACCAAAGATGGTCGGCCAAGGATTACACTAGATCTGACAATACCATGCCCCTTCCTTGGCAGTACATGACATATTTAAAGGACTTGACGGTTACCGAGAGGTACACAACCGTCAACCAACTGACACATAACTACCCAAGACTGACAACCCACTCAATACAATTAATTAATACATTGTCAGATAACAAATATTATCAAGCATAACAACAGGCAATTTATGACGACAACATCATCCCCCCCAAAATAAAATTCATCTTTCAGACGACAAGCAAACATCAAGTGATATTCAAAAAGACTAACGATAGATAGTGACTTCGGCTAGACACCCCCAGCTTGTAGTGTACCTGCCAAATCAAATGGGGATTTGAGGCAACGCCCCCAACGGGGTCAAGGGGCAACGCCCCTTGTGAGGTCGAGGGGTAGCACCCCTCACAGGGTCTCGGGGCTGCTAACACCAAATTACAACCTTCAAACCTGCACGAAACTCCATGGCATGCATCAATTTTCTTCTTTTTTAAGACGCTAGGAATGAGGCCAATGGAATCAAAATTCTGATCAAGGTGCATTCTCCCGTATGGGTATTGTGTTTTCTTACTTGTTCTCCTTCCATATGGGCTTATCCTCCTTGCGTATAGACTTGTTCTTCCGTACAAGCTTGTGCTTCTCTCTTGGTTGTACGATGCATAGGTGTGTGGCTTGAGACTCCCTTCATCCAACTCAAGTTGATGTCTTCAATTTTTTTATATACTGCTTCCTTAACCATACGATATTCCTCCTG